>NC_140953.1:18095190-18680190 GCF_014529385.1 Adiantum capillus-veneris
AGCCAGATTCTAGTCATGAGCATAGACCAAAACTCAAAGACCTAGCATTAGAACCAAGGATAGTACTGAATACCACGGATAACTCTTCCGAGAGATTTCACCACGCTATACCTGAGGATTGTAAAGAGATAGATGGTTTTGACGAATTGTGGAAACAAGTCAGAGAGGCCAATGAAGCCGATGACCTACGAAGACAAGTAGACAAGACTGGTGATGAACGAGGAGTGTTTCTACCACCAATAGAGGAATTTGAGACTGGATCTCAAATGAATCTAGACGTGCAATCGTGTTGGGGCGACAAAGGATCTGTACAATCTATGGATAGTCAACCCCATTCGCTAAGAACACTACCGTCCTACATGGGAGAGTACGAGACCAAGTCAGATGTGGTTGCAGTCCCATCACAGAGACTGACTCCCAACAAGGCCATCGATTCATAGGGGCTAGTAGATATTCTATCTACCCCAGTCACCTGTACAATAATGCTAGCCGAGTTGCTCAGAATAAGACCAAACATGTGGGCTAATGTGGGTAAATGTCTAGATAAATTTGGTGTAAAAACCCCAATGACTCAAATCGAGGAAGGCATCAAAGAGCTTGAAATGCCTCAACTAAATACTAGGCAAGTGCCATTAAACAAGGTAGGCGAGTATTACGAGGGAGAAGATGGAAACACCACCCTTCCTTCGGAATTCAATGATGTAAAAACCATGGCAATCCTTGACAGTGGAGCTGGTGTGGCCATTGCAACCAAAGAGGTTTGGAAAAAATGGGGAAAACCTACCTTGATATCCACACGAATGACCCTGCAACTTGCAGACGGACACAAGGAAAATCCCCTAGGACTGCTAGAAAAAGTACTTGTTACTTCTTGTGGCATTGAATATGAACACACTTTTGCTGTTGTCGACTTTGGCAAGAAGAACAACTATGAAATCGTTCTGGGAAGACCATTCATGCGACAATTGAAAATGGTCCAAGATTGGGGTTATGACCATATATACCTGAGACATATGGAGACCATAACAAAGATAAACTTGAGGGACCATAGCTATAGGGATGTGACGAGAACACCGGTTGAGGAGTTTGATTCCACCACAGTAGCAGGATCAGAACTTCCAGCTTGGTTAGGTAAGCCTAAAGAATTGTGGATGTGTGGAGCTTCACAATGTGGTAGCTTGAAACGTGAGGAATGTATCCTAGAGTGGGTTATAGAGGATAAGGACTATATCCTAGAACCATTTCCTGAAGAAGAGTTAGAGCCTTTTGGATGGGAACACATCTTGGCTACTCTGGACGTGTGCACTGTGGAGGATGCTCCCACAACAAAGTTTTGTGATGAAAATGGCTATGATGTCGTTCCTTATTTTGCAGTGAGTGTAATCCAGGAAAACGAAGAGAACCAGACATCAACAATCTCTCGAAATAAAGAGCAAACAAAGAAATGTGGAGAATCAAAAGATGAAGAAGACGACGAGTTCTATGACTCTGTAGAACACTTCGAGCTTCAAGAAGATCA
Source organism: Adiantum capillus-veneris (assembly GCF_014529385.1). Classification (NCBI taxonomy): domain Eukaryota; kingdom Viridiplantae; phylum Streptophyta; class Polypodiopsida; order Polypodiales; family Pteridaceae; genus Adiantum; species Adiantum capillus-veneris. The sequence continues at coordinate 18,096,710 of NC_140953.1, forward strand.
ACGACCCAGGAATCAATGTCATCGATACACGAATAAAGTGCATCAAAAGTGGATTCCAAAGTCCTCGCGGTGAAGACACAGCCACCACAAGAATACTCATACATGGCTCCTAATAAGGAGGCAAAGACTCAGCTGGGAGGAAGACGACCAAAGCAACGAGCTAACAATGCTCTAATCAATGGTCTAGAAAAGTCCTCCAAGAAACTACCACCCACGAGCAAACAGACAGTAACTTTCCACTACCAGCCAAAAAATCAAGGGAAAGTACAAGAAGTCAACCTTGCTAAAGATAGTAGTGATACTGATGAATCTTACGACATCCCCTATCATCAACTCAGGCCATCACTATCACCAACCCCTTCAGTAACAACCATGACAGGTCAAAAGAACAGGACAACAAGTCAAAGCCAAAAAGCTCGACAAATCTGGATACCAAAAAGCCAGATCGGCCAAAAACAGATATGGATCAAGAAGACAAAGATCTCTAATGACAAATCACAAGATCCAACACCAAAACAGAAACAAGGAAAGCGTGCACGAACGGGTAAGAATATCACAAAGTCGCAAGCTTTCACAACTCAGGTATGGGCTCCAAAGAAGTTGATTCAAGCACGAAAAAGTCAGGAATTCATTTGGACTCCAAAACAACCACATTATCAACTTTCAAAGCCTGAATCCCGTCACCAACCAAGCGTACGAGGGCTGAAGCAAAGACCATTGTTGACTCACACAACAAAAAGGTGGATCCCAAAGAAGTCTCTTTAAACACAAACGAAGCACGGGCAAGTATGGGTTCCCAAACAAGCGGCAGCAACAAAACAACATATAATCGCAAAGAAATGGATCCCAAAGAAGAAGAACAAAACTGTTGTCAGTGCATCGCCGCTTGAATTCTTACAATTCTTCCTACGATTACAGTACAATTAAAAGAGAGCAAGTCGCTTCAATCAAGCAACGATACAGGAGCTTCAAAGACCATTACATTGCTTAGAATAGAAAGCCTCGCCAACAAATGCCAATAAGCAAATTGCTTATACCCACATCTTGCACAACATAAATCTTTTCCATGCATTGACTGTGTATGCATAATAGGGCTACATTACAAGGCCTGCATAGGCACAACTTTTAATTTCCCAAGCACAACACATACCCTTTGCGATACCCTGTCGTAAAGGATGACTCCAAATAGGAAGGGGGGAGGCATTCTAAATGCGGACCTAACATTATGACTATTAGAGGGCAATGTTTTGTGAGATGCATTGAATTCTTGCATTTTATTGTGATAATTTTTTGACGAAATTTAGAGTATATGCCCTCATAGTAGTGTTACAGAGGAGTATGGGGACAAAATCCATATATGAGCCCCTAGGGACATGTGTATAGTGCACATAGCATTTAGATTTCTATTTGAATGGTTTTTCTTTTGTTGAGTTGTTTTAAGATTTTCTTTGTTTATTATTAAGAAAAAATTAAAAAAATCCATAATCCACATGAAGAAAAGACTGACGAGAGGCCTGAGCACTACAAAGAGAAGAAGGTACAGGGAAACGATGAAACTTCACGAAGTATGTCTCAGCAGCCACTACAACAGCCGAAGAACTTGTCACAAAGCAGTGTCAACATGCAACCGACAAGTGATACAAGTCAGAGTCGAGTAGCTAAGCCACAATATGAGTGTGAGGTGTTAGTCCCAAAGCTTCAAGTAATATTCCCTGTGGTCTAAGCGTCTTAGCTATTCTAGGTACTGCTCAAGCTGGAAGAGTTGAGCATATTTACGTTGTGTCGCTCATGCTGGTATAGGTGAGCAAAAGAGTCGAAGTCTAAGTACTTAAGTCTGGTGAAGTGAAGGAGAAGGTCCAAAAGACACTCACGTACTGAGCACAGTGAGATACGAGTGGAGAAACTTATACATCGAAAACCCTTCTTGGAAAGGTGGAAGCTATTGAGACATCTTTTGATGTCACATGTGCTACATTTATTCCTCGAAACACCCATCATCTCCTTCTTTCACATTGCATGCTTTTGTTGAAAAATTTCTCATATTCATATAGAGTGTCCCATAATTGTGGCACTTGCATCAGGCACTCTTTCCGTGTTTCACCCAAGCACTCACCTTTCATGAACATGTACTTCACGTTCAACTGCTCAACTCCAATAAGAGCGTATACCAAAGGCATTTTTTTCCCACCGGGTTTTTTCCCTTTGGTCATCCAGGTTTTAGACCCTAATCTAAAGACACCTATCACCATCCTCTTGTACATATTCCTTCTACATCAACAATAAGGAAATGCTACTCAAATCAATTGACAAATGAATTGGAGCACCAATTTCAGACCATAGCATACTTCTCCTCAATGGCGAGTCGAACAATGGCCTACAATGACAAAGCTGCAGACAACACTAACAACATGATTGCACAGGAACAAAGAAGTCCCCAATGAAGAAGAGCAGACATAAAAGTAATCAGAGGATCTCAAAAGATGAATGGTTATGGTGATAGATGTCCGCTCTAATGGATCATAGTTCTTGTTGTGGTTCGACAAAGTTACAAGCAGTGCAATAGATGAAGCCAAAACGACAGCAAAGTGTTGACCGCTGGGTCAACAACACAAAACAACTCAGGAACAAAGAAGTCCCCAGTGACAACGAGCAGACATAAGGGTAATCAGAGGATCTCAAAAGCTTGTCCTTGATAATGTGCATCGAATGCTCAGCAGGGTTTTGAACCTCAAATTAGAATAATTAAGTGCTGGGTTCGGCCTGATAGACAGACTTTGCATTGGAGTGTAACTTGGCCTAAAGAAGTTAAGGGTTTAGCCATACAATTTCTACAAAATCCTTACAAAGTTGTCATTGGCTCACAAGATCAGAAAGCCAATCACTCAATTCTACATATTGTAGAAGTTGTTTCTGAGAATCACAAATACTCCGAATTCACAGATTTGCTGGAGCAAATGATGGATGGAGCTTTCTCTATCCATGATGATGAGAGTCAAGTTAAACGACATTGGGTTCTTTTTGAATTTAGATCTGGCAGTAGACCTATAATGACAGAAACAGATGTTGCAGCTCGGAGCGTGGATGTGAAAGACATAAAGTTTGTCATCAATTATGATTTTCTTGAATCATGTGAAGACTATGTACATCGGATTGGACGAACAAGACAAGCTACTACTAAGGCTATAGTCTATACTTTCTTTCCAACAACAAAACGACAGCAAATACCACATCGCCATCAACAATCAGGTCATGTCAGGGACGACATGAACGCGGAAGGAGGGAATGTTGACCGCGGGGTCAACAACACAACATAACTCAAGTTTCGTACCAAAGTCTTATCTTCTGCGAGTTATGAAATGCTGCGGATTATGGCTATAAATGTCATTTGTAATGAGTAGTTATTCTAGTTTCAGAAGCCGGGGTACAGTGGCACTTCCAGATTGTAAATACAAAGCCATTTGACCCTTTCAACCCCATTTTTGGTTAAACCTAAGGTAGCCCTAGTATATAAGGTACATCGATCATTTTATAAAAGGACTTTTATCATAATCAAAACTTAGCGCTGCCGTCTACTGTGTGTGAGAGAGAAAGAGAGTGAGTGTGAGCTTCATCCTCTCGCTACGCCCGGCTCGCTCAGCACATTGGAGATCCGACTGCACCATTGTTGTAGGCTCGAGGAGAGCTACGCGACAACGCCAAGCATTCCACGCGAGACAAAGCGCACATGCTGACGCATCTACGAGCTATTTGTGGTCGTAAGTGTATCAAACGATGTCTGTTTTTTGCGTGCTAGTAGTCTATAGAATCGTGGCGACATAAGCTACGCATAGGTATTCATAAATTTCAGTTTCGGGCACTTTCAAAATTCGGCTCTGTCATCCTACGCGTTTTCCGCAGATGGGTTTAGAGTGAGGGTTTTGAGTGTAGAAGCTTAGGGACAGGTGTATCCTAGTGAGGGGATGGTGTTCCTTAGGTTTCGTACGAATCTGGCATGATTAGGCGAGTTACCTTTAGTATGTATGTATGTGGCTAGGTAGTGTAGTTGAGAGCAGTGAGGTTCTTGATTGTGGTTTAGTTGGCCTTCCTGAGTGTTGTATGTGTAGGATGGTCTCAGCCTGACAAGCTTAAGAGATTTCCTCCATGTGCCTATCGTTTCATTTGTGTCCTCGATTGACATTATGTTGATCTAGGTAGTGTTTGCATGCACTTCATGGGTGTGTGAGTCTCTCCCATCCAACAAAAATGGAAAACAGTATTTAGCTCATGGCCCTTGCTCACATCGACCAAGACATTTGATTGTTTTCAAATCTCTAGACATGTGCCAGTCTATGCTAAATTCGTCAATGCCTTCAACCAATAGTTTTTCCCCATTCATTTGTCGGCTTATTATTTGTGGAAGATCTGACAAGAAAATACCCAAGAGAGAACATCATGATTCTCTTTTGGCACTTGGAATGCTGAAAACCACCATGTATCCTCCTCTGATTGTATGTTGAATGTTGAATGCTGTTGGATTTTCCCACTTCATGGATCTTGTAACTGACATGACTCCTCCATTCATGAGCACAATGCTAACGCGTTCCAATTTTTGCCCCTTTTTTATTTCATTCTCATCCATTTTAAGAAAAAACTGTAATGTTGGATGTTCTGGAGGCAACAACACAAAATATATCGATGTGCTACAGAAAATGTATCAACACCTTTCAAAAAAAAAAAAGTTTTTCAGATTTGCACACATTACCTTGCACGTTGATGTTGTAGTGGTGAACCATGCGCTCTTGGACTCTCAACAAATTAATAAATATGTTGTTTTCCTTTGAAAGCTGGAATTTTTGCGGTTCACCTTTTGAGTTTTTAAATATCCTCTCTGCACTAATAAATGAAAATTGTCCAAGGTCCTCTCGAACAAGATTAGTTCTTTCCTTTCTCTGATTTTGAACCTAAAGACAAATTCTACAGTATCATAAGATGGGAAATGCATGCACGAAACACTTTGGAAACATGCTAAACTATAGTTCTTACAAACTTAAATACATGCGTAAAAGGAGATGGAGGTCTTATATAACAACTAAAGACATGCACTAAGCCTATAGAAACCATGAGCTTAGAAAACACTTCTGAAAAGAGAAACCTATACTTTGCTTATCTCAACTTGAAAACATAAGACTCTAGAACTATATAGTTGATCATGCTTCAACATGTAAACAAAAACACTCACCTCCTTTGGTTGAGGAAGAATAAATTTGTACAACTTCTTAGATTTCAAGGCTTCTCGCACAATGTTGTAGATTGCCTCATATGCCTTCTTATTTATGCATGCTTTGTCACAAGCATACACAATATCTTGTTGCTTTATAGCTTCAGTCACCTCTTTCAATGCAAGATTTTCCATTAGCCTCGTTAGCACACTGTGTCTCTTTGTGACAATACCCTCCACAAGCTCAGATGTGCGTAGCACCTGTGGTGGAAGATTTCCTTTCCCACTTTTGCTGCTTGTGGTGGTGGCTGAAGCAATCATCCTACAAGAAAGAAAGGGGAAAGGTTAGAGAAGAAATTTTATTTTATGAATCTACAAAGGGTCACACAGTGCACATAATAGACATTCATACAAGCTGGCCATGGACACCTCCTCCCTACACAGACTGGATGCTTTTTTGTCAAAAATATACGGACACATGGCAGCATTTTTGTTGTTGACGGTCAACCGCTAATATGCGTTTTTGCTGGGAGTTCTGGCTAGCCACCAAGAAGTGCCAACATGTTTAGCTCCCTCCCTTGATAACTCTTTCTCCTTAAGTTAGGTCTAGGGCAATCCCCTTGCGGCTTGGATAGCCCTCTTTTGTTTAAGATTGTTGTGTTTGGACAACTAGGACAGCCCATTGCTTCGGCCACTCTTGCCCCTAATCGGTGGTGATACCGCACGACATTGGGAGGCCCCCGGTCTTGTAGTGGATCTTGCTCATCCATAGGCAATGGACTACGAGGCAAGCTAGGTGTGATTGGAGGACCTAGAAGTGGAGAAGTGAATCGAGCCGACTGAGGAAATCTTGGATGGACAACAAATGGCAACAACTATACACATTGGAATTTGATCATGAGATTGTGGTTTACTAGAAAAGGCTTATGGGACATTGTCTTTTGCAATCTTGGTACCATTAGCACCATCAGCACATCATCAGTACCACCAGCATCCCCAGTGTTTCCATCAGCACCTTAGCAATGTTTTCAGCCATCAGCCAGCAACTCCGGCTTTGCAAACTCAAGGAAAGAATCAAGAACCCAAACAGACTCTCTCATATTTTTTTAAGCCATAACCTAGTCATTATGAACAAATATTGACATTGGATACACAAAGATCCAGATCTTGAATACCAAGACCTGCTAGCCTTGTGTGCGATATGGAAGGAGTTGGAGAAAGAAGCCCTAAACTTCTTCTGCACTTGCATTTGGATATAGCCTGCATCCACTTCCATTGACATGGAACCTTTGGAATCACCTTCAAGCACCCTTACATTCCATTTTCACCTGTAATGTTTTCACGATAGGACTATTTGGGTGGTAGTAATAGCTCGCAAGGTAGAATCAACATCAAGGCTGGTATTCTGTGACAATAGTAAAGCTACCTAGTAACTCGGCCGGGCCGGTCGATGATTACGTCAAAGCAATCCCTTTGTCTCTTAGATTGGAGGAGTTTTTCATTGGTTTATGCATCCACAAGCATTAAAATCATTCATCATCAAAAGTCAAAAAGCATTCACAGGTAGAAGTTTGGCAGTTGTGTATCACCTTTAACAAGGGGGATGTCATGTGTGCATTGCAGTTGAGCCATGTGGACAAGCTTCGGCTACAATTTTGTGTCAGTCTTAGTTTATCTTAGGATCTAGCCTAGCACTTTGTGAGCCTCTAGTTGGACGTGCATGTTCAGGTGGGTCATAGTTGCATACCGTCTTTTGCTTAGTATAGTCAATTAAGCACATAAGCATGTGAATAGTCCCTTAAGTCATTTATCAATTATTGGCATTTTCTAGCCAAGTCGTGGGCCTTTTTTTAGAATTTGTGTGACCCAATTTTGCAAGGGTATAAAAGGATCCTTAGCGCTAGCAATTTAGACAGATAGCACAACGGTATTTTGCAGTCTCAGCATCAGCACCATTAGCACATCAACAGTACCACCAGCATCCCTAACATTTCCATCAGCACCTCAACTGTGTTTCCAGTCATCAGTAGAATTTTTCAGCCCCATGCATTAGATGAGCATTGCGTTTTGCACCAAATTAGGAACATCTAAATCTCAGTAGAATCCTTGAACCCTTCATCTGATCTCACCGGTAAATTTCGTGAGCCTACAAGTACTCTGATTTTTGCTCTTGATCAATATCTCTACCTTCAAACTTGTCTACACTTACCCTTGATAACCTTGCAGTACCACCATCAGCACATCAACAGTACCACCAATAATTCCATCAGCACCTCAGCAGCGTTTTCAACCATCAGCCAGATCAGCATTTTTTAGCCTCATGCATCAGATCAGCATTTCATTTTGCACCAGATTAGTAGCATCTAAATCCGAGCAAAATCCTTGAACCCTTTATCTGACATTGGTAAAGTCCGTGAGTCTACAAGTACATTGATTTTTGCTCTTGATCAAGAATTCTACATTCAAACTTGTCTACACTTACCCTTAATAACCTTGCAGTACCACCATTAGCACATCAGTAGTACCACCAACATCCCCAACAAACAATATTTTCACCCTCATGCATCATATCAACATTGCGTTTTGCACCAAATTAGCAGCATCTAAATCCGAATAAAATCCTTGAACCCTTCATCTAGCACTGGTATAGTCCATAAGCCTACAAGTGCGTTGATTTTTTTGCTCTTGATCAATAATTCTACCTTCAAACTTGTCTAAACTTACCCTTGATAACCTTGCAGCATATATATCCCTTAGCTGAGTAGATGTGATCTCCAAGCTCGACAAGAGGATTGCCACTCTCACTTTTGGTCTTGTGGCATCGTTGACGTGAATTTTATTTGGATGACAATTGAGGATTGAAGGCAGGAGGTAAAGGCATTTTGGCCCATATGGGTTGGGTAACCCTTTTCTTTGAGAATGTTTGCAACTATGACACCTTGGTCTAGCCTTCCGTTTTCTACAAGGATGACCACAATGCAGGCTACTTAGTCTCTCTTGCATGACACTTTGTGTACTGACAAGACACCATCTGTTCATGGTTCGTATTATCTAGCAATGACTCAAGTATTACATGGTGGAGTTTGTATTGCAACCTTGTTAATGTAACCATCCTAGAGTGTTTGTGCAATTGGCTTCTTGGCCTTGATAGATCATGACCGCTTCCTCTTTTCTCCGAATGTTGATTGACCATAGATCTGCTTCGGCATGATTGGATACTTGTAGGCCTACTGATACTCTTTCCAGCTGTTGCATCTATGCCACCATAAGCTTTGACACTGAGTTTAATACATTTCTTTTCTTGGAGCAATACATTTTTGTTGCAATGGTGGAGCCAGAGTTTTGGTGGGTGACAATCAGAGTGGCTCGATCTCAACACTGACCCTATGGACCCAAATGGGAATGATGGGACAAGAGGTTTATATACTGACTCATTCTTCCTCTCAGCATGGTGTTGATGGGTGGAGTCAGGTAGATGTTGAATGGGGATGATGGAACAAGAGTAGCTATATCGACCCATTTTTCCTAGCATGGTGTTGATGGGTGGAGTCGAGTAGATGCCTCGTTATGTGAGTACTCCACCTCAAAGCATAAACGAGAGACATAAGGGTGTGAATACGCATTGGGGGACTATACAACACAACTCGCCAATGGAATGCAGACAACAAAGCTTGCAGGGTGCCTCACAAGACAATGAGCCAGTAGAAACGCATTTCACATCATATCTTCTAAACCAGTTAGGCATTTGAGGTGTGCTATAGATCATCTCAAATAGGGCAAAAAGGCCTACATTTTAAGCTAGTCATGACGCCCAATCAAATTTTTCACAACTTGTTGTTTGTGGGCTCGCTTGTCAGAGATAGCAATCTCAAATTGGTCAAGATGAGCCGGTGTATGTCTAGAGAGGCTACCCGGGGCATGAGATCTCTTCCAACTTAAAGATGCTTCAACAAACACCTTAAGTTCACAACGCTTGCATCTTGCATAGTCTTTGCACTTATCTTCATTGTGGTAAATGAGAGGCCATTTTTGGTCTTGTGGAACGAGTGCAAGAGTGAGCAATTCGATAATGCAGGCAATGAGAATCCTTTTTGAGGGACTCTATTGATGAGCACTTTGATGATTTTAGAATTAAGAATGAGTATGTTGCTAGTTGTTCTTCTCTATAGCTTTGGCCCTTTCCCATGTACTTCCATTTTTTCCTGAGTTGTGAGACCTAGTCTCTACGATTTGTGGAGAAGATAAGTGCTCCTTTTTCTTCCAAATCCATTTCAAGTTAGGTTCCCTGCTTGGAGATGCTTGTCTCTGTGTTTTTACCCTTGGAACCTTCTTTTGTTTTGTCGGTGATGTTTTGGGTACCCAGATTTGGATCGGCTTATCCTTAAGCTGTGCTTTTGGTACCCAAATTTTCATGAATCCTTGCATGCTACTTGTAGCATTTGTTTGTTGAGGGGATGGATAAGATTGATTACTTTGTGGTTTGGTCTGTTGATTGCTTCCTTTCCATTCCTCCTTGCTTGGTTCAATTGGAACAATGAGTTGCCGGCCTTTAGGTAATAGCCTGAGCTGATTTGTATCCCAATCTGGTACTGCTTTGTATGTCCGCATCCAGGGAATTTCAAGAATCATCGTCTCATTCATGTGTTCATCTGGTAAGCATATAAACTAATAAGGACATGAACATCATTTACTATCACATTCGAGTTGACTACTCCCAATGTTGGGGTTGGGTTCTTGTTGCATCCTTTGATTGTCGCTATTCCTGGTGTCAATGCTTGACTTGTTGACTTATTGTACATGGAATAACTAGCTGCATTTACTCTAGCTCCTGTGTCGACCAAAGAATTGGTGCTATGATTGTTGAGTTGTACTTTGATGCGGAGGTCCATTCCCTCTAACCAATCATCATTTCTTGTAACTACATCTTTAGGTAATTCCCATTGTCGGTCATCTATTTCCAGAGTGTTGATGGGAATCGGTATCTATTGATTCCTGAGAGCAGCTTTCCGTTTGAGTGCCCAAATCCGAGCTTCCTCTTGGGCTTCATCAATAACATGCTTTCATTTAATCCTCCTTTGCTGACTGCATGCATTCTTTCTAGCAATTCATTGGTTAGCGGCAAATTGTATTTCTTTAAACGACATCCACTAATCTAATTAGCCATTGGTTCACCATCTAAGGTGGACAATTTTACTGCTCCACTTGGAGATACATCTTCAATGATAAACGGTCCGTTTTCCTTTTTCTTAAACTTGGGAATGTGTTGCTTAAGGGAATAGTCTAAAACTAAGTCCCCTTTCTTGAGATTTTTATGATTAAGTGAGAATCAAAAAACTGTTTTTGTTTTTGCTTTTGCGCATAGATGTAAGCTACAGCAGTTAGCCTTTGATCATCTAGCTTTTCCAAATCTTCAAGTCTTTCTGACAATTCATGTCCAGTCCACTCAAGATTCCTTGCTACCCTTAATGTCGGCAATAGAAATTCTATTGGCAGTATGGCATCAAGACCATAAACAAGGTTAAAGGGTGTAGCATTTAAAGATGTTTTGAATGAAACTCGATAAACCCATAGAGCAGCATGGAGATTCATTTCCCAGTCTGTCCTTCCTAAACTAACCACTTTAGTCAGCACCGAGCTAAGAGTTTTGTTTGTATGCTCAGCTTGTTCGTTTGCTTGTGGGTGATAGGGAGCTGATTTGTTATGGATGATCATAAACTCATTAAGCAAATACTCGATTACCTCATTGAGAAAATGAGTTCCCCGATCACTGACAATTTCTATTAGCATCCCATATCTCGTGAATACATAATCATATAAGAATGCAACAGTGGTTCTGGCATCATTCTTTTAAGTTTTTATAGCCTCAGCCCACTTGGTCAAATAGTCCGTAGCTACAATGATATATTGAGCATGGGTTCTATAAGCAGGTGGTTGTATCGGCCCAATAAAATCTATACCCCATTTTACGAAAGCTCTAGCCCCCATCATTGGTCTTAAGGGCATGCTATCTACACGTGTTGGCATTTTTGCTCGTTGACAAGCATCACACCTTCGAACATATTCTTTGGCATCTGCAAAAAGTGTTGGCCACCATATGCCTGCCATCAAGATTGCTCTTGTGGTGGTCTCACTAGAAAATTGACCTCCAGCTAATCCAGCATATGCTTGTTCTATAATCAAAATATGCTCGTCTTCATTTTCACAAAGACACAAACGTTGATCTTTACCTCTCTGATACAATTGGTTCCCAATAAGAGCATCGTCTCTTGCTTTAATTTCAATTGCTCTTTGACGGTGTTTACTCATATCCTCAGGAAATGTTTGGCTTGATAAGTAAGTAAACAGATAGTTACTCCACTTAAGAACAGGTGACATTTGAAACAATGTTACATGAGGTATGGGTGTTTGTTTTTGACATTGAGGACAATCCTTTACAAAAGATTGAACATCACTCCTCATAGTCGGCCAAAATACTCCGAGTCTCAAGATTCGTTGCATAGTTTGGTCTTCCACAAAGTAAAGTCCTACTACGGTCACATGTGCTTGACTTAGGTACTATTTTTTTCTTCAAGATTAATGCATACAAGCAATATTCCATCTCGATTTCTTTTTGTATAGCCTACCAGCTAGTAATTGATATATAGCCAATTGCTTGATTAATCCGATCGTAATAAGAAGTGGTATTTGTGAATGCACTTGAGCTATGTCACCAATGACACCATGTTTTCCGACCATCAAGGTATCATTTCCACGGAGAACAAATAGGCATCTAGTAGATCATTGTCTACCCCTTTAGGTGATTCTCTTGAAACAATCCTTAGCTGATCTTCTCGTTGATGTGTAGTGCCCTTTTTTACCACAGTGAAATCAAATTCCAAAAGAATGATGAACCATATCACTATTCTTCCTGTGCTACATGGCTTGTTGACCAAGTACAACAAAGCTTGGTGGTCCACAAAGAACAAAAAATTGTTGGCTAATAGGTAATGTCTATACTTTTTAACGGCACAGATCATTCCTAATCCTTCCCTTTCATTGGTGGTGTAATTCTTTTCCACCATGTTCAACTGTCGACTAGCATAAGAAATAGGAAAGTCAATTTTCCGGTCTCCTAGTTGAGCTAGTATACAACCGATAGCAAAATTGGAATCATCTACATGTATGTGGAATATTTTATTCCAATCTAGTGCTTTCAATATTGGAGCTGAGGTGAGAGCTTGCTTAAGCTTCGTGAAGGATTCTTCACATGCCTCGGTCCACTCAAAGTGTGTAATCAAGCTATACATGGGTTTTGCAATTATAGCATACATATAGATGAACCGTCTGTAATATCCATAATGCCCCATGAAGGCTTGTACTTCCTTGACTGTTGTTGGTCTAGACAAATCAGCAATGACATGAATTTTTTCAATATAGTAGCTATGCCATTTTTAGACACTTTATGTCCAAAAAAAATTCCTTGTCTACCCATGAATGTGCACTTTTCAGGATTTAAGCAAATCCTATAAAGTCTACATTTTTTGAATGCCTTTTTGAGATGTTCAAAATGATCAGCCCAGATTGATGAATGTATGCATAGATCATCCATATATACTTCTAAGAATTTCCTAAGATATTCTTTAAAAGCATGGCTCATCAACCTTTGAAATGTGGCTGGAGCATTAGTTAACCCAAACGGCATAACCCAATAGGCAAAAATACCCCATTTTGTTGCAAAAGCAATTTTATGCTGATCTTTTGGGTCAACCAAAAGTTGATTGTATCTCAAAAAGCCATCTAAGAAGCTGTAAGCTTCTTTTCCTGCAACTCGTTCTAAAACATGCTCAGTGATTGAAAGAGGAAAGTTGTCTCTAATGGTAGCTGCATTCACTTTTTTGAGATTAACACACACTCGTAATGTTCCATTCTTCTTGGGTACTACCACAATTGGAGACACCCAATCTGTGTGTTCAATTTTGTAAATGAATTCGACTTCCTTTAGTTTTTCAATCTCTTCTTTTATCTTCATGGCAAATATTTCATTATACGTGTATGGCCTTTGTCTACTTGGTTTCACATCATCTCTCATGGGTAAGATATGTTGACAGATTTCTGGATCAACACCCTTGAGATCCTTGTAAGACCAAGCGAAGATATCTTGATATTCTTTTAGCAAGCTCAGCAAGAGCTCTTCTTCTTTCTTTGTTAGGTCGTTTGCAATGTAAGTATGTCTAGGCTCTTCTCCTGGTTCAGCCAGGTCTATCTTTTTAGCATTTTCAGGCCCTTCGTAGGACTCGCCCTGTTTTCGTAGTTCCCTAACAGGTTATTCGATTATGATTTTTTGATCTTGGAGAGTATAATTTTTGTAATGGGATGGAACACTCATTACATCCTTACCATCCTCTTCCGTGGTTTCCATTTCAGTCGTATATATCTCCTTTAGAGCTTTTTTCAACTATTGATATTTCTTTTTCCGCTCAACTTGTGTCATGATTGGCTTCTTATCCTGTTTGTTTGCTTGAATATCCTTCCTTGTTTCTCTCAATGTTTTTAGACATTTTTGGATTTTTGTTTGAAGGATATCTGCCATTGATTTTGTCCTTGACACAATCATTTGTATCTATCTGCATCAAGAATTGTGTTCTATTAGAGACTGATGGCATAGGTCATGTTTTCACATTTTTGGTGTCTCTTTTTCACCGATACCATTTTTGTCTTCTTGATTTTTAGTTAGGAAATTCAAAAAACTCCACACATCCAAATAGGAGTGTCTTTGTTTAACGAGGATGGAAGCTTAGTTTCAGCCGAAGAAACTGAATCAAACTCTTGTATGGGTGTTTTCAAGACATCTCTATAAGTGTGATCTTTTAGATTTACCCTTCTTATAGATCCCACTTGCTTCAATTACAGCTAATTGTTTTCCCAATATTGGATAAGCTGTACCTATCGCATGAAAGGTCTTCCCAATATGATTTCATAATTGAGTTTTTTCCCAAAGTCTACCATGGTAAAAGTGTGTTGATATTCAATTCCACAAGAATTGACTATCACTTTTTCAAGCAGCCCTAATGGTCTTTCAATGTGTCCGTCAGCCAATTGCAATTTCATTCGAGTTTGTCTAATGGCTGGTTGTCCCCAGGATTCTCATACTTCTTTCATGGCTATGGCTATGCCTGCTCCACTATCCAGTATTGCCATGGTTTCAATGTCATTTTATTTCACTAGAAGGGTGGTGTTTCCTTCTTCCCCTTCATAATATTCTCGGCGACTTTGTTCATTGGAACAAATCGAATCTCTGTGTTGTCCATTTCGTTTTTCAATTTCTTCAATTTTTTTGAGATTAGCCTCGATATCCCCACCTTCTCTAGGGTTTTTGTAGATCATTCCATAAATATGGTCTGAATTTTAACAGTTCTCCCAAGGTAAGAGTGCATTGGATGGGTGTAGACATGATTGAATGAATGTTGTCTACTTCTAGTGTCTGTTCATCTCTTTTTACTTGAGTGGTCTTACACACTATGCACTCATCTTCGTTATCTCCCAAGTAAGAGGGTAATGAATGAATGTTGTCTACTTCTAGTGTCTGTTCAGATCTTTTTACTTGAGTGGTCTTACACACTATGGATTCATCTTCGTTATCTCCCAAGTAAGAGGGTAATGTTTTCAAGGTCAATGGTTTCGACATCCCTGAAGCTTCAGATCCACAATCCCCATACAAGGATTGTACATCCATATTCATATCAGAAGGTAGGTTATCCAACCAAACTTCCTCTATAGAAGCTGACTTCAAAGTTAGGCTCCCATCATTGATCTCTCTAACTTTTTTCCATAAGTGTGTTGGCCAGTCTTCCTCCACGAATGGAATTCCGTCTAAGGCATCTTCGTTGTCCGGTACTATAAGTTCTGGTTCTTTTGTTTCAAGGTGGGGTTTTGCCACCACATTGGGTTTTTCTTTAGTGTCTCTTACCACAAGCTCTTCAGATTTTGCGATACTTTCAAGCTTGGGTTTTTGTTTTTTCTAGCATTTCTTGTGTGATTCTTACCAAATTTTGATCAGCTTCCAGCTTAGCTGCTTCCATGTCTGGAGAAGGATAGTTTTTCCATTTGTTTTCCATGTTTTGGCCTGCTTTAAGTCCTGATTGGTAGGCTTCCAAGGCTGCATTAATAGGCTCAAAAATTTTATCAACCAAAATGGATCCTCCAGATTTCACGGTTGTTTCCTTGATTTCACTTCCAGTTTCTTTCACCTTTTCTTAGAATAGCTTTTTTGATTTCTCCTCGATTTCAACCCGTTGTTTTTGTTTTCTCATCTCATATCTTTTGCTTCTGCTTCTTTTGATCCTTTGAGAGGAAAATTTTGTATTTTCCGAATCATCAGAGAAGTTGTGTTTCTTTTTCTCAGCCAAGGCTCTAGTGATTACCTTGATTGGAACAATCGGTTCACTCTCTGATGAGCTACTAGGTATCAATTGGACTACATTTACTATTGTTTTACCCTTGTTTAAAGGATTGTTAGGACAATCTTTCAGAAAGTGTCCTCCCTTTTTGCAACATTGTATGCAATAGGCTTCGATTGGCTTGAGGTTTTTATCAGGCTCTGGACATTCATTTTTCCAATGATCATCTGCACCACAGTTGTGACAGTTTCCCATTATTGGCTTAATCATGGGTCTTACCATGAGAGGTCTGACACCTTGATTAGCTACATAATACATTGGTGTGAGCTCTGGTAGAGCATAAGTCATAGTTTCTTCCATTGGTGGTGGATGTGAATTATATCAATCTCTTTCTACCATTACTGTAGATGGACGAGGCTCTGCATAGGGTGTAACAGGCACTAATGCTTGTTCATCTATGACTCCTTCGGAGTACATGTACTTAGCAGGCACTGCATTATGTCCTGGGTACGGAGTTTGTTGACCCAACATAGGTTGAGGTCTTTCCATACCCATTGGTGATCTTTGAGCTTGGGCCATATTAGGCTGATATCTGTACATGGGTTGTCCTTGTGGCTTCATAGGCACGTACTGAACATTCCCATCATACTTTGGTCGGAAGTAGCACTTGTGGGTCTCATGGTTGGTCCATTTATCCTCAATTGCACACCATTTTTGTGGCCTAATTGGTTGTCCTTGTTGAGGTATCCCTTGTCCTCGTCCCCTCATAGGTGCTTTTTGCATGTTGTTCATCATGCTGTTCATCCTTTTGAGCATATCTTCTATGGCTGAAAGTGGTACTGCAGCAGCCGTTCCCACTTGTGCTGGTTTAGTGGATGTTGTTTTCTTGCTTTGATTATCCTTAGGGACATCTTCTTTGTTAAAAATATCACAGTTGTCTCTTAAGTCAATAGCATCTGACTCACACTCTTCTAGGGTTTTATGCTTTTTACTATAGTGTATAGCATGAAGTTCTTTGTTTAGCAGTCCCTCTAGAAATAAAGATACGAGTCGTTCTTCTGCAGGTATCTCTAGCCCTGGGCATCTGGCAATGTATTGTTTCATTCGAGTTACACAATCCCTAATAGGCTCACCATGTTTCTATTTAAAGCTGTAGATTTGAGCTACCGTATTATGTTTGATCCCTGTTTTGGAACAAGCAGCCAAAAATCCTTGAGCTAATGTGTTCAAGTCCATGATTGACCTTGGTGGAATGTTTTGGAACCATGTCAATGCTTTTCCTTCTAAGGTCATTCCAAACCCCTCAAATTGAGTATGGAAATCGAATATACGTTCTGCTCTTAGCACTTGCTTAAAGCTTGCTAAGTGGTCCTATGGATCCCCTAATCCACTGTATTTTCTGACCCATTTTTGAAAATCAGCTGGTCTGACGCGTCTGTTTGGTTCAACTTCTGGTCTCTTGGTAATTGATCCTATTCTGAGTCCTTCAAACCAGTCTGTTGGAAATAGTCACTCATGTAGCCCTGGACTGGCCTTAGTGTCACCCGGATAAGGTAGTTTCTGGTTTCTTAACATTACTCTCAGATGATCTCTCACGGTGTTCATCTCTTGGAATTGTTTTTGGTCCTTGTCCCAATATCCAACCCCTTATGGAAACCCTCGGTATTTGGTTTTTTCTACCTCCTCAGGAGTCATCATAACAAAGTTGTTGTTATAACAATCCCTAATGGCTGCTAGTTGTCCTGATTTGGCATGCGAAGTCCACAGAAGATCTTTTACGTTTCTATCCTCCCAGGAATAGAGTCTAATTCTAGGATTATCCGTACTAAGCCGTTTCAAAGGCTTCAAATCTACTTGACTGTATCCCTCGAATTCTAAAGTTGGTGGTCCTTATTTTGCTGACATATCTGGATTATGGTGTTTACTTCTAACCCCCATTTGTCTATCACGTCAGGGTTTTTGACTTGTACATACTGAGCTCCATTTCTGTCCATGTACATTTTTCCTTGTTTGTTTGCCCTAATTTCTTCTTCGAACTCAATACATTGGTCATCAATGCGAATAGCATACTCCTCATTAGGATCCAGGTAAACATGAGCTCCCTGGTGGTTACTCTTATAAAAAGAGAGTATATGCTTATAGCGCATTATTGTTCCAGTTTTCGAGTGAGTCGAGTAAGAAGACATTTCAGATGTTGAATCTGAAAAAGTGTCTGAGACTTCTTCAAGGATTGTGTGCAAGGAATTTCCTTGATTCACGTTGTCTTCGGTGGATACTCTACTGGATGTTTCTCCGAATATGCCTTGACTTCCTAGTACACGACCAGATCTAAGGTTCATAAAGACTGGTGAAGCCCTGGATAGAGCACTTACTTTTGGATTGACTTGTCATCAATTTCCACTTGAATTTATTGCAACCTCTTCTGAATTGCCGATTTCTCATCTGCAACCTGATTCTTGTACAAATTTGATCAAGTTAGCTATTCTTCTATAAAGATAGTAGAGTTTTTGCTAACTGTCGTGATTGGTCTATGTGTATCACTTCAAATCGAGCTATGGGAGTCAACAATTGACTTTCATATTCGACTCTAGCAAAAAATCAAAGGATTAATATGCAACCTGGAAACTGAGTGAACATGTACCAATTTGGATCCGATTGAACCCAAAATTGCTTGGTGGCTTTGTATTATGTTGTTCTAACACTTTACAAGTTCAAAAGTCAAAACTGATATCCTTGGGTAGCAGTAGTAAATAATCACGATTATTTACTTTTGCTAGCTTTTTGCACTTTTTGACTTGGTTTGACAAGTATACAACCTGTTAAAGTCCATGGACAAGTTTCAACAAGTTTGCGCAAAATATGATCAAGTTTATCAATTGTTTTGTGTCCGCACTCTGATTTCAAGAATCTGCCTTAAGTCTCACTTTTGTGATCCAAATTTCACCAAAATAGATTTGTGGGGTCTACTTGATATGCTTGACCTTGTGGTATACTCAAATTTGCAAAATTTCAAGTTTTGAAGCAGATGTAAATAATTGCGATTATTTATTCCAGCTAAAATTTGTTGGAATTAGGGTTGCAGAGAAATGCACATAACTTGGAGAAGCCAAAGGAAGCTCAAAGCACACAATAGAGAATGTGTTACTTAGTGTGCCATGGAATAATATTTAGCACTAGAGTGATGGGCATATATACAATGCTTGGGGGGAAAAAAACTCCTAAAGAGGGAAACAATGCCCCGGCGGTCCTAGTATGCTCACACACATCACTACCACATGTATATGGTAACAAATCCCCCTTGGAGTGATGTGGTGAACGAGAGCTAGCACATGAGTAAAGGGAAGTGCCATGCCCTAAGGACACAAAGGGGAGTAAGCCCAAAGCTTTGCGGAAAGCTTCAAGCTTCTCACCAGACAATGCCTTTGTGAAAGATCTGCAAGGTTGTCCTGTGTTGGCACATAAGCCCAGCTAATCTCTTCTACTAAGATCCTCTCCCTGACATAGTGGTAATGCACCTCAATGTGCTTTGTGCGAGCATGAAAAACTAGGTTCCTCGCAACTGCCAATGCACTCTGACTATCATTGTAGACAGTGTTGGCAGTGTCCTGTCCAACACCCAAATCAGCCACCATAAGGCGTCTGAGCCATACACACTCAACCGTGGCTGTGAAGACTACCCTGTACTCAATCTCACAACTCGAAGTGGCCACAGTAGGTTTCTTCTTTCTCAACCATGATATACATGAACTGCCAAACATGAAACAAAAACCACTCGTGGACACTCGCGTGTCAAAACAACCAGCCCAATCTGAGTCACCGAAAAAGCATGTAAGTCTGGCATGTGAGGCATACACACTCAACCGTAGCTGCCGTAGCTCTGAAGACTGCCCTGTACTCAGCCTCACAACTCGAAGTGGCCACAGTAGGTTGCTTCTTGCTCAATCATGATACACATAAACTGCCAAGCATGAAACAAAAACCACTCGTGGACACTCGCGTGTCAAAACAACCAGCCCAATCTGAGTCCGAAAAAGCATGTAAGTCTGGCGGCAATGATCCCCCCTTGGGATGAAACAAGCCAAGATGTAAAGTGCCACTAAGGTAGTGGAAAATCCTCTTGATAGCCTGCCAATGCTTAGACCCTAGGCTATGCATAAATCTGCTGACCTGTGAGACTGTAAATTGAATATCTCGCCTCGTGTTGCATACATAAATGAGGCAGCCAACAACAGTTTGATTAAGAGAGACATTAGCAGGATTGCCAGCATCATGTAGACTCTACTTCAAACCTGTTTCCATGGGAGTGGCAATAGGTTTGCAATCCTCAAGTCCAAACTTACATAGCAATGTCTCTATGTAACTTTTTACTGTATACCCAAGTAATGATGCAACAGCCCCAAATCTTTCATCTTAAAAGTAGCGTTCAAATCAGCCTTAAATTCAGCAATATGTCTCTCATTTGGTCCAATGATCAGCAAATCATTGACATAAAGAACCACAATGAGAAGTACATCACCCTCACGCTTTACATACAATGTGCTTTCTGTTGGACTGTTACGAAAGCCTTGTTTGACCAAATGAGTGTCAGCTTTCTCATACCAAGCACAAGGAGATTTCTTCAACCCTTACAAAGCCTTCTTACATCTGCACACTTTGTCCTCTTGTCCTTTTATGACAAAACCGCGAGGCTGCGTTACATAAACTTCCTCAAATATGTCACCATTCAAGAAAGCAGTAACAATGTTTGATTGATGTACATCCCAACCAAAATGAGCTGCCAATACACATAGAAAATGCACAGTAGTCATACGACAAGTAGGAGCAAAAGTCTCTTCATAATATATGCCTTTTTTCTGTGCATAATCCTTTGCAACAAGTCGTGCCTTATGGCGATCGATCTCACCATCTGGCTTGCGTTTCAATTTGTAAACCCACTTCGTACCAATGGCCTTTTTGCCAGGAGGCAAATCACATAAAGTCCATGTGTCATTTTCTATAAGTGCATCATATTCTGATTGCATGGCAACCATCCAAATTTCTAAATTATGTGCTTCATCCAAAGGCAGAGGCTCCTCAACATCATGTAAGCTAGACACAGCCAAAGCATAACAATCTGATGCATAAGATGCATGGCGAGAGCCTGAACGAGTACGACTAGACAAAGGTGCATCCAATTTATTGTCACGCAATGTATGCACCAGCCATTTTGGCATACATCTAGCCTACTCATTTTCAGCCCTTTCCTCATCAAGTACATCATGTAGATCTGCATCAGTAATTGGCTGATTTGTAACATTATCAGAAACCCCCATAGGCTGTACATTTGCCTCATTGGAACTTAGATTCGCATTTACACCACTAAAAAGAGGCAACAAAGTGTCATAAATGTCCTATGAGATTACATTACTGTCTCTAGTACATGACAGCAAGGGTTGAACAGAATCTTCCACAAACCTACATCCCGTGAAACTAGAATACATTTTGTTTGCGGATGATACAACCTATAACCTTTGCTTTCACCACTATAACCAACAAAAATACATTTGACTACCTAATTATCCAATTTTCTGAGTTGTGTTTGTGGCACCAAAGCATATGCCAAATAGCCAAAAACATGGATGTGCTCAATAGAAGGCTTTCTATCATGCCATGCTTCATATGGAGTAATAGACTGTAAAGCTTTCATAGGACACATGTTTAGTACATAGGTGGCACACATGATGGCCTCAAGCCAAAAAGAATGCGGCAAAGCTTGACTTTTGACCATACATCATGCCATTTCCATAAGTGACTTGTTTTTCCTCTCAGCAACACCATTTTGCCGAGGTGTATAAGGCACTGTACATTGGTGTTTTATCCCACAACTAGCTAGAAATGCATTGAATTCATGACACATATACTCCCCCCTCGATCGGAACAGAGGGTGCCCATAGTACATTTCGAGACATTTTCAACCATAGCCAGAAATTGTTTGAAGCACATAAAAACTTTGGACTTCGCTTTAAGCGGAAATACCCATGCATGCCTTGAGTAATCATCAACGAAAGTCACGAAGTAAAGGTAATTGCCCAAGGACGGAGTTTGCATGGGCCCAC
Organism: Adiantum capillus-veneris; assembly: GCF_014529385.1. Taxonomy (NCBI): domain Eukaryota; kingdom Viridiplantae; phylum Streptophyta; class Polypodiopsida; order Polypodiales; family Pteridaceae; genus Adiantum; species Adiantum capillus-veneris. The sequence continues at coordinate 18,118,378 of NC_140953.1, forward strand.
AAACATCACTATGCACAAGCTGCAACCTACAGGTGGCCCGAACTGAACCATCCTTTGGAAACTTAGAATGCTGCATCTTACCCAAAATACAGCCTCCACAAACATGTTTGACAAGTGCTTCAAGAGGCGGAAAAGAAGCAACAATATTAAATTTTTACAAATGCAGCAAACTGGCAAAATTCAGATGACCAGAACGTTCTTGCCAAAGTTTTGCATCTGAAATAGCCCTTGAATCTGCAACTGCATTTGAAAAATTTTGTCCACACTTGTCATACAAAGTGAGCTATACATCCTACGGCACAAAAGGCCAGATGCAACAATTTCATCACCAAAACTGAGATCATGAACTGTACATCTGTCATCCACAAATTTGACGACAAGTCCAAGTCTAGCAAGTGCGGATACAGACAAAAGATTCTTCTTGATCCTAAGTACATAAAGTGCATCAACAAGTGTGAAAGAACTGCCATTAGCAGCAGTAAGCACAATCTTTCCAACTCCCTGAACCGGATAAGAGGCAATGTTGGCACAAGTGACAGAATTCTCATGAGTGGCAGACTCAAGAGAGGTGAACAATTCACGATGTGAGGTAATGTGCTTTGTAGCACCACTATCGAAATACCACACATGTGAATCTACAGTAACTGACAAGCATGCATCATGGAGAGCAAGATTATGAGTGCACTCTACGCTAAAAGCCCATTCTACATCGACATCAGCATTACAGTCTCCTTCACAGAAGACTCAACAATGGCTACATTTGTAGTGGAACCAGCATTTGCAGTGGAACCACCCTCTTTCTTCTTAGCCTCTTTGGCCTCCAACTTAGGATACTGCTTGATCAAGTGATCATTAGCTTTACAATAATGGCAAGGCATCTTCTTTTTGCCCTTATCACCAGAATTGCCAAACAAAGTGCTGCCAACAGAAGCATTGGGAAAAGAATTTTTGCCACTCCCAGCAGAACCATAAGAAGTGGTTGCATTGTTGTTACCACCCTTTCTTTGAGAAGCAATAAAGACTGTTCAACTGCACGCTGTCTAGTCCTATTTTTTCTGGAAAGTGACTCTTGCAACAGCAATGTGCATAATGCATCAAACTTGACAACTTCTGGATTTTCTTGGGTCATAAGTCTCCAAGTACTAGCAAAAGTCTGGTAAGAATCTAGTAAGGCATCAAGAACAGTCTGCACAAGGGAACTATCTGAAGTGACTTCACCTGCTGTAATAATTTTCTCATTGTTGATATCCTTGACACTAGCAAGGAAAGTGTCCATATCATCTTCCTCATGTATAATCTTCGACTCCAACTCTTTACGCAGCAAAGCAATTTTAGCCTCATTGCGGCTTGCAGAAAGACCTGCTAGAATATCCCAAGCCTGCTTTGCAGATTTTGTTGAACGGGTGTGAGGAACAATGGTGCGCTTCACAGACAACGCAATCAATGCATGATACTGCGCATCCTTTACATCCCAACGATATTGTTCTGTCGTAGGCAAAACAACTCTAATAGCAGCAATCCTTGCAGGAAGACCTGCAACATCCTCAACATAGCCTGCATCCTCAGAACCAAGACATACATCAATGCCCTGCACAATATTCCAAACACCCTTTGACAGAAGATCATGTTGCATCATGTAAGCCCATAGAGGGTAATTGTCCCCATCCAACTTGTCCTCATTAGCAAACATCTTGAACACATCTGTGTTGTTGTCAACCATGGTAAATGCTGCACCTGATGTGAAAACTGCCCGAAAAGAGGAGAAATGAAGTGGGAACAACACATGCTATATGGCACAAACCGTAGATGACTGTAAGGCACCTGTTATGCGGAAAATGGCACTGACAAAAATTCTGCACAAAATGATGAAATTGCCTGTGCAGACCTGCCTGTAGTGGAAACGGAGGCCGAAATGAGCCCAAATCATAAATCTGAGCAGACCAAGCCCTATGAGTTGTCTCAAAATATTTGTCGACCTACGAACGCTCGCCAAACCTCATTGTAATCGAAGAAAGTGAGCAGGCGTGTGCTAGGGCAGCTGGCGACAGCCCGAGAGGACGTAACCGGCTATGATACCAATTATTGGAATTAGGGTTACAAAGAAACGCACACAGCTTGGAAAAGACAAAAGAAGCTCAAAGCACACAATAGAGAGTGTGCTACTTAGTGTGCAATGGAATACTAGTTAGCCCTAGAGTGATGGGCGTATATACAATGCTCAGGGGAAAAACCCTCCTAAAGTGGGAAAAAATGCCCCGGCGCTCCAAGTATGTTCACACACATCACTACCACATGTACATGGTAACAAATTTTTGCAAAGTTTTGTCCCAACTCTAACATAGATCTGTTAACCACCTCAAGTTAAGGTTCCTAGCCAAGTTTCATCAAGTTTGGACAATTTTTGGTCAAATGGTCATCAATTTTCTGTCCGCAGACTAACTTTGCAAATTTGGTCACAATTTTCAATCCAGTGATCCAAATCTTAGCAAATTTGTTTTGTGGGCTTATTACAACATGGTAAAACTAGTGGTATGATGACTTGGTCAAAAAAGTTGAAAAATGAGACAGATGTAAATAATTGTGATTATTTACACAACTGGCAACTTTTTGCATCTTTTTGGCCAACTGAGCATGTATATATATTGATGTTTATCACATCAATATAAGCCTATGAATCAAATTTCAACAAGTTTGGACAAATTTTTCCCCAATTTATACTCAAGATTCAGAAAGTCGGTACAAACTTTAGTTTCTACCCAATTTTTTCTCAGTTTGGTGATCCAAATCTTTTGTGCCTTTACAAAAGTTGTTTGTACACATGCAATGAGTCAATGGTATGAACCTTGGTCAAATCTAAGGTAAAAGTTAAGAATTGCGACTACTAACTTCAGGCTTGAAATGAACCAATTTTTACAATTTTTCAATGGACAGTCTTTTAATGAGCTATTTTAAGCCTATGAATCAAGTGAAAACTTAATTTGGCCTAAAGAAAAGTAAATAATCTGAGTTTTGGCCAACTCTTGAAATTTTTACCTCAAAGTTTCCTTGAGTTTACCAACTGGTCCAGACAACTTTTAAGCTTACTCTCCAGTCGGATTGAGTGGTTTGGAGTCTTTTCGTGCTATTTCTAGCCGTAGACCTGAAATTTTGCAACTTCCAATAACAGCTCACAATGATTCTTTCAGAGAGAGCAATATTCTGAAATCCACCTCGGATCCTACTTACCGTATTCCTAGATTCTAATGCAATGGGGTTGTGGAAAGTGTCCACAAACACTCGTTTTCTTATCTTTTATGGTTTTCTGAGCATTGATCTTAAGACTTGTTTCATCTACCAATCATCCTCAAAATCCTAATCTATTTATACAATCCTACAATCCTAAAGGCACTCAGCAAGTATGATTACTACCAAGCTACCTCTACACAGCAAAAGACGACAATCTTAGGCTATGCGGTTTCTAAAAGAAATTTTTGAACTATAGGCAATCCTAGAGGAAGTTAAAGGATAAATTCACAAGACGCTCATGTTTTTCCCTAGTTTAGGTCTCTTCGATCTTCGACAACCACGCCAGATATGGGACGCATGTCTAACCTCACCATCCTATCTTATTGCAGTTTTAGTGAGAACCGCAATTAAATTGTCAATCCATGGGATGAAGCTGACTCGATGGTGCATAGAGGCTACAAGAGGTTGTCTCTCGGAAAACAACTAACAACTCGCATCTAACTCAAGCTACACTCAAGTGATTGAAATCAACAAAATCCAATCTCTCATTGGCAAACAAATCACATCCGTTAGAGCATCAAATGACATCCAAACGTAATGAAACTTCTAGGACATGTTTATAAGACCTAACCACACATGCTTATGGTCTCAAACCCCCACTTTAGGTCAAGTTCCAAAATCACAATTATTAACAGCAGTAGATTTTTGACCTAGTCGTTTTCGACCCATAATGTATCTAAATGCTTAGCAACGATGCCCCAATACCCCGCCTATGCTTAGTTTTTGACTTGAAAGTGTAAATTCCTAGTTATGATGAAATTAGGCCGCGGGTCGACGATGCCAAAAGCTACAAAATATTGTGAAGTGCTTATGTCAATGCGTAGATCTCTTACCTGCGGTTGCAATGCAACAAACACGACAGAAATGTGACAATCGGGGAGGGAATAGGAAGCGCGAGAAGGAGAGGAGTGAGCACCGTTAGCTCACGTTGTGTATTTCATTGTCCAAAACTTAACAATAACTTACAAAATTGGCTTTTATACCTTAGCCAAGGTTTTTGGTGGTCAAAACTAATAATCTGGGAGTTCTACCAAAGATGGGTAATGACAGGTTGATAGAATCTGGAAGCTTGTAGCCCCAGCTCATTAATAACAATTTTTATCTGAGAAAATAGGAGTTACAATATTTCCAATTTATCAAAATAATAAGTGTTTTACAATGAGAACTCCGAAAAATGGTATCAGTGTTAGCTTGCTGCTAACACACTGGTTGACCATTGTCTCCTCAATTTAGGGTTTAATGCAAGAAGCTACCTAAAAGTGATATTAGCTTTTTGATTTTGAACATCTCTTACTAGGTAGTATTCAAGATTACCGCACCCCAATTGAAAACCTGAATGTGTAATCTTCTGTCTTCATCTTCTCTTGCTCGACTCTGGTTGCTCTCGGCCTTCGTTCATCTTCTCTTTACCTTTCCTTGCTCTCGTTTCTTGGTCTGTCTCGGTCTCTCTTTTGCCTCTTGCTCTTTTGTTGGACATAATATTGACACTAATAATATTAACCCTTTGCACCTCATCATTACCTGGCGGAGCCGGTGGTGCTTGGCTTTCAACTGCTTGCTGCTCCCGTTGACCATTAAATTGTGCTTGCCCCCTGCCTCAACGAAATAAAGAATACATGCCGTCCCTTTCCCTTGGTGGATGAGGATAATCTAGAGCATAGTGGACCTCCTCTCTGCAATTATAACACATGGCGGGCAGTTGCCTAGCCCTGCCTCTTCTTGCCCTCGCCTCACCTCTGTCCATAACACTTAAATGCAATTCTTCCATTTTCTCAAATAAATCTTGAACCGTACGTACCCCTGATTTCCACCCCTTGATTCGTCTTGTTCTCCACTTGAACATCTTCCCTTAGACTTGGAGTAAGATTGAGAATCATCGCCTCGTATACCTGTGCATCTTGCTCTATCTTCTTCTTAATTTTGTGGCTCTTTGCCCGTGCAATAGCCACCGCTCCATGGTAATTTTTTGGACTCTTGAAATCCACCTTCTCATGAACTTTGGGATGCAAACAAGCCATAAATTTTTCGAGTTTAAAGTACTCACCACCATTGGCCAATTTCATGGCGACTGCAAAATCCCTCAAGCATTCCTCGAAGCAGTTGAGGAAAACACTAAACTCCTCGTTCACATCTTGCTTCAAATTCTTCAATCTAGTATCCAAATCAAAAGGGGACACCTCCTTACGAAAATCATGCAAAAAATGGGCCCGCAAAGCTGGCCACATAAGTTTGAATTTCCATTCCAAAGCATAGAACCATGTTTTTGCTCTTCCCCGCATCAGCACATCAAAATCGCCTGCATCTTGTTGCCTTCATTTGGCATATGCAATGATAGCATATACAGCTTGAAATCGGCCATCCACTCCTCCGAATCTTCTTCTGTGATGAAAATTGGTCCATAACTTTGTGTTGCCATCTCTCCTTGATGAAAAAAAAAATTCTTTGATCAAAATCCATGAGCAATCAACTGCTCCTCAGTGGGGGCACCAGAAGATGGAGAGGGGGAATGGGGAACAAATCCAACACAAAACACAATGCCTTCTTATAGCTCAGGGAATCCACATCACCCCTAACCTCTCAGATAACGCCTCCAAATTGGCTAATTTGCATTAATGGAACAACCTTTACACACAAAACAATTATCTCCTTCTCTGAAAACCACTACTCATCCCGAATGCAACCCAACGGCTCAACACACCTTTCTCAACTCACACAACACCCCAATTCTACCCTCTTTGCACCACACTATACTCCGCGGGCACACACATCCATAGGCACCATCATGCACGTAAAGAGCGAGAGAAAAGGAAGAGGGGAGGGGGAGACACGACACAAGGAAGTGGGGCAATGGTTTAGTATTACTTAGAACAGAGATAGTACAACCATTCCAAAGCTCCAATGGCAAGCTTCAACACAAAACACCTCCACAATGGGAGTCTGTCAGTCTTCATTGTGCAAAAAAAGCCCTTTAAAAATCATGTGCACCTCCTTTTATATGAGTGACTAAAGACCAAAAAAAAAGAAAAAAAAATTGTGAAATTCAACTTGAGCCCTCTTTGGTATTTTTTTGTGCATTGCACCCACTTGGCATGCTGTTTTTAGTATTATCCCTACATGGTGGACACCTCTGCAACTTACACTCATTCTCTTCCACTTAAGCTCTCTCTCACATAGTTGCACGTTGTCAGGAGTTTTTTGGAGCAAGGGATTGTGCATATTTACATACACATGCATGGTGCATCAAATAAATCATTGCTCATTTTCCAGAGCCAGGTGGTTACGTGGGGCCCACATGTGTACAGGTAGGACAGCATGTACATAGTGCATCGATTTTCACTATCACCAGTACCAGTGTGTTTTTTCTACAATAAGGAGGAGTTGGTAGCGCGTAAAACTTCTTGAGGAAGCTATCCGCGGGCCGACGACATGAGGTAAGCAGGTGCGTCAGATGGCATCTAGTGGCGTCAGGAGGTCGAACGGGGTCAATATTTGCACGTGGATGAGTACGGACACAACGTGGATGTTTTCTTGTGATAATTATGCAGAAATTTCATCATAAGGACCATCTTTTGGGGCCACTTCACGTGGTCGCAAGACGCATTATTGGAAAAAGCTGAGTGCCAGGTGTGCGGATGATGCAAAAAGGTGACAACTATGCACTGCGAGGTCAGTTGTTGGCCTGTTCGGGGTCCGTTTGAGGTCATCTAAAAGTCCAAGGGTGCCCAACTAAAAATCTAAGTGTGGGAACTGAAAAAACTGAGAGAAGACCAGAAAAAACGTGGAGAAGAGAGGAGTTACAGCTGCAACTGTGTTTTTGGGGTTTTTGGAGCCTGTTTTGGCCGTAAACTGCTCATCCGAGGTCGGATTTGAGCACTTTGACATTGTAGACTGGGGTTTTGGGCCGTTCCGGACACGATGGCGCTGTCCATTTTGCCAAATTCCTCACTCTTTTTCTGCTGTTTTGGCTGTGTAAGTTTCTCCTATGAGTGAAGATTCTGCTCCAATTTGTGATTGTATCTGGTATCTTTTACCCATATTGTGTGAGTTGTTTGCCCCATTGGTGTTGGCCCAAGCTCAATTGTATCCAAACATCAGATATTATCCTCTTTTAAGCTGAGTTTTTTGAGTGTGTGTGTGTGTGTGTGTGTGTGTGTGTGTGTGTGTGGAGTGGACAAACGGATAGTCTCTCTCCTCTCACTCCATAGGTGTGTTCCCTATCTCGGCCAGGTGTGTTGTGTAAGCCGAGTGGTGCCCCATAGTGTGTGTGTGTGTATATCCTTCCAAGAGTGTGTGTTGGGTCATTATAGAGGCGTTCTTTGTGTTTCCATCCCGCTCACATTCTTTTGGTGCCCACACTGAGGATCTCCTTCGAGTACCTTCTGCTTCGAGCTTCGAGATTCGAGATTCGGGCTTACAGGTTGCAGGTTGCAGGTTATAGGTTACAGGTTACACGGATAGGTACAGGTACAGGTGATTCACACAGGTACAGGTAGCTGGAGTACAGTGATATACTAGAAGTGATGTCACTTGCAGTTGTTGTGGGTATGCATCACTTGGTGCCTGTTTGAGTGCATTGTCTGCTGGATTGTACGTTACTTGTGGAAACTTCCATTGTACGCATTTGTGGATCCATACTTGGTTTTATTTGGTAGTCCCAGCCATTTTTGAGACTTGGTCTGGAAGATAGTCATTTCTAAGACACGATTTGCATGAGCCTTTGTGTGAGGGTCGATAGCGTGAGGTTTTATTGAGCTAGGGGATTCTCAAATGTGGAGATCCTTTCAGTGATATAGGTAACTGGAGCACCCTTTTCGTGACCTCGCCATAGGCTATGTACTAGTGAGTCCTATTTGATGCTCCGGTTATATTGTTGACAGTTTATGCATACATATACAGTCTATATTTTGGGTTCTTAATGCTCTACTTCTGGGGAAACTTTGCCAAAATCTTTCCAAATTGTGATGGCTGGTTTTTTGGTCTTTTGAGCCATTTATGCTGTTATGCTGCTGAAATTTGGCAAAATCAGAGGATAAGACAGGTGTGGTTTCTTGGGAGCTTCATGGTTGGCTTTAATGGATGATCAAAATGGACCTCAATTCACTCCTTTTCATTTAACTCAAAGAATCCAGATAAATGTTCATGTGTCCAGGAAGATTTTTTTCCGGCAGCGCATAGTCTTTATGTTCGGGCCAAGAAGATTAAGAGAGATCCTGGAATGTCCTTTGCCTATGGTAATTCCGATGAACAACTATGAAAACTCATTTGATGTGCATGTGTTTGTCCTTATCTAAAGTTGAGCTCTATTGAAGTCTCTGGGGATTGAGTCAGTTAAAAGTTTTGGGTTCTTGCACGTGTGTTTGAAGGGGTTCTCAAAGCATCGTAGCTTGGGTAGCCATGGCTTTCTCTTATCCGAGGTTTCATGGAAGAAGTGATGAAGATGTGGAAGACTTTTTGGAAAAGATGGAGGTTGCTTGTATTAGCGACCAGGTTCATGACCCGGCGCAAATGTTACGTCTTCTCCAAATCTATTTGAAGAGTGATGCACGAGTCTGGTCCAAAGCATTTGAAGAGGAGTTACGTGTGGCTAATCCACCTGTAAGATTGAGTTGGAAAAATCTACGGCATGGGTTGGAGGTTGAGTTTGTGGAGATAGAAGATCTTGACAAAGTGTGGCAAGAAGTACAGGCTTTGGTGCAAAAGGAAGGTAAGCCAGTAGATGCGTACATACGTAAGTTTTCATTGGCATGGGAGCGAATGTGCAAGGCCTTAGCACCACAGGTACCCCCGTCTGACATGATGAAGAAGGACAGATTCTTGGCTGGTCTTTGGGAGAATATACGTTGGAGAGTGGAGCTAAAGAAGCCTAGGACATATGAAGATGCACTAGAGGTGGCAAGGAACAAAGAGTGGAAGCTGAGGAAAATGAGCCAGTTAGGGGTAGAGTCTTTGCCCATGAGGTCTGAATTTCAGCCTATGGACTCTTTACAAGGTCGCATGCCAGGGGTTCATCATGAACCAGTGGTTTCTGTTACTCCTCAGGTTATGCCAGCAATGGTCACTACAGCAGTGCAAGATGATGGGCTAAGGCAAGACATGAGGCAAGTGATAGATTTAATGAAGAATCTCAGCCTAAACATGCTAGGTCAAGTGGGAAATAATCGAGGTCGAGGGAAGTTTGAAAATCAACCAAGAGGTGAAGAAAGGCCTAGGAATGGTGTTGGACAAAGCAATGGTAGGTACTGGAGGTAGACGCCCACATGTTATAATTGTGGAGAGTTGGGTCACATCAGCCCGCAATGTGATAAGCCACCAAGGATGGGGGGAGACATGTATCCATTGCCAAGACAGGTGTTAACTAGGTCAAATGATTATGGCATCGAAATTAAAGGAGATGAAGGAACCAGTGGATTAACCCAAGAGGAAAAAGGAAAGACAAAAGTGTTAAGTGTAGTCACCTTAGAGAAGGCATCAAAGTTAGAGGATACATTAGTGATTCCTATTGGGAAGAGGACCACAGAGGACAAGGAAGGAAGAAGTGCTCCAGGTCCTAGTAAGAAGAAAGGAAAGAGCCATGAAGGCGAGGATGTCAAGGCTAAGAGGAAAAGGAGAGCTCGTCGCAAGTTTCATGTTTCAGATTTTTCACTAGGGGATGGGCAATTAAGCTATGACTTGAAGGAGGATCTGAAAATCAGGAAGGCAGATGTTACTTTTGGGCAGCTTATAGAGATGGTGCCTAAGCTAAAGCGATAGTAGAAGAGGATGGTTAACCCAATGGAGAAAGAACCAAAGAGAGGTTCAGTGAAGGTGTTGGCGATGGATGAGCTACCAGACATTTGTCCAATAGTAGATGTGTGGCACAAAAGAAAAAATCTAGGACAAGGTTATGTGGATGGTGGAGCCCAAATATGTGTGATAACACACTCGTGCGTTGAAAAGATGGGTCTTACAGTGACTGGGGTGTTAGGTTTCTGGATTAGATTGGCAAACCATCAAAAAGTAAAATGTCTGGGTGTTGTAAAGAGATTAGAAGTGGAAGCATATGGTGCAAAGGCAGTGGTTGATTTTCATGTGATGCCAGCGGGGCTGGGAGCATATCCTATCATACTCGGCAGACCATGGTTACGTGCAGTGGGAGCTGTTCAAGATTCGAGACGTGGTACGATTAGCCTCTATGGAAAGACAGGTGCCAAGAAGCTATTTAATATGGACACAAGGAAACGATTGGATGAGCTTTACGAAGATGAGGATGAGTCTAGTGATGAAGACTATTCCACGGTTGACAGATGAGGATAGTGATAGGACTACCAGCAGTGATGAGGATGCTGATGTTGCATTTCTTTTGATGGATAAAGAAATCCAGGAGTATGGTTTAGTTGCATTTGCGAATGAAGTTGAAGATGAAAGTGAACAGCCTTATGAAGTGATTGAAGGGCTGATGCAAACCAAGGTTGAGTTGTCAACGAAGCAGGAATTGATGACACAAATGATCAGTGGAGACCTCTCAGCCATGGAGAAGGAGATATATTTGCACATGCTGGCTAGTTTTCCTGATTTGTTCATTACTTCATATGAAGAGATCAGAGGGTTCAAGGGCAAAGAGATGCATATAGAGCTGAAAGAAGGTGCTAAGCCAGTGCGGCAAAGGCTAAGAAGGATGGGTCAAGAGCAGATGGCAACATTGCGGGAAGAGGTGGATAAGTTATTGAAGGCAGGGTTCATAGTCCCTGTGGAGACCACAGAATGGGTGAGTCCAGTAGTAGTCAGTCCAAAGAAGGATGGGAAGTCGAGGATTTGTGTAGATTTTAAACCCTTAAACGCAGCCACTAAGAAGAACCCATATCCTCTTCCATTCATTGATCAGATCTTGGATTCAGTGTTATGAGAGGTATAGTGTGTGTGATGGTTTTTCAGGCTATTTTCAATTGAAGATTGCTCTTAAAGACCGCACAAAGACAGCTTTTATTACGCCATGGGGCTGCTATTGTTACACGGTATTGCCATTTGGGTTGTCAAATGGACCATCTTTCTATCAAGAGAGGCCAAATTGGGTATTGGAACCATTCATTGGTAGTTGTGTTAAAGATTTTATGGACGACTTCTGTGTCTACAGCAGTAGGGCTGAACACCATGAGAAGTTGCAGATGGTATTAGCTCGATATGATGAATGTGGAGGACAACTAAATCCAAAGAAATGTCATCTAGCACTGCCAAGGGTGAAGTTATTGGGCCACATGGTGTCAGAAAATGGCATTAAGGCTGATCCAGATAAGGTTAAGTCTATTATTCTTCTTCCATCACCTACGAGTACGAAGCAATTGGAAACCTTTATACACAAAGTGAAGTACATGGCATGGTTTATTCCATTGTCTTCGCAGCTTCTTTATCCATTACAGTAAGTGGCAAAGCATGATCCATTGCAATGGGATGACAAGTGTGAAGAAGTGTTTCAAGAAGTGAAAGAGGTGTTAGGGGGGTTGTCAGCCATGTAGGCTCCTGATTAGGAGAAAGTGTTTTATGTAAATCCATCAGTAGGGGATGATGCCATTGGAGCCGTGCTATTGCAAAAGGGGAAGGGCACCCATTATATGAGGCCAGTGTACTGTGCAAGCCGAGTGAAGTTGGTAGCAGAGAGGAAGTTCTCGGAAGTAGAGCTAGTAATGACCAGTGTAATATTTGCTTGTCGACGATTTCGCCATTACTTGTTTTTTGCTACCACGGCCTTTTGTTTTCTTGACGAGTTATGCCTTTTTGCCACAATTAATCAATGGTACTAACATGTCAAATGTGGTGAAGAAATGGGTAATTGAGCTGCAAGAGTTTGAGTTCTCTTTTCTAGTGGAAGTTTATACAAGGGCTACCCTAGCTGATTTGTTGACCTACAAGGAGAATCCCCTTATTGTTAAGGAAGAGGTGGTGAGAAAGGTAGTTGAAGAAGTGCCACAGATCAGCAATGCACATCTGTTGTTCTTTGATGGTTCATACAGAAAGAGCCATGATGCAGCTTCAGGGGGTATAGCACTTAATGATCCAGAGGGGAAGCTAGTATGCAAGAGGGGGTTCAAATTGGATGCTCATAGTAACAATGAGGCTGAATATGATACTCTGGAAGCCGGATTACACATTTGTTTGAATCACAGGGTTCGAAGGTTGAGCATAAAAGGTGATGCCTTGTTAGTGGTGAAGCAAGTGTTGGGTGTGTGGAAGAGCAAGAACAGCTCATTGAAGGAAATGTGTTTCAGAATTAAAGGTCTGTTAAAAAAGTTTTAAGCATGGAGCATCAGACACATTGAACATTCTCTAAATGGAGAAGCACATGAAGCAGCTCAAAGCATGATTGGGGAGTTATTTGTGTTGAGGACCACTTTACCTCTTTATCATGGCCGGGAAAGTTTGGCTCAAGAAGAGGAGTTTTTGCTAACAGGAATCATTCCAAAGGAGATTCAGAAGTCTAAGAAGTATGGTTTTGTGCGTAGAGCATACAGGTACAAATTGATTGGTGATGTCTTATACATGAAAGGGGTTGATATCGTGTTGAGATGTGTATCTTGGAGGGAGGATCTTTACAGAGTGTTGGAAGAGAATCATAAAGGCGCATGTGGCGGCCATTTTGCTCTAAAGATCACCTTGCATAAGATCTTGCAAGAGGGGTATGTATGGCCTAGTTTGCACAAGGATGTTTACCATTGGTGTAGGTCTTGCAATAGGTGTCAATCATTTGGGAAGAGGGTGTTGAAGCTAGAGCTACGAAAAACCATTATGGCCTTTGATGTGTTTGAAAAGTGGGGGATTGATGCAATAGGCCCATTACCTATCACAAGCAGGGGCAAAAGCTATATTTTGACTGCAATGGACTATCTCTCTAGATGGGCAGAGGCTATAGCGGTAAAACAAATCACTGCAAAGGATGTGGCAAAATTTGTGTACGAGGAAATATGTTGCAAGTTTGGGGTGCCATTGGAGCTACTTTCAGATAAGGGGCCAGGATTTAGAGCTAAACTGCTAGACTTTTTATGCGCGAAGATGAAGATTAGGCACCAGCATATCACTCCTTATTACCCACAATGTAATGGCTTAAATGAAAGATTCAATGGTGAGTTGGTACAAATTCTTTCAAAAGTGACAGAGCACCAAGGAAGGAATTGGGATTTGGAATTGCCTAGTGCATTATGGGCTTACTGTACTTCGGTGAAGACAGGTACAGGGTTTACTCCATTTCATTTGGTGTATGGAAAGGAAACACTATTGCCTGTGGAGGTAGAGTTGCCTGCGGTCAAGATGTTAGAGAAGTTGCTTGGGGCGCCTAGTGATGCATTCAAAGAGAGGCTGTTACAGTTACAAGAGGTTCAGCTGGATAGGATGAGTGCATTGGAACATTATGGGCAGATGCAGGATAGGGCTTTGGCAAAGATAAATGAAAAGGTTAAAAGTAAGGGTATCAAGAAGCATGACTTGGTTTTGCGCGACAACAGTTATCTGGACAACACCTTCCAAAAGAAGTTTCAAATTAAGTGGGAAGGCCCTTTCAAGGTAGTGGAGTGTTTCCCGAATGGTACATATCAGCTAGCTAACCTGGGTGGGGTTCTACATAAGTCAAGGGTAAATGGATTGCGTCTTAAATTTTATCATGCTAGGTTAATGATGGTCGAGCAAGATGGGTTGTCTGTGGATCAAGCAGTGTTGGTGAAGGATGAGGAGACTTGTGACGCTGCGAGTCTCATATCGCTTTTTTCTCTTGATCATGAATGATCTAGCAGGCTAGGGGATGGGCAAATTATGTCAGGAGTTTTTTGGAGCAAGGGATTGCACATATGTACATACACATGCATGGTGCATCAAATAAAGAATTGCCCATTTTCCAGAGCCAGGTGGTTACGTGGGGCCCACATGTGTACAGGTAGGACAGCATGTACATAGTGCATCAATTTTCACTATCATCATTACCAGTGTTTTTTTTCTACAATAAGGAGGAGTTGGTAGCGCGTAAAAATTCTCGAGGAAGCTATCCGCAGGCCAATGACATGAGGTAAGCAGGTGCATCAGATGGCATCTAGTGGCGTCAAGAGGTCGAACGGGGTCAATATTTGCACGTGGATGAGTACGGACACAACGTGGATGTTTTCTTGTGATAATTATGCAGAAAGTTCATCATGAGGACCATCTTTTGGGGCCACTTCACGTGGTTGCGAGAAGCATTATTGGAAAAAGCTGAGTGCCAGGTGTGCGGATGATGCAAAAAGGTGACAACTATGCACTACAAGGTCAGTTTTTGGCATGTTCGGGGTCCGTTTGAGGTCATCTAAAAGTCCAAGGGTGCCCAAGTAAAAAAGCTAAGTGTGGGAACTGAAAAAACTGAGAGAAGACCAGAAAAAACGTGGAGAAGAGAAGAGGAACAGCCGCAACTGTGTTTTTGGGGTTTTTGGAGCCTGTTTTGGCCATAAATTGCTCATCCGAGGTCGGATTTGAGCACTTTGACATTGTAGACTGGGGTTTTGGGCCGTTCCGGACACGATGGCGCTGTCAATTTTGCCAAATTCCTCACTCTTTTTCTGCTATTTTGGCTGTGTAAGTTTCTCCTATGAGTGAAGATTCTGCTCCAATTTGTGATTGTATCTGGTATCTTTTACCCATATTGTCTGAGTTGTTTGCCCCATTGGTGTTGGCCCAAGATCAATTGTATCCAAACATCAGAGATTATCCTCTTTTGAGCTGAGTTTTTTGGGTGTGTGTGTGTGTGTGTGTGTGTGTGTGTGTGTGTGTGTGTCTCTGTGTGTGGAGTGGACAAACGGATAGTCTCTCTCCTCTCACTCCATAGGTGTGTTCTCTATCTCGGCCAGGTGTGTTGTGTAAACCGAGTGGTGCCCCATAGTGTGTGTGTGTGTGTGTGTATCCTTCCAAGAGTTTGTGTAGGGTCATTATAGAGGCG
Source organism: Adiantum capillus-veneris (assembly GCF_014529385.1). NCBI lineage: Eukaryota > Viridiplantae > Streptophyta > Polypodiopsida > Polypodiales > Pteridaceae > Adiantum > Adiantum capillus-veneris. Next base: position 18,133,586 of record NC_140953.1, read on the forward strand.
TTCTCTGTGTTTCCATCCCGCTCACAACGTGAACTCATTCTTGTCCGGCCTTGTCCATTCTCATTTTGTCTGCTCGGCTTGGTCTCCCATTGACCACCTTTACCCTTGACTTGGATTCTCCCTCTTTGCTTCCTTTGCATGTAACTCACCCCCCCCCCCCCCCCCCCCCCCCCCCGCCCCTAGCACTAGCAACATCGTTTGGGTGGGGTGGGGTGGGGGGGGGGGGGGCACTTTGACTTTGTCCTAAAAAAAGGGGGGGTCTTCAGCGACCGCGGGAACACTCCCCACCAAGATGCCATGTCATCAACTGCTCTAAGCACCGTCGATAGACAACACTGCCGTTGTACGCCCATCTTAGCCAAAACAACCACCATGCACCCAATGGCCACCACCCCCGCCGGCGCAGGGCCTAGCAGAGCCGCCAACGGGGCACCACCATAGTCACGGGGTGAGGGAGCTCCCCTCTCTCCCCTTTTGTGTTTCAATGAGGGGATCACGCCCTTGATAATATATCATGTGCTGTTAGCCACCAAAATTTCCTATGGGATTAATGTACCGCCACATGGCAGCACTGCAGTGCTCCACCCCCTATAGGCCTCCAAATTTCATATTTTTTTATCATGAGATCTTGAAAAATACCCTCTTTTCACTACCTACCAATTCTTTCTCAAAGCTCCATCTATCAAGCCGTGAACCCCCCTGGAAACTCCACAACCCCGGCTTTGAGTCACATGATTCTTGATGCATCCCGACTTCTCTAGACCCGCAATCTAGGCATCTCAAAACGGAAAAACTTACATCAGGCCATTTTGGTTGCCAACTAACCCAAACTTTTAGCGACATATATCTTGATCTTTGAGACTCTGATTGCTGCACAGTCACTTCTCTTCAGCTCCATATGTTGTCTACTACCCCTCAAAATTCCGTCGAGCTTCAAAGAACCTTTGTTGGCACATTCCCGGATGCGGACAAACAAGCACTAGCCTAGCCCTCGCTAAAACTTTTTATGCTAATACCTCTCTCATCCTGGCTCTGAATATTATCGATCTGAAAAGCCCAGCTAGCTCCATAAATCAAGCCCTACACATTTATCCATTAAAATTGGCTCAGGCTACTTGGCACCACCTTCTTTGTCCATTTCAGATCTGTAATGCACACCTTCAAACTCAAATTTCTTGAAGTCTGTAGCTCTATTTGATGAGATGTCTTGACCTACTTCTTTAGCAACTTGAACTCCACATTTCTAGGCCAAAATATTGCACCTTGAACCTCTTTTATTTGCCATCCAAATTAGCCCTTTTTGGAGCCCTTCTTGGCACATAAATTGCATCATCCATACACATCCACTACTACTTGCCAGTCCAAGATCTTTGTAGCTGCTCTTGTCCTCTGCCATGTTGTTGTAAGCCTATACATACCTGCCCATGCCATCTCCCGTGGTCAACCACCTTTGGCTGCACTAACGGCAGTCTCAACGATCCCCAACTTCTCCCAAGAGGAAACAATCATCCTATTAGTCCTTCTCCTCATCACTCCAAAAGGGAAGAGAGGAAAAAAGGAAGAAAAAGGAGAAAAATGCATCACCCTCTTCTCCTTTTTCATCATCTTCCGACAAAAGCAACGGATATTCTCCTAGAAAATACAAGAAGAGAGGACATCGCAAATCCTACACTGCTTGGAAAAGTTTCTACAAGCTTAATAAGTTCAAAGAAGTAAAAAGGAATATCTCTTTTCTCACCTATGATGGCACCTTTGGTGCCTTCATCCAGCAATTTGATGCGGTCTTTGGAGACGAGGGCTTCACAGAGTCCTCCAAGCTATGTCATGTAGCTATGAACTTTCAAAAATCTACTCGAAAATGGTGGACTAGCCTTCATGGCAATGGCAAAGATCCAAAAACAAGGAAAACTCTACGAGTTTCAATCATGAAACAATTTCTTGCAAGCGACTCCAAAGAAAAAGTGTTGACTGAATGGCAGAGTTTGAAGCTACTCTCCAACGAGTCTATCCACAAATACGTGGACAAGTTTTTGGATTTACATCTCAAAGCTACATTCTTTCAAAAGACAGACTTCTTCAAGTAAAAGCAACAATTTTGTGTGGGATTACCTAAAGAAATGGCCGAGTATGTCAACTCACAATGGCCTAGTACTATCATGAAGTCATCCACCACACTATGGTTGCTTCTTGCATTAATTTCCAACAAGGGGCTAAAAGGAATGCCAATCCCATGGAAAACAAAGACCAAAATGATTCAAGAGGGAAGAATAATGCTCAAAACACTTCCCAAGGTAACTCCAACAACAACAACAAGAACAAGGAGAAGGGAGTTTAGAAAGGTAAAAAATAAACTCTTTCGTGAGGAGCTAGAGGATTTTCAAAAATATCATAAAAGTTTCAAGTGTGGGGTGCAAGGGCATGGTTACCATTCTTGCCTCAAAAAAAAATGCATGCAATGAGACTCCTAGAGCTTCCATGGTCAAAGCTCTAAAAGAGGATGCTCATTGCAAAGGATCATCCCTTTCCTATGCTTGGGGGAAAGTGAGGGAGCATGATGCCTTCATCTTTTTGACCCTGGCTCTACTCACAACTTCATATCAATGAAGTTGGCCACTAAGTTGGTTATATAAGCTTTTGAGATGGAAAATATTGTAAATGTTGATGGAGCTTTCAAGGGACAACAAGCCTTCATTACTCCCTTGATTGGGAAATTAAGGCTTCATGTCCAAAGCCAAGTCAACAAAGAAGACTTTTTCATCTCCCCTCTCCAACATGAGGATGTTATCCTAGGGGCACCATGGTTCAATTGCATGGCTGCCAACATGAAGCTCCCTAAAAGGAGAATTTATTTCACCTACAAGGAAAAGAACATGTACATAGATGCCAATGATTCGAGTCGTACTATATGTCTGTAAATTCACATGCTTTTGATTAGTCAATGAAAAGATCATTTTCCACGTATATGATTTTTGTCAAAGAGTCCATAAATGATCCTAATGCTTTACCAAATCAAAGTGGTAGGAATCAAGAAGAATTAGAGTTGTCTAATTTAACACATTCCAAGATGTATTTATCTCAATGACATCCCTATGGAGTTACCTCCAAAACGAGGGGATGTTGACCATAAGATAGAGCTTCTACTTGGGATTTCACCACCTAATAAACCTCCTTATAGAGTTTCTCAAGCTCAACAAGAGGAGATTATGAGGCAAGTGCATGAACTGGTAGACAAGGGGATGGTGAGGCTTACCTCCTCTCCCTTTTGTTCACCAATCCTACTAGTGCAAAAGAAAGATAGCCCATATTGTATGTGTGTCGACTATAGAGAACTAAAACGGATCACTATTAAAAATAGATTTTTCATACCATGGGTAGAATATTTGTTTGGTAAGCTGCAAGGCTCTACCTGCCTCAGTAGGATTGACCTAAAAAATGGCTATCATCAAATAAGGATAGTGAATAAAGATATTGCAAAGACTGCTTTTTGCACAACTTTTGGTCTTTATGAATATCTTGTCATTCCTTTTGGCTTGACAAATGATCCAGCCACATTCAACCGCCTAATGGAGAAAAATTTTAGGCCCTACCACAAATTCATTGGAGTATTATTTGATGATATCATCATCTACTCCAATTCTCTCGAGGAGCATAAGCAACATCTCTAGGTAATCTTTCAAGCTTTGAGGGAGAATAAAATTTTCATTAACCAAAAGAAGAGTGAATTGTTTCTTCAAGAGATTAGTAATAGGTCACATTATCTCTCAAGATGGTATCCGTATGGATCCATCAAAGTTAGAGGTAAATAAAGATGGCCTAACCCAAGGAATCTACATGAGCTACAAAGCTTTATTGGTATGTGTGCATACTATAGATGCTTCATAGAAAAATTCTCTCAAATAGCAAGACCATTACATGACTTAACAAAAAAGAACGTTAAGTATGCATGGACTGCCAAAGAGAAAAATGCTTTCAATAAGTGTAAAGAAAATCTTACCTCCCAACCAATGCTTACACTATCAGACCTCTCAAAGCCATTTGAGGTCCAATGTGATGCTTGTGGAGATTTTCTTGGAGCAATCTTGCTCCAAGAAGTCCATGCCATAGCATATGAAAGTTGAAGACACAAAACCAATGAATGAGTGTTGGGCATATACAAAAAAGAGCTACTAGCTGTTCTACATGCCCTAGACACATGGAAGCACTATCTATTGGGGACTCGATTCATCTTACAAATGGACCACCAAAGTCTCAAGTACTTCATGATGCAAACCAAGTTGTCCAACAAACAAATGAGGTGGGACAATTTCCTTTCACAATTCAATTTTCATATTGCTCATATTGTTGGTAAGCATAATCAAGGTGTCCATGCACTATCACAATGACCAAGGGCAAATGCTGTCTCTGTAGAAACTCATAATGATCTATTTTCCATGAAAGATGTGTCATAAAATCTAATATCTAATATCTAACCAACCCAAATGATTTTCTCATATTAAATTGATCACTTAATGTGGGAGAATAAACGGGAACAAGTGTTAAGATATAGACATGTGCTTATAGATCTATCTCAACATGGGGCCAATGGTAAAGGGGCCCAAATGAGAGATGGTCTATCAAAGAGCAAGTCTAACAAATGGAGCATAAGACCTTACGGTTAGCTTCATTGAAGACCTCCAATAATGTGTGTAAAAGCCCTTTGACCTTAGGTAAGCTAGGGCTGAGCTTGAGGCGCGGGAACCTGACCCAGCTCGAGGTGCTTGTCCTGCTTGTCATGCTTGATGACTAAGGTGCTTGAGGTGCTTGAGATGCTTGAGGTGCTTAATTATTGAGATGCTTGAGGTGCTTGACATGCTTGAGATGCTAAGGTTGCACTTGAGGTGAGAACCCAGTCCAAGATTAAAGTACTTATAAGCCAAGCTTGTGGTGGGAACTGGGCCTATTCATGAGGGGCTTGAGGTGTCAAAAAGTCAAAGATTCAATCCCTACAAGGAGGGGGTGAGCCCTACATGAGGGGGGATGATAGATAACACCCACACACTCACACAAGGCATGCATGGTACAAATAAAGCAAAAGGGACACTTGTCAAGTTCCTCCTCATGTTGCCCTCATGGTGTGCCTGAAGCCTATTGGTTGGCCACCCAAGGGGTCCAATAATAATTTAGGAGATTTAATTAAATGATTTAGCATTTATCTAGCCCTCTCTCTCAAAGGGGAAAGGGGGACACTTGTCTCAAGGCTACCCTTGCTACTTGTAATGCCTTCTGCTTGTGATTGGCTAGGCCTGGAGGGGTCCAATGAGCTTCAAGCATGAGCTACAAGGGGGGGTCAACCCAAGCAATCTAGGGGGTTGCTTAGGGGGTATACTCACCCACACACACTCACAAACACTCTCATTGTGTGCTATGCAAAGGCAAGAGCTCCCTCTCCTTCTCCAAGCAAGTAGAGGTTGAGAGTCTACACCAACACTCTTGGATATGGAGTGCAAATCCAACCAAGAGCCATGCTTCAATGCTTAAGCTTGCCATCTCCTTCTTCTTCATTACTATGCTATTATGTATGCTAGCAACAAGAGTTATGATAAGTGAGGAACTAATTCTTTCTCCTACGAAATGTTTCTTTTTCCTCTTCCCTACCCTCATTCCCTGCTAGCTCTCTCCACCTTCGAAGGTGTTTGAGGTCTTGGGACTGAGGCTTGGGATAGTTAAATCTTTCTTCAAGTTTATGTTATGTTTGTGATGCATGAAGCTTTCCATCTTCATTGCATCACCTAGGTCACAAGGAACACAAAGATTGTATTGTAACAAGTCTCTCTTAATGGGAGAAATCATAATACAAATGCCTATTGGAGGGGGGACCGGCTCCACATAAATCCGGTCCTCAACTGTTGTAATGTTCTCTAAATTCTCTCTCTTGCAAAAGCATTGTTCATGCCAAGTTAACTAATTGCTATGATTATGTTTCTATCTTCAATTATGTTCACCCGCTATGCTCACAAATTCATTTCTCAAAAGTACTCTCATTAATTTCCGCTACTCTCAAATTAAATAGGCCAATTCCATTACAGATGAGTATGCTATTGACCCTGATTTTAGGGATACAATGTCAGTCCTTGCCTTAGGGAAGAAAGAGGAACCTTTCACCTTGTAGGATGGTTATCTTCTCCATGGCAAGAGGCTATGTGTTACTCACTCCCTTCATGAGAAAGTAATTTATGAATCACATGCTCCTTGCAATGCAGGGAATAGAGGGATTCAACCTACTCTTTGAGGAGTAGAGACGTATTTTTATTGGCCTACCATGAAAGTGGACATACAAGCACATGTTTCAAAATTTGTGGTATTCCAAAAGACAAAGTATGATAAAGGGAAGCACCTGGATTACTCCAGCCATTTCCAATCCCTAATTCGCCATGGGAGAGTATATCCATGGATTTTATCTTTGAATTATCCAAGTCTATCCATGGGAATACACGAATATGGAAAATAGTCGATAGGTTTAGCAAGCAAGCACACTTTATTCCTATCAAAAAGACTATTAAGGCACACCAAATGGCAACCCTATTCATATCCCATATTTTCAAACACCATGGATTTCCAACATACATTGTGTCAGATAAAGATCCTACAGTGACTAGTAATTTTTGGAAAGGCCTCTTTGAAATTCTAGGTACAAGGTTGAATTTCTCATTGGCCTATCACCCACAAACGGATGGCCAAAGAAAGATAGCTAACCTTACGATTATTGATCTACTAAAGGCTTATGTTACAGAAGTATATCAATTCTCCCAATGGGAGAAGTATCTACAACTTGTAGAGTATGTGTACAATAACCATCCATACTACTATAGGAAAGGCACCTTTTGAAATCATTGAGGGAAGACCTAAAAGTACCTTTCTCCTTAAGGTACATGGGAAGATATTTCTTCCGATGAGTATAGCCAAGACCTACAAGAATCTTCCAAAAAGATTAAGCAGGCTATATCCATCTCCCAACAAAGGCAAAAAGTTGTTGCTAACAAGCACAGAATGGCCCTAACGTTCAAAGAAAATGATTGGGTCTTACTTAAGTTTCCCAAGGCTTGATTGAGGCAAACTATGGGCAAAAATCCTACGGCCCACCAAAAGTATTATGCTAAATTAGCACAAAGATACTATGATCCTTTTCAAATCTTAAAACCAATCAAGAGATGGCCTATCAGCTCAAGTTGCCCAACCATTGGTTCATACACAATGCTTTTCATGTGAGCCTAATCAAGCCTTACAAAGGAGAACCACCAGACCCCCCAGAGATCAAAGATCAAGAAGAGGTGTTACAACCCGAATCTATCCTTCGACATGAGGACAAGGTACTATGGCATGGTAATATTATCTGAAGATATCTTATTAAATTCAAAAATTTTGAAGATGCTAGATAGATGCAAGGAACACAGGTTAAGAATAGTATGAACCTTGTCGATGCTACACTAGAGTAAGCAAATGTAAATGTTTCTTTCAAATGAATAATTTTTTTGTCTTATAAGACTAGATCTCTCTTTTTATTGTGCACAAATTTGATTAGTATGCATGCTTAGAATCATGTTTGTGATGACGATGTTTCCCAAACACAAGTAGAATTTTTCACTCTACTTTGGAAAGTATGATATGGACTAAAGAGCAAACATGCTTGCAACAGCTAAGTCTCCCAAGCACCAAATGGATCCTCTACCCACTAAGAAAAATTACTAAGGCTTTATCTTCTCTACCTCATAGTCGAAGATGACTATGATTTCAAGAGAGAGGAATGTCATAAAATCTAATATCTAACTAATCCAAATGATTTTACCATATTTAAACAATCATTTAATGTGGGAAAATAAACGGAAATTAGAGTTAGAATATAGACATGTGCTTTTAGATCTAGCTCAGCACGGGACCAAAGGGAGAGAAGGAAACGGGTCCAAAAGGGAGATGGTCTATCAAAGAGCAATGAGTAGATAATGGAGCTTAAAAGACCCTAGGGTTAGCTTCATTAAACTTCCTCCAAAGGTTAGTGTTAAAAGTCCTTGGACCTACAATCTTAAGCAAGCTGGGGATGACCTTGAGGTGGGAACCTTGCCCAAGCTTGAGGTGCTTGTCATGCTTGATGACTAAAGTGCTTAAGGTGCTTGCTGACTAAGGTGCTTGTTGTGCTTGCTGACTAAGGTTCTTGAGTATGCTAAGCTACAAGAGTAATAACAAGGGAGGAGAATCATTAGGAAGAGGATGGGGTCTAGAAGGGCCTCTTTATTTTCCATGAGATTATGGAGGTGATTAATATTTTGACAAATAGATGCATGCCATGTGTGCAAGAATGGTGGGTGTGTAAGAGAGGTGTAAGAGTGGTCAAAGGATACACATTTCCCTCCAAAAAAGTGGGTGGACAACTGTTGGGTATTCAAGCCCAAATTATGTCTGATGTCAACTAGTGGGAACAGGCCCCTATAGCATGCAGGATAACCTCAGTTAGAGTTGAGTTTCTTTTTCATGGCAAGTATGCCTATATATGTAAAAGGCTACACATCAATCAAAAAAATAAGAAGAATAGCGTTATTTTTTCTAGCGTTATTTTTTCTGGCTGTTGTGTCGACTCCTGCTCTCTCTCGCTCTCTTGCTCTCTTCCTCGTCTACTGCACCGAACCTCCTCGCCATGGAACTACTCAAGCTGCATCCACCCTAGCCCTCCAATCCTATCAAACTGGTATCAGAGCCGTAAGGGCCTGCGATCGAAGAGCAGCACGGGAGCAGCCGCTTGCAGCAGAAAGAAGGCGCTCTCGACCTGCATAAAACCGTGCAAACCCACCGTACACATGGTCACTCTGGGCTGAAGGACAACTTCCGACTATGTAACTCCTGCCAATTCGGCCTCTTGAGCCTGTTGTGAAGCAAACCGCCAATCGGCGATGTCGCCTGCAGAGCTCGCCATCGACAATTTGGGTTTTTTAGTTATTTTTTCCATCCGGTTTCACACTTTAATAAAGTGGTCTGTCAAGCAGGGATTCCCACCCTTGGGTACCCTTAGCTCAGACTTCTGGTGCCCATTGAAAAGGAGCACTATAAGCATATCAAAACGCTGCATCTCCCAAGGCTTCTCTCACGGCTTCTCAAAACGCAGGTGGTTGTGGTGTTCTAAATTGAACGCAAAGCGATAGTTTTGCACTACAAAGAGCAACTTGTGAAAGACACAGCTAGGCAAGGAATTGCACAACATCTTGAAACGCTGCTAGAAATGATGTCTCAAAAGATTCCTAGGTGGTGTTGTTTGCACAGAATATTTCAACACGCTCACAAGACTGCGAGTTGTGTTCTTTGGCTTATATCGTTTTCAAAACACTGGGCATTTCAAGATGCTTATGTTAGGATGCATGTGTTACACGCTAAAGAAGACAAAGAAGAACAGGAACAAAATCTTCAAGACAATTTCATTATTTGCACATATATTACAAGGTACAAGAAGCATGTCATTTTGTCAAGGATTCCTCTCATGCAGGAGAGACAAAGAGCAGTTTCAAAAAATCAAAGCTCATCTGGACAAAAGCCAGTGGTGATTATTTTGATAGGTTTGCTTGGAACACTTGGTACGTCCATAAAGAATTTAAAAAAAAACAGTATCTCCATGTTTAGTGTCATAGTTTTGTCAGCTTTTGTCTATTTTTAGAACCATCGTAAACTTTCCAGTCATTATCTATTGTCAGTTATTGCCATGCAGTCAAAAATTTGTACGGGTTATAGACACTGCCACATATGAAGTGGTAAGACCTCCCAAATTTATCAGATTTTGTTCTCAAGTCCCAATTTTTGTCAATTCTTAGCCTATTTTTTACCGCTTCTCATGAGGTTACTGGGTACACCTTAAACCCAAGGTTTGGCAGTGAACCAAAAACTCCATGTTTTGGTAGCTAATTTTTTGACCTACACCCTATCTGTTCAAGGGGGGGTTTATCGTAGCACCAGGTTATGGATACACCATAAATCCTTGGTTGTGAGAGAACCTAAAACTCACGGTTGACAAGTACACCAAAAACTCTAGGTATCATGAGTTGCTTGTCCAATTCACGCTTGAGGGGAGGATTGTTGGGTATTCAAGCCCAAATTATGTCTGATGTCCACTAGTGGGAACAAGCCCCTATAGCATGCAGGATAACCTCAGTTAGAGTTGAATTTCTTTTGCATGGCAAGTATGCCTATATATATAAAAGGCTACACATCAAATCAAAAAAATAAGAAGAATAGCGTTATTTTTTCTAGCGTTATTTTTTCTGGCTACTATGTCGACTCCTGCTCTCTCTCTCGCTCTTTCGCTCTCTTGCTTGTCTGCTGCACCAAACCTCCTCGCCATGGAACTGCTCAGGCTGCATCCACCCTAGCCCTCCAATCCTATCAACAACTTTATGATTTTTGGTCTTCTATAACTACTTCATATGATCTCCAATTTGAGCGGAGATTATAGATCTGTAATCTACACGTCAAGCTCTTTCGGTAGATATGTTACATGATATGGTTTTACCCACTAGCTTTTAAATTTGATTTGGGAGGAAAATTTGAATTCAAATAAACTAGCCGTTTTGCCTATTTGAATTCAAAAGCTATCCTTTGATTGCTTTCTTAATACTAAAGGTTTGACTCCCTTAAACTGCCAAATAAAGAGTCCCTCCTAGACCCCATTCTCCTCCTAATGGTGTCTTTCTCGTATGTTACTTCTTCTTCATCTTCCCTTCCCTCACTACCTGCTAGCTCTTTCCACCTTTCAAGGTGTATGAGGTCTTGGGATTGAGTTTGGGGATATGTTAATGTTCTTGCAAGTTAATTAAGGGCATAAGTTTGGTATATGAAGTCTACCATCTTCATTGCACCAGCGAGGTCTCAAGGAACACAAGCTTGTACTGTACCAAGTCTCTCTTTATGGGGGAATCTATAATATAAAAGCCTTTTGAAGGGGAGACCGGATCCACATAAAATTGGTCCTCAAATGTTGTCAATTTCTCTAATCCTTTCTCTCTCTCTTTTACAAGTATTGTTCATGCCAAGCTAATTAGGTGTAATGTTCATTTTGCTACCTTTGATCAATTACTCTTCTTATGCTCTTTAAGAATTATCTTAAAGGAAATGCTCACTATTATAATTTCAATTTCCGCTATAGTCAACGTTATAGCCATATTCCATTACACGACCACTCAACCAATGACTTCAAAAATCATGATCATGGCATACTTGGTATCATTCCAAGAGACCATAAACAAACAAGGTGAAGACTTCCGGGCACTTGCAATGGAGAATGGCACCCTAAGGGTTCTTCTGGTTGAGAACGAGAATCTCAAGAGGACACTTCAGATGAAAACAACATGTTTTATGCAACATGAAGATGAATTCAAGGAATGTAAATGCTCTCTTGTGGACCTGAATGCTTTGAAGGAGCGCATAAGCAAAGTAGAGCATGACCATGTATTGAAAGAGGTGAAATTTGACACCATGACTCAGGATGTATGTGACGTGAAAAATCTATGCACAAACAAGTCTTGGGGGCTGATGTATGTGGTAGCAATGTGGTTCCTAATTCCTCCCTAATGCAAGCTATGGCTCAAACAAAGAATGTTGAGAATGTGGATGTAGAGGAGTTGAAGGAATGGGAGTGATGTTCCAAGGATATTGTTATTCATGGAATTCCCAAAGAGAAGTTAGAGACACCTCCTTTTCTTGCCATTGTGATCGAATATTTCTTCAAGACCCACTTTGACATGTCAGGACTTATGGTTTACGAAGCACATAGAGTGGGTAATCAAGGAGCTCCTCACTCGAGAGAATGGCCAATTGTATGCACCATGCCGGATGAGACCAAATAAAAGATTATCCTTGATAAGAGTTGGATCTATTTGAGGGCTATAAAAAAAATTATGTGAAGATTGCACTATTAAGCAACAAAATATACGTCACAAGGCATATGAGGAGAGGAATAAGAAAACTAAGGAGATATGTCTCACAAGAAGAAAATGTGTCCAAGAAGGATGCAAGTCCCTTGAGAAAATAGGAATATGCAACCTATGAGGTTGAGTTACAATTGAAAGTATGCTTTTGTAATTTCAATGGATACCCATGGCATGCAGGGGGTTGGCATTGATAAACTAACAAGAAAAGCCAATGTTGTACTTCTTGTTGAAACTTGGGAGCATGATACACAAAGGATTAATGGGTTGAAGGATTACAATGTACATTCATTGATGTGGGAAATAATCTCAAGCAACAAAGAGAGAAAGGAGAGGTAGCGCATATGTTTAAGAAAGTATTAGAAGATTTTGTATCAATTGTGAAAGATGACAAGCACAAACGTTATATATGATTGAAAATTATGATACCAAAAAGAGCACCCATGTTTGTATCTGGTTGCTACATTCCTCATCATGATTCCTTCTTTTATGCTTGCATGGATAGAAATTGGCCATTTTTTTATTTAGAGGAGGATATTTCTTGTTTTAAAGGCAAAGGTGATGCTATTGTGTTTGGGGATATGAATGCTCGCACAAAAACATTGCAACATGATACTCAAAAATTTAATATGTCATACATTTCAAGGGAGTTGGAAGAAGTTCACTTGTATGATCATACTTCAATGGATGAGAAAGAGCCAGATCACTACTAAAAGTTACGTTTACACATGTGTAATAGCACGGATATGCTCATTGCCAATGGTGTATCTTTGTGGAGTGAAACCAATGTCTTTACATGTAGAAAACATAATGGCGATAGTGTGATTGACTATATGCTACTCTCCAAAGTCATCATGTATCACATAAAGAGTTCTATGCTTGGCCAATGGACCCCAAAATTAGACCATCAAATCTTATGTATTGACCTTGCATATGAAGAAGAAAGTAAGCATAATAATCTTAGCCAAAGGGAAGAGAATTTATGACTATGTATGGATTTCAAACGGGCACACATGTATATTGAAATGGTTGAGTAAAAGTTATGGATGACAAAGCTTCAATATGAAGCACCATTGGAAACTAAATGAGAAGATTTCAAGAAAGTGTTTTGTTCTTATGATGAAGAATGCTTTGCCATAAAGCATGTCCATGGTATCATCAAAGATAGATCATACAAAAGGTGGTTTGATAAAAATGTCAAGATGCTCAAAAGTCCTTGATAAATCTTGATGAAACTATAGACAAGAAAACTATCAAATTCATTTGCATACATACAAGGTATTGATCCCCAAAAGAACAGAAGAAGATGGGAAGTACGGCAACAATTGTTTCAAGTCCAAGAAAAGGCACATGCATGTGGAAGATTTTGGAGAAACTTGAGGGGCAAGTGGGTTGAGAGTTTTGGTAACTTGAGTCTTATCTATATGTACACACTTTGTAAGCAGCTATATGAGCAACCAAATGCTAAAAAAAACACCATTTTATGGTTCACTTCTATCTCTGTCCTCTTATTTTACTATTGAGAATGTATGCAGTGGGCTCAAAAAGTTGGCCACTCACAAAGTGAGAGATCTTCAAGGTATCAAGCCGTAAATGATTAAATGGACAAGAGATTTTACACATGAGTGGATGTGTGATATATTCACCCTTGCATTTCAAAATGGTATGCCTTATGATTGGAGTATTGATTGGCTCAAACCTTTGCATAAAGGAGGGGATGTAAAGAATGTAAGTAATTACCGGACTATAATGATTGGATCTCTCATGGCAAAGTTGTTTGGGTGCATAATGGAGATAAAATTGGGTGCTTGGGCTGAAGAGAATGGCAAGTATACAAAAGAACTTAAAGTTGTTGAGATCTTTAAGTACCTTGGCCTTGAGATTCTGACCAATCACAAGTGTCATGAATGTGCTATGCGTCATTTGGAAGCGCGAAAGAGAGCGTTTTATGCATTTTTTGAGAGCATGTGTAATGCGGGAAACATCAAGTGTTGGGTTCTCAAGAAGTACCTTTTTGATGCATTGATGACACAGGAAAGAGATCGTATTATGCATTTGAGAACATGTGTAATGTGGGAAACATCAAGTGTTGGGTTCTCAAAAAGTACCTTTTTGATGCATTGATGACACTGGTTCTTCTTTATGGAGTTGAAGTGTGGGGCGCCAGCATCTCAAAGTCTACTTAGAAAGAGTTTGAGAATGTCCAAAAGTGTTTTCTTACAAACTTTCTCCAAGTTAAGACACATACACCATATATGCTCCTACTTCTTGAGTCAGGATCACTTCCAATTGAGGTTATGGGCATGGAAAGGATTGTGGACTACATGATAAAGATGCGTCAAAACCCCTCACATTGACTTCCTACAATTGCATGGAAAGCAAGCGAAAAAAGTTCAAAAGACGCGTAGAAGCAAGATCTTGAGCATGACATGGATGCAAGACATAAAGGAGTGATTTGGGAGATGGGATGCATTACACTTGCTACATGATGCCTCAATTGACTCCCAAGTGAATGAAGCTTTTCTACAACGCCTATGTATTACAGCTTGGGAGAAATTTGGTGGATCACGCTTCATACATTACACCACCCATAATTTCCCCCAACTACAAAACCATGTTCTTCACTAAAAGAGGAATTTGTACTTACCCTTACATGCTTGAGCCTATCCCCTTATCAGCAACATGCACTATTGCATCCATTTGGCTTAGCTCCCACTCCCTTCAATGAGAGACAAATTATTGGGGTAATGGAGAAGAGTCAAATTTATTATGCACATTATGCTCACTGCAAGTTTAAGAGTGTGAGGACACACTACTAGAGTGCTTAGAATTTGTTCACATCTAGTTTGCTTCCCTCACATTTTTAGCCATGACTTAAACCTCCACACTTTTCTCTCCCAGCCATAGTGTGGGGCTCTCCATTGCGACTCTCATCACAACAATTTTGGAGCATTGAGAGTCACTCTCATCAGCCATACATATACTATATCACATGTAACTTTGGTCCCATAGGTCATGTTTGACCTTCGAGGACGATAATAAAATCTCTCTCTATCTCTCTCTCTCTCTCTCTCTCTCTCTCTCTCTCTCTCTCTCTCTCTCTCTCATAAAATCTAATATCTAACCAACCCAAATTATTTTCTCATATTAAATTGATCAGTTAACGTGGGAGAATAAACATGAACAAGGGCTAAGATATAGACATGTGCTTATAGATCTATCTCAACATGGGGCCAATGGTAAAGGGGCCCAAATGAGAGATGGTTTATCAAAGAGAAAGGCTAACCAATGGAGCATAAGACCTTAGGGTTAGCTTCATTAAATACCTCCAATAGTTAGATGAAAAGTCCTTTGACCTTAGGTAAGCTAGGGCTCAGCTTGAGGTGGGAACCCGGCCCAAGCTTGAGGTGCTTGAGGTGCTTGATGAATGAGGTGCTTGAGATGCTTGAGGTGCTTGGTGATTGATATGCTTGAGGTGCTTGAAATGATTGAGATTCTAGGGCTATACTTGAGGTGAGAACCCAGCCCAAGCTTAAAGTGCTTAAGGGCCAAGCTTGTAGTGGGAACTGAGCCTAAGCTTGAGGGGCTTGAGGTGTCAAAAGTCAAAGATCCAATCCCTACAAGGAGGGGGCGATACCTACATGAGGGGTGCTGAGAGAACACCCAAACACTCACACAAGGCATACTTGGTACAAAGAAAGCATAAGGGACACTTGTCAAGCTCCTCCTCATATTGCCCTCATGGTGTGCCTGAAGCCTATTGGTTGGCTACCCAAGGGGTCCAATGATAATTTAGGAGATTTAATTAATTGTCTTTACATTTATCAATTCCTCTCTCTCAAAGGGGAAGTGGGACACTTGTCCCAAGGCTACCCTTGTTTCTTGTAATGCCTCTTGCTTGTGATTGGCTAAGCCTGGAGGGGTGCAATGAGCTTCAAGCATGAGCTACAAGGGGGGTCGATCAAAGCAACCCCCTTAGGGGGTATACTCTCCCACACACCCTCACACACACTCTCATTATGCATTGTGCAAAGTGCAAGAGCTCCCTCTCCTTCTCCAAGCAAGTAGAGGGTGAGAGCCTTCACCAACACTCTTGGCTATGGAGTGCAAATCCAACCAAGATCCATGCTTCAATGCTTAAGCTTGCCATCTTCTCCATCTTCATTAGTATGATATTATGTATGCTAGCAAGAAGAGTTATGATAAGTGAGGAACTAATTCTTTCTCCTATGAAATGTTTCTTCTTCATCTTCCCTACCCTCATTCCCTGCTAGCTCTCTCTCCACCTTCAAAGGTGTTTGAGGTCTTGGGACTGAGGCTTGGGAAAGTTAAAGCTTTCTTCAAAGTTTATGTTACGCTTGTGATGCATGAAGCTTTCCATATTCATTGCATCACCTAGGTCACAAGGAACACAAAGATTGTATTGTAACAAGTCTCTCTTGATGGGAGAAATCATAATACAAATGCCTATTGGAGGGGGGACCGGATCCACATAAATCCGGTCCTCAACTGTTGTCATGTTCTCTAAAATTCTCTCTCTTGCAAAATTATTGTTCATGCCAAGTTAACTAACTGCTATGTCTATGTTGTTATCTTCAACTATGTTCGCCGACTATGCTCAAAAAGTACTTTCTCAAAAGTACTCTCATTAATTTTTGCTACTCTCAAGTTAATAGGCCAATTCCATTACATTGGTATGAGAGCATTTTGTTTCTCTTTTCTTGCTTAATAAGAGAGGTCCTTAAGTAGTCTATAAATGGTTAATTATATTAGGGTAAGTGGAACTGGGATCTATTATCTGTTTTGTTGAGCCCACTATGTATGATATAGTGCACACCTTGGGAGCTTTGGACTTAATAAAGGAGTCTTTTTAGAATTGCCTACGGCTTTACCATTATCGAGCCATAAGAAGTCCAAGAGGAGCTAGCCCTCGAAAACTCTGCTATGTTAGACCTACTCCACTACTCTCTATAGTTAACCACTTTGAGTCGTGGGTGTAGATACTTAAGAGCCAATTTTCAAAGGCTAAGAGGAGTGGCAACTAAGGTTTTGGATTGCCAAAGCATACACTAAGTACATACATAATTTTGTTGGTTGGCAATAATCAAGAGAGTATAATGAACATTGATAGCTTTAATTTTGCACATGAAGGTGCTAATGATGATGCCCCCATGTTTGTCAATCATCTCATTACTAGGTTGCAGCAAGCTATGGGCAACCCTACTTTGCAAGCCAAAGTTACTCAACAACTTTGTGCTTATGGAATTTCCCTTCCTCTCCAAGAGGAGAGAGAGCTTAGGAGGACTCTTGAAGAGACCCCCAAAGCAAGACTCTCTCCCATTCGAGAGGAGGAATCCAAAGAGCAAGAAAGAAATGAAACTTGAAGTTCCTCTGAAGATGTGGCTCCATGAAGACGGCGGTCTAGACAATCGCCCACTCCTCCCAAGAGGAAAAGATCAACACACAGTCCCTCTCCTCGTCATTATGAAAGAGAAGAGAGGAAACAAAGGAAGAAAAGGGCTAGAAAGAGGTCACCCTCTTCTCCTTCTTCTTCAACTTCCTCCTCTTCCAATGAAAGCTATGGCTATTCTCCTAGAAAATACAAGAGGGGAGGACATCGCAAATCATACCGTGCATGGCAAAGGTCACAAAAGCTAAAGAAGTTCAAGGAGGGAGGAAAGAGTATCCCTTTTCTCACCTATGATGGCACCTTTGGTGCTACTCACAAAGTGTTGGCCTTCATCCAGCAATTTGATGCGGCCTTTGGAGATGAGGGCTTCACAGAGTCCTCCAAGATACACCATGTAGCTATGCACAAAATCATCTTGTGAATGGTGGGCAAGCCTTCGTGGAAACGGCAAAGCCCCAAAGACATGGAAAACTCTACGAGTTTCCATCATGAAGCAATTCCTTGCAAGCGATGCAAAGGACAAAGTGCTTACTGAATGGCGCAGCTTGAAGCTTCTCTCTCATGAGTCTATCCACAAGTATGTAGACAAGTTTGGGGATTTACATCTCAAGGCTATTGTCTTTCACAAGAAAGACTTTGCCAAGAAAAGGTAGCAATTCTATGTGGGATTACCTGAAGAGATGGTTGAATACATCAACTCTCAATGGCCTGGTTCTATCAGCGAAGTAATCCATCACACCATGGTTGCTTCATGCATCAATTTCTGTCAAGGGGCTAGACAAAATGTCAAGCCCATGGAAAACAAAGATAAAAATGATGCAAAGGGAAAAACCAATGCTCAAAAGTCTTCCCAAGGCACTTCCAACAACAGCAACAACAAGAATCCATCCAAGGGGAAGGGATTTTACAAAGGCAAAAACAAACTCTCTCCTCGAGAGCTTGAAGCTTTTTGCAAGGACCTTAAGTGCTTCAAGTGTGGGGAGCAAGGACATGGCTATCGTTCTTTCCCCAAAAATAATGCTTGCAAGATCCAAAAGAGGATGTTCATTGCAAAGGATCATCACTTTCCTATGCTTGGGGAAAGATAAGAGAGCATGATGCCTTCATCTTGTTTGATCCTGGCTCTACTCACAACTTCATATCAATGGGGCTGACCACCAGGTTGGGCATTCAAGCTTTTGAGATGGGGGATATGGTAATGGTTGACATGGCTTTCAAGGGACAGCAAGCCTCCGTTACTCCCTTGATTGGGAAGTTGAGTCTCCATGTCCAAAGCTATGTCAACAAGGATTAAGCCCACATAACTTCCTAAGAAAGTTAGACAGATCTGCACCAGAAGAGGAGAACAGAGCAAGCTCTTGCTGATATTGTGAGGATAATAGAGGAAGCTGGGCAATGTATTGGGAAATTAAATTTACTCCTTCCATAGAGTCTTTGTCCAAAGTTTCTAAAATCTTAACCCAATCATTAAAAGATAGCATATGTAAGACAGATAATTTTTTGTCAAAGGTAAGAGCCGAATCATAAATTAGTTGCGAAGCATCTTAGCTACTAATACATCTAAGAACAAGAGAAGTGGCCACGAAGAGGGGCTCCGAGGTCAGTTCCAATCCTTGTGAGAGCGCAATTTTTTTTCATCTCTCCTCCCCAACATGAGGATGCTATCCTAGGGGCACCATGGTTTGATCGCATGGCTGCCAGTATTAAGTTCCTTGAAAGGATAATCTATTTCACCTACACGGAAAAGAACATGTATATCGATGCTAGTGAGCATGGTCGCACTATTCCACTTGTAAATCCTCCTGCTTTTGATAAGTCAATGAAGAGCTCGGTTTTTGTGTACATGATTTTTGTCAAAAAGTCTCTAAAACATCCTAATGTTTCATCAAATGTAAACGGTAGGAATCAAGAAGAGTTAGACTCGTCTAATTTTCTAAAAGCATTCCAAGATGTGTTCATCGATGATATCCCTATGGACTTACCTCCAAAATGAGGGAATGATGAACATCATATTGAACTCCTTCCAGGAAGCTCACCACCTAACAAACTTCCTTATTGAGTCTCTCAAGCTCAACAAGAGGAGATCATGAGGCAAGTAGAATTTGTAGACAAAGGGATGGTGAGGCCTAGTTCCTCTCCCTTTTGTTCTCCAGTCCTTTCCATGCAAAAGAAAGTGGTACATACCGTATGTGTGTGGACTATCGAGCACGAAACCATATCACTATAAAAAATAGGTTTCCTGTACCTTAGGTAGAATATCTCTTTGATCAGCTACAAGGCTCAACCTACTTCAGAAGGATTGACCTTAAAAGTGGCTATCATCAAATAAGGTTAGTGGATGAAGATATCCTAAAGACCGTGTTTTGCACAACGTTTGGTCTTTATGAATATCTAGTCGTGCCTTTTGGCTTGATCAATGCACCAGCTATGTTCAATCGTCTAATGGAGAAAAATTTTAGACCTTACCGCAAATTCACTGGAGTGTTCTTTGATGATATCATCATCTAGTCCAAGTCTTTGGAGGAACA
Organism: Adiantum capillus-veneris; assembly: GCF_014529385.1. Lineage (NCBI taxonomy): Eukaryota > Viridiplantae > Streptophyta > Polypodiopsida > Polypodiales > Pteridaceae > Adiantum > Adiantum capillus-veneris. Next base: position 18,153,460 of record NC_140953.1, read on the forward strand.
TAAGCAACATCTCCACAAGCATTGAGGGAGAACAAGCTTTTTCTCAACCAAAAGAAAAGCGAATTTTTCCTTCAAGAGATTCAATACCTATGTCATATTATCTCTCAAGATGGTATCCGTCTGGATCCATCGAAGTTAGAGTTAATAAAAGCATGGCCTAATCCAAGGTATCTACATGAGCTAAGAAGCTTTATTGGTATGTGCACATACTATAGACGCTTCATAGAAAAATTCTCTCAAATAGCAGAACCCCTACATGACTTAATTAAGAAGAACGTTAAGTATGTATGAGTTGCTAAGGAGAAAAATGCTTTTGATAAGCTCAAAGAAAGCCTACCTCCCAATCAGTCCTCATGCTTCCGGATCTCTCAAACCCATTTGAGGTCCAATGTGATGCTTGTGGTGATTGCCTTGGAGCAGTTTTGCTTCAAGAAAGGCATGCCATAGCATATGAGAGTCGAAGGCTCAATACGGATGAACGAATCTTGGGCATTTATGAGAAAGAGTTTTTAGCTGTTCTACATGCCCTAAACACATGGAAGCACTACCTATTGGGGACTCCATTTATCCTACGAACCGACCACCAAAGTCTCAAGAATTTCATAACGCAAACCAAGCTTTCTGACAAAAAAATGAGGTGGGCAAATTTTCTTTTGCAATTTAATTTCCATATTGCTCACATTGCTGATAAGCACATTCAAGTGGCCAATGCACTTTCACAACGACCAAAAGTTAATGGGGTGTCTATAGCTACTCACAATGATCTATCCTCTATGATCGATGAGTATGCTACTGACCCTGACATTAGAGACATAATGTTAGCCCTTGCTTTGGGGAAGGAAGAGGAACCATTCACCTTGCAGGATGGTTACCTTCTCCACGGCAATAGGCTATGTGTTACCCATTTCCTGCATGAAAAAGTTATGTATGCATCCCATGCTCCTCTATGCGGGGCATAGAGATGTTCAACCTACTCTTCGAGGAGTAGAGACGTATTTCTATTGGCCCACCATAAAAGTGTACATACAAGAGTATGTTTCAAAATTTGTAGTTAACCAAAAGACCAAGTATGAGAGAGGAAAACAACCTGGATTACTCCAGCCATTGCCTATCCCAAATCCACCATGGGAGAGTATATCCATGGATTTCATCTTTGGATTACCCAAGTCTATCCATGGGAATACGGGAATATGGACAATAGTCGACAGGTTTAACAAGCAAACACACTTTATTCCTGTCAAAAAGACTATTAAGGCGCACCAAATGACAACTCTCTTCATATATCATATTTTCAAACACCATGGATTACCAACATCCTTCGTGTCAGATAGAGATCCTAGAATGACCAGTAATTATTGGAAAGGTCTCTTTGAAAATCTAGGAACAAGATTGAATTGTTGTTTGGCCTATCATCCACAAACAGACGGCAAAAGTGAGATTGCCAATCTTACAATATTCGATCTACTCAAGACTTATGTTACCGAAGTAGATCAACGCTAACAATGGAAAAAGTACTTACCTCTTGTAGAGTATGCCTACAATAATACTGTACATACTTCTACGAGAAAAGCACCTTTTGAGATCATTGAGGGAAGACCTAAAAGTCCCTTGCTACTCAAAGTACATGGGAAGATCTTCACCGCCGATGAGTGTAGCCATCACCTAAAAGAATCTTTTCAAAAGATTAGGGAGGATATATCCATATCTCAACAAAGGCAAAAAGTTGTTGTTGATAAGCACAGAAAGGCCTTAACATTCAAAGAAAATGATTGGGTCTTCCTTAAGTTTCCTGAAGCTCGATTGAGGCAAACCACGGGCAAAAATACTATGAGCTATCAAAAGTATTATGCTAACCTAGTGAGGCGGTCCGGGGCGGGCAACAAGAGAGGTGGTTCTAAAGCAAGATCAAATGATAGAAACTCAAAATACACAAGTTACCTTGAATTCAACAAACCATATGGCACAAGTGGAAGGACAAAGATTTGAACATCAAATCACGCCTTTTATGCACCAAACCTCAATTTATTAATGATGGAGGAACATATACAATAGTGGTTTGAGATTTTTGAACTCACACTCTCTCACTTGCAATTTTTAGCTTGAAAGATTCCCTCAGACCAAGAGTGAAGCTCACAAAATGGTTGCTACACCTAAGTCTCTCCTCACGCATAGAGTGTTGGGGTGCTATGTGAGATATTGGAGGTTGTTTTACAAGAAGGAGAGGGGCCTATGTATAGGTTGGAGACCCTCATTAAGATTATTTGTAAATTCTAATTACAAGCTAACAAATCAAGATTATGATTTTTTCTGAATATCAAAAATATTGCGGGCCTTCTTTGTCTACTTGAGTCATGGATGTGGGCTCAAAAGAGAGCATTATTGATGGTAGATAAGGTGAAAGTAGAGGTTTAAGGAAGGATAGAGAGTGTTACTATGCACATGTCTTGAGGTGAGATGTCTTTTATGGTTAGGTCAATGGCTATTTTCAGTGTTAGGCCGGGTTCACAACAAGCGGCGGCACCACGCTGCTTCTTTTTGCAACCTATCAAAAGCTCCCGCGTGTACAGACTTGTTCACAGTAGGCGGCGGAACCAATGTGTCTTTGCTGCCAGCACACGGAAGGCTTGCCCCCTATTGTTTCCGACCCCCCCCCCCCCCCCCCCCCCCCCCCCCCCCCATTTCCTTATAAAATAAAGCAAAATCTTCTATTGTGAGCCTGTCACATCAACACGGAGATCAAGGCTATGACTATATGTTCTTTTGCATTTGAGGGATTTACAAGCACATGAAACCTTCTCCTCCTCCCCCCTCTTATACTAAGATTAAAATGTATCATTATCCATGATGGAGCGTATGGCAACACGGGAAGTCGGAGTAGAGGAGGCTATGGAGCGTGCTCAAGGGAGCGATGAAGGAGGTTCCAATGACCTTGGAGTAGGCTCCGAGAGACGAGGATAGTATAGCAAAGGCAATGCACAAAGAGCAGGCATGGATGAATGTCTAAGAAATTTTTGGAAATGACGCTTTAGAGGAAGTAGATTCATCATCATCGTCAAGTTACAGCTTTTGTATCATGTGCATTCAATTTATTAAATTTTATGCTATGGTTTATACTATGCTTTATTGATACAGATGCTAAATGCTTCTTCCTTTCGCTCTTTGTTCCGCCGCTGCCCAATGTTCACACAAGCCGACAGAAGAAAATCGAGTGACTTTTTCTTCCACCCTCTATGTGAAAAAATGGGTGACGGAAGTGTGCATTATCTAACTCTACCACCCGGAAAAGCAACTTTTGGAGCCTCTCTTCCACCTCCTCAATGTGAACCCAGCCTTAGTAATCACTAGAAAGTAAATAATATAAATACAATGGGTAGAATGAGGTGGATATTTGAAGTAAGATGGTTGAATGAAGTGAGAAAATCCTCGTGATGATGAAGCTTGAAGAAGTTTTGGACTTACTTGTGTAGGTTCTTAAAATGACTATCAATCCTCTTCTTCTTCTTCTCTTCTTTATGCCACAGCCGCCAAAGTTGATTATTGCGATAAAAATGAAAATTTGGTTGATGAGATCTCTCAATTTGCAGAGGTTAATCATGGTTTACATGTTGAATTTTATGTATATAGAGAAGGGTTAAGATGGAATTGTACTTTGGAGATAATAGAGAGATGCATGGAGATGGTGTATGTACATGTAGAGCTCATATGAGAGCTATGGAAGTAAGAGTGGAGGTTAATGATGAAGAAGCTGAGAGAAACCATGGAAGGTGCAGGTTTGAGTAAGGGATTGATAGAAATGAGTGTGTGTGTGTGTGTGTGTGTGTGTGTGTGTGTGTGTGTGTGTGTGTGTGTGTGTGTGTGTGTGTGTGTGTGTGTGTGTGTGTGTGTGGAAGTATGGAAAGAGGTGAGAGAAGACTATGGGCTACTTGTGAGAAAAGTGGGCAGACTGGGGTCCAATCAAATCAAACATTTTTGAGGTGATTATTCAGCTCTTGGTCCACATTTTTTCTTCTAACCACTGCTTCAAATTTGGAGTGGAGAAGGATATAAAAAATCACACCAAGATGCCTATTTTTCTTCACAAAAAAGTCTTCAGTGGCCCCCCTTTTAGTTGAATTTGCATATGGCTCCAAAAGTGATCCACTCCTTGCATTAGAGCATGACCTAATTCATTCTTAGGGGTTTGAAAATACGCATGGTTGTGGATTATGCATAAATATAATACATGGATATGATGGAAAAAAAACAGGCTAGTATATATAAATTATTCATGGAATTTAAAATAGTGTGGGCTATATATATATATATATATTATATATATATTATATATATATATATATATATATATATATATATATATATGAAAACATAGGGAATCAATGAGGAGGGCCCTCATTTGTTTTATTGATGTATATTTATTTACAAGTAGGTAAAAAAGAATTCCTTTAGGAAATAGGAATTTAGTGAAAGGCAATGACTGATGGTGAAGGGTATTTTGAGGTTTTTCCTTGGAGTGGATTCTCACCCAAAAATAAGAGAAGCTTGCATGAAATGATTTTTTATAGAATGCATAGATAAGAAAGATTATGGTAATGGTGATTAAATGTATATAGCATACTTAGGAAAATAACTCACACCTAGGTAGAAATAAATAAATACCAAAATAATTATGAAAATTTCCTATTTTTAGGCCCTATATACAATGAGATATTTACACACCAATGGGCCATAATATACTTTGGCTTTTGTTTTTATTTATTTTTTTGGCTCAACTAGCCTAGTGACTAGTTAGCTGAGGGTTTTAAGAAGATATGGGAAAGGTCCCCTAACTCACACACGCCTATGTACAATGAAAAGATAAGAATAGCCACAGTGTTTAAGTGATCTTAGTAGGGTGAAGTAGCTCACTATGGCAATTTTGGATAGCCAAAAAATGGTCATCATTAGCCCTCTCCCAAGATGATGGTACATTCATGTACCATTATAAAGCATCTTTTCCAAAGAGAGTGCTTCTAAGTCCTTGACAATATTTTCATTGTTTGGCTCCTTGGCATTTTTGCTTGAGTTACACCTCATGCTTCATGCAGCAAAAATTACATGAGATAGTTGCTCTTTGACAGTTCTTTGGTAGATCCTTTGGTAGAAGGCAACTCAAGTAGGGATTCAGGCGATACCCATTTACCTTCTTGGAGTGCTCTTTACCATTCAAGTCCATAAGCTGATAGTAACTTGAATTGAAAGCCTTCTTGACTATGTATGGCCCCTGCCATCTAGTTTCAAACTTGGCATCGAAACGATTATCAAGTCGATTATCATACCTTAGCACAAGATCTTCTTCCTTAATGCCTTTGTCCTTCAGCTTTTTGTCAAGCTTTTCTTTTGCTTGTGTGGCTTTCTTGTTGTAGCACTCGTAAGCTGCTTCTCTTTTCCACTCAAGATCCACTAATGTAAGAAGTCGATCCATCCATACCTCTTGATCATCTTATGCACCTCTGCCATGAAGCCGCATTGTTGGAATGTTGAGCTCGATAGGCTACAAAGCCTCTTGACCATAGACCAAGTGAAATGGTGTGAACTTTGTGGCTTCCCTATATGTGGTTCGATATGCCCACAAGGCACCATCCAAGAAGTCATCCCACAACTTTGTTTTGTTTTGTACCATCTTTCTCATGATGCCTGCAATGACACCATTATCCTTCTCCACCAAACCATTTGACTGTGGGTAGTAGGGTGTGCTATGATGATGTAGAATGTGAAGCTCTTCACAAACTTCTGTGAGTAAACCCTTCTTGAACCCTGGACCATTATCCAAAACAATCTCTAAAGGTTTGCCAAATCTACAACAAATATTAGTGTAGACAAACCTACTCATTGTTTTCCCATTTACCCTTGTCACACTTTGAGCCTCTACCCACCTAGTCATGTAGAATGTAGAGTTTACCATTCTTTGTTCTAAGCAGAGGACCCATAGCATCAATGCCCCACTTTTCAAAGGGTCCATTTGCAAGCACTATTTGCCTTGGATCATGCACCAGCCTTTTATCTCCATTTACCTGACAGTTGTGACAACTTTTACACCAATGTTGGACATCCACATGTAAGCTTGGCCAAACATATCCCGCAAGCAAAATCTTCTTCATGATTAATTCTTAGAATGGCTGGAATTTCCTCGATAATTGGTACTCTTCTGCACACTTGATCCTTCTCTCTTTGATAGAGGGAGCCTTCTAGGAAGAGATAGAAACTTGTCTTCTTCATGAGTCTCCTCTTTTGAGCTTTTGTGAAGTCTTGTGGAAACTCGCCCTCCAAAATGTAGCCAATAATGGGAGCCAATGACTCCAATCCCAGGTATCTCAGTTGCTTGACAGCTGCTACCACCATGATGACCTGCATTTCTTTGTCAACAGATGTAACTGCTTGTTGTGCAAGTAAATCGGCATCTTCATTTTGTTTCCTAGGAATATGATATAGTTGCACTTCTTCAAACTAATTAAACAACCTACGAATGGAATAAACTTTTGTCCTTAAGCTTTCATTATTGCATGCCCAAATGCCTAAAATTTATTTCACAATGAGAAGTGCATCCCCCTTTACCATGAGACGTTGTATACCTTGGTCAATGCACATCTTCAAACCATGAAGTAGTGTGTCGCATTCTGCTTCATTGTTGCTAGTTGAACCTAGTACATTGACCTTCTCTTTCATGACCACCTCTCCACTTGGGTTGAGCAATACTAGCCCTCCCCCTACTTTTCTTGTGACTCGTCGAAAAGCTCCATCAAAGAACAAGGTAAAACAATTAGGAATACTTTTTGGTGGTGGCAATGGTAGGGTCTTTACTTCAGGAACCTTAATCTCCTTTTCATGCACCCTATAAGTGATAATCCCTGCCAATTGTGCACGCACACTATCTTCTACCTTGAAAGATTATTGAAACTCTTGCAACTCCATAATCCACTTTGAGATTCTAGTACTAAGATTCATTTGAGATGACACCCAAGGGAACAAATTTTCTGCACAATGAGAATTACAAAAGGTTTTGGTAGCATGCAGGATCTAAACTTTCTCGCGGCAAACATGAGAGAAAGTATCATGAGTTCTGTATCCGTGTAGCCTCTCTCCAAGGCATTCATGTCCCTACTAGCAAAATAGATGGGTCACATCCTGGTACTGTGGGGATCTTGTTGTAGCAAAATAACACCAATTGTTTCTTTCCCAACACTAGAGCTAACAAAGAATGTGTACTCCCAACAAGGAGGCATGAGTGTTGGTAGCTCTGACAGAATGACTTTGATGTTACAAAAATATTCTTCAAGCTCATTAAACTCGACTTGTTGTGTCATTTTTTGTAAAGGGTGTAACTCTGAGGCTAAGTGAATGAAGCGTGACATATACTTCACCTTTTGAATGAATGAGATGACCTCCTTAAGACTCTTCGGTGACGTAACTCAATAAGAGCCTTTGACTTTGAAGGATCCACCTCGATGCCTTTATGAGAAACTTTATGGCCAAGCAAGATCACTTCATCCTCATCTATGTGGCACTTGTCGGGGTTGAGTTGACCTCCCATGTTGTAGAGTTTCTTCAAACCCTCTTCTACCTTTTGTAGATGCAATGATTTTGAGCTAAAATGCAAAAATCATCAATAAAAACCCTAATGAAATTTCCAAAGAATGCTTGAAATGCCATGTTCATGAAGCGTTGGAAGGTTGTAGGAGCATTTGTCATGACAAATGGCATGACTCTGAAAGCATAACAACCCCAAGGAGTCATAAAGGTTGTTTTGATCCTCCAATGCCATACCTATTTGAAAGTAACCCGAGTAGCTATCACACACAGTGTACTTCTCATGACCAGCTACCTCATTTAGTATCTCATCCTAAAATGGGAGGGAAAAGGGATCCCTTTTTGTTGCCTCATTGAGTGGAGAGTAATCCACACACACACCCCTCCACTTGCCATTTTTCTTGGGAGTGACAACAACGGGAGAGACTCACTCCGAATTCTCCATTAGATAAATAAAACCTGCTGCTAGAAACTTTCTTACCTCCTTAAGTAAAGTCTGCTTCTTGATGACTCCTAGCCTTCGTAGCTTTTGAGCCTTAGGTTTAACCTCTGGCTTTAGCTCGATCTTGTGTTGAACATCATCTACTCCACGCACATCGGTGTAGTCTTTAGTAAAAAGCTTAGGAAAATTCCTTAACACACCTTTGAACTCCTCTCTTTCATCCTTTGTAAGTGTTGTAGACAAAATACCTTCTAACATTCCTTCATCTTCCACATTTTGGTTCTCTTGGGAACCTACCTCCTCCAAACCTTGACAAGAGGTTTCTTGGTTGGTTGGCTTAAACCTTACCCCCATGACTTCAATGGAAGACTCCTCTTCAATAATACTACCGCTACTTTCTTCTTTTGAAGTGTTATCGGTCCAATCTTCTTCCGTTTCACTTTGAGATGATTCTTCATGGAGCTCCTCTTGGTGTTGCTCCTTCATGTCAAAGACAACCTTCTTATGATTGTCATTCCTGCAAATTAATTTTCCACTCTCCCAATCCTGCAAAGCTTGCATTTTCATTAGCCATGGTCTTCCTAGGATAAGTGGATAATCACTTCCCTTGGTCGACATAACATAAAAATCCACCACCTTCTTAATGCCAAAGGCCTCTACAAAGACATTTTTACAAATGCCTACACACCTAGCCTTGCTATTGTTTGCCATCTTGACTTTGATTTCAGGTGTCTCATGGATGTGCATGCCTAGTCTTTGCATGAGTCCCTCTGTCATGATGCAAATTTGTGCACCACTAGACCTTTCCTAATCAATCTCCCTTTCATGTAACAATCTAGCACAGGTGTAATATCCTCATTCATTTCAGCTTGTGTAATTTTTACAACAAGCACACTCTCTTTTACCTTTTTCCTAGTGCTAAGTGCCCTTGTTAAATCCCTCCTAACTTGTGGACATAATGCAAGAAATTGAGGCCATGAGATATCAGGACTGTTACCTCTCATGTCTTCCAACAAGTTGTACGGAGCCATACCATGTCCAAGAGGGAAGTCTTGGAGGTTGATACGACGCCAAGTCCTCTTGGTTTCCTTGGTCTCCTTTGCCTTCTTTGCTCCTCCATGATCATTTTGTGACGTGACTCCTTCTTTATCCTTACCTTTTCCACGGCCACGCTTAATGCCATTTGCTTCCATGTTCACCTCATTGGAATTTGTCACCTCTACCACATGCACATTTGGGTCTGGGTAAGGTGGAACTCCTTCCACTCCTCGTGGAGGTGCTCTTGCTCCATTTGGCCTTTGTAGAAGTTGTGGTTGCTGACTAGCTCCTTTACCTACATTCATCACTGGGTAATTCAAGTTAGGTCTCTGGATCCCCACAGGGCCAAGGACAATTATACATCCCATGTCCAGACTCTCCGCAATTCCAACATTGCAAGACTCTCCTAGATCATGGTGGCTCTCACTCTTCTGACTTCTTTGCTTGTCCCTTTGGACCTATAGCTTGTGCAAGGTGAATTGACAAGTTGCTTAAAGATTCATTTAACTTCTCAATCATTTTAGACATTGCCTCAAGAATCTCTCTGGATGTTGATTCTTGCAATTTTCCCTTAGGTCTAGGACTCTCTATTGGAAGCTCTCCTCTCAGACACTTGAGTTTCCTATACTTCTCAACAGCCCTAGTTTCAGCTGCATCAAAGGTAGCAGGTGCACCCACCTCAACTTTTATCGTGAGTGTGGGAAATAGACCGGCTATGAACCTCTCCTTCTTTAGGAACTCTACACCATCACCAGGGTTAGCAACATTTCTCACCCATACAGCCCAAAGACGTAGGAACTCTTGTTTATACATGTAGTAGTCATCTAAGTCTTTTCGTTTGTGAGAAACAATGTCTTGCCATAGCTTTTGAGTGTTTTGGGGATCAAAGAAGTATCTCTTAAAATGATTCACAACCTTTGTGTAATTCCCTTTAACTTCCTCAGGCAAAGAGTCAAACCAAGTGCTAGCATCTTTCCTAAGGACCAACCTCAAACATTTCTACACCCTCTTGATCAATTACTATCCTCTTTATACAGCAAGACATCTTGAAATTTGCTAAAAATAATTTTGCATCCTCTCCAGGCTCTCCAAAGAAAAGAGGATATCCGGACATTCGGCGTTGGACCTCCATTGAATCAATTTCAAAGTGACAACACGTTTTTGTTTTTCTTTCTTAAAAATATTTACACAATAATGTTTTCTAAATTGCAATCTATTCTACAACAAAATAAAAATATGCACATTAAATGACCTATGATAGTCAACAAGAGGCACGATGACATGGTTTGGTGACGCAAGAATTTCTTCTACTCTTTGGGCATCAAACATGAATACCATACGTTGTTGAAAATTGATCTTTCTACTAATTACAACGTTTATACTAATGTGTGGAGTGAAATGGAAGGGAAAAACCTCTATTCATGGGCCATTGTCCATGGTCTATGCATGACCTAATGCTTAAAACAAAACAAAAATATAGACGTCCAAACTAAGGTCGTACCTAATGAGAGACAAAATAAAAGGATTACTAAAGCGTTTATCTCAGCCAACCTAAGAGGGACAAAAATTCTACGAATTAGTCATTGAAATTGTAATTTTGTGCTTATAATGATATGTAGCTTTTGCCTTGCAATGGGAACAAACGGGTCATACAAATTTTTGTGATTCATGCACGCTACTTGATTACTCTAAAGGATGAGTATTCATAACATATACACAAGCCCTCCTTAGTGGGGGCACCAAAATTGAGGGGGTCTAGGGCGGGCAACAAGAGAGGCGACCTCTAAACACCCCTCAAGGCTCCCGTGCTACTCAATTGGGGCTGGGGCAATCACAAGCACAACACAAAAACAAACCCACAGCCAAACCCAAACAAGATAGGGGCACCACCTAGTTATGGTATGCGAACTAGGACGCAAGAGAGATTTTTTCACAACCAAGAAGATGCACCACAAAACACACACAAAGCAACCTCACACCAAGACACACACAAAATGGACTAGAGAGAGCTAAAGCAAAGGGAAGACAGAGAGGAATGGATCTTGCGTAATACCTTATTTGTGACTTGCAAATGGAGATGGCTCGTTATGATGTTATTGTAGAGCTTGTACAAAACTAATTCAATGCTTAATGAATGCTAAACATTTCCAAACACACGTACACTATCTTAGGGTGTGCGAGACCTCTCACACAATACCCTCTTACAATGGACACAAAATTGTCAATGAAAGAACACTAAAACACGTTCTAAAGCAAGATCAAACGATAGAAACTCAAAATACACAATTCACCTTGAATTCACTAAACCGTATGGCACGAGTGGAAGGAAGAAAATTTGAGCATCGAATCACGCCTTTTATGCACCAAACCTCAATTTATTGATGATGGAGGAACATATACAATAGTGGTTTTGAGATTTTTGAACTCACGCTCTCTCACTTGCAATGTGTAGCTTGAAAGCTTCCCTCACATTAAAAGTGAATCTCACAAAGTGGTTGCTACACCTAAGTCTCTCCTCGTGCATAGAGTGTTGGGGTGCTATGTGAGATATTGAAGGTTGTTTTACAAGAAGTAGAGGGGCCTATATATAGGTTGGAGACCCTCATTAAGATTATTTGGAAATCCCAATTAACAAGCTAACAAATCAGGATTATTATTATTTTTTTATATCAAAACACTGCGGGCCTTCTTTGTCTGCTTGAGTCATGGATGTGGGCTCAAAAGAGATCATTATTGATGGTAGATAAGGTGAAAGTAGAGTTTTAAGGAAAGAGAAAGAGAGAGTTACTATGCACATGTCTTGAGGTGAGATGTCTTTTATGGTTAGGTCAATGGCTATTTTTGTGTTAGTATGTAAGGGGTTAGTGTTAGTAATCACTAGAAAGTTAATGATATATGTACAATGGGTAGAATGAGGTGGATGGTTGAATGAAGTGAGAAAATCCTTGGGATGGTGAAGCTTGAAGAAGTTTTGGACTTACTTGTGTAGGTTCTCAAAATGACTATCGATCCTATTCTTCTTCCTCTCTTCTTTATGCCACCGCCGCCAAAGTTGATTATCGCGATGAAAATGACAATTCGGTTGATGAGATCTCTCAATTTGCAGAGGTTAAGTATGGTTTACATGCTGAATTTTATGTATATAGAGAAGGGGTAAGATGGAATTGTACCTTGGAGATAATAGAGAGAGGCATGGAGATGGTGTATGTACATGTAGAGCTCATATGAGAGCTATGGAAGTAAGAGGGGAGGTTAATGGTGAAGAAGGTGAGAGAAACCATGGAATGTTCAGGCTTGAGTGAGGGATGGAGAGGAATGAGTGTGTGTGTGTGTGTGTGTGTGTGTGTGTGTGTGTGTGTGTGTGTGTGTGTGTGTGTGTGTGTGTGTGTGTGTGTGTGTGTGTGTGTGTGTGTGTGTGTGTGTGTAAAAGTGTGGAAAGAGGTGAGAAAATACTATGGGCTACTTATGAGAAAAGTAAGCAAACTGGGGTCCAATCAAAACATCATACCTCACCAGTGATAGCTCCAAAAATTATGAAAATTTTTGATGTGATTATTCAGCTCTTGGTCCACATTTTGTCTTCTAGCCACCGCTTCAAATTCGGAGTGGAGATGGATATAAGAATTTTCACCAAAATGCCTAGTTTTCTTCACGAAAAAGACTTCAGTGGCCCCTCTTTTAGTTGAATTTGCATATGGCTACAAAGGTGAGCCCCTCCTTGCATTAGAGCATGACCTAATTCATTTTTAGGGGTTTGAAAATATCCATGGTTGTGGATTATGCATAAATATAATACATGGATATGATGGGAAAAAAGAGGTTAGTATGTATAAACTATTCATGGAATCTAAAATAGTGTGGGCTATATATATATATAATATGAAAATATAGGGAATCAAATGAGGAGGTCCCTCATTTTTTTTATTGATGTATATTTATTTACAAGAGGTAAGAAAGAATCCCTGTAGGAAATAGGAATTTAGTGAAAGGCAATGACTGATGGTGAAGGGTATTTTGAGGTTTTTCCTTGGAGTTGATTCTCACCCAAAAATAAGAGAAGCTTGCGTGAAATGATTTTTTATAGAATACATAGGTAAGAAAGATTATGATAATGGTGAGTAAATGTACATAGCTTAAGAAAATAACGCATACCTAGGTAGGAATATTTAAATAAATACCAAAATAATTATGAAAATTTACACATATACAATGAGATATTTACACACCAATGGGCCCTAACATACCTTGGCTTTTGTTTTTATTTATTTTTTGGCTCAACTAGCCTAGTGACTAGTTAGCTTAGGGTTTTACGAAGATATGCGAAAAGTCTCCTAACTCACACACGCCTATGTACAATAAAAAGGTAAGAATAGCCACAGTGTTTAGGTGATCTTGGTAGGGTGAGGTAGCTCACTATGGCAATTTCGGATAGCCAAAAAGCGGCTATCACTAGCATAAAGATAGTATGGTCCTTTCCAAATTTTAAAACCTATCAATGAGACAGCCTACCAACTCAAGTTGCCCAACCATTGGCTCATACACAATGCTTTTCATGTGAGCCTACTTAAGCCCTACAAAGGAGAGCCACCAAGTGAACCAATTATTAAAGACTCTCCCGAAGTTGAATACCAAGAAGAGGTGCTACAACCCAAAGCTATCCTTTAGCATGAAGACAAGGTACTATGACATGGTAAGATTTTTCGACGGTATCTTATTAAGTTCAAAAATTATCCTTTTGGAGATGCTAGATGGATGCAAGGAATACAACTTAAGGATAGTATGAACCTTGTCAATGCTTACAATGCTACATTAGAGTAAGAAAATGTACAATTTTCTTTCAAATGACCCATGTTTTTGTCTTATAAGACTAGTTCTCTTTTCAATTGTGCACAAATTGAAATAGTATGCATGCTTCAACTCATGTTTGTGATGACAACGTATTCCAAACACCAAATAGATTTTGTCACTCTACTTTGGGAGAATGAAATGGACTAAAGAGCAGGCATGCTTGCGACAGCTATGTCTCCCAAGCACCAATCGGATTAGTCATCCATCTTGGAAAGATGTTGTAGGTTAAAAAGGGATCTATAGGTTAAAAAGGGATCCTCTACCCGCTAAGTAAGATTGACTAATGAGTAAGTCTTTATCTTATCTACCTCATAGTCGAGGACGACTATGATTTCAAGAGAGAGGACGACTATGATTTCAAGAGAGAGGTAATGTCATAAAATCTAAAATCTAACCAACCCAAATGATTTTCTCATATATCATTTAATGTGGAAGAATAAACAGGAACAAGATATAGACATGTGCTTATAGATCTATCTCAACACGGGGCCAATGGTAAAGGGGCCCAAATGAGAGATGGTCTATCAAAGAGCAAGGCTAACCAATGGAGCATAAGACCTTAGTATTACCTTCATTGAAGACCTCCAATAGTTAGTGTAAAAGGACTTTGACCTTAGGTAAGCTAGGGCTCCACTTGAGATGTGAACCCGACCCAAGCTTGAGGTGCTTGAGGTGGGAACCCGGCCCAAGCTTAAGGTGCTTGAGGTGCTTGAGATGCTTGAGGTGCTTGGTGATTGAGATGCTTGAGGTGCTTGACATGCTAGGGCTGTACATGAGGTGAGAACCCAGCCCAAGCTTAAAGTGCTTAAGGGCCAAGCTTGTAGTGGGAGCTACGCCTAAGCTTGAGGGGCTTGAGGTGTCAAAAGTCATAGATCCAATCCCTACAAGGAGGAGGCAAGCCCTACATGAGGGGGGACGAGAGAGAACACCCACACACTCACACAAGGAATACTTGGTACAAAGAAATCATATGGGACACTTGTCAAGTTCCTCCTCATGTTGCCCTCATGGTGTGCCTGAAGCCTATTGGTTGGCCACCCAAGGGGTCCAATGATAATTTAGGAGATTTAATTAATTGTCTTTCCATTTATCAAGTCTTCTCTCTCAAAGAGGAAAGGGTGACACTTGTCCCAAGGCTACCCTTGTTGCTTGTAATGCCTCCTGCTTTGTGATTGGCTAGGCATGGAGGTCCAATGAGCTTCAAGCATGAGCTACAAGGGGGGGGGTCGACCAAAGCAAGCTAGGGGGCTGATTAGGGGGTATACTCTCCCACACACACTCTTATTATGCATTGTGAGTGCAAGAGGTCCCTCTCCTTCTCCAAGAAAGTAGAGGTTGAGAGCCTACACCAACACTCTTGGCTATGGAGTGCAAATCCAACCAAGAGCCATGCTTCAATGCTTAATCTTGCCATCTTCATTACTATGATATAATGTATGCTAGCAAGAAGAGTTATGATAAGTGAGGAACTAATTCATTCTCATATGAAATGTTTCTTCTTCCTCTTCCCTACCCTCATTCCCTGCTAGCTCTCTCTCCACCTTCGAAGGTGTTTGAGGTCTTAGAACTAAGGCTTGGGATAGTTTAAGCTTTCTCCAAAGTTTATGTTATTCTTGTGATGCATGAAGCTTTCCATCTTAATTGCATTACCTAGGTCACAAGGAACACAAATATTGTTTTGTAACAAGTCTCTCTTCATGGGAGAAATCATAATACAAATGCCTATTGGAGGGGGGACCGGCTCCACATAAATCTGGTTCTCAACTGCTGTCATGTTCTCTAAAATTCTCTCTCTTGCAAAAGTATTTTTCATGCCAAGTTAACTAATTGCTATGTCTATGTCGTTATCTTCAACTATGTTCACCCACTATGCTCACAAAGTAATTTCTCAAAAGTACTCTCCTTAATTTCTGCTACTCTCAAGTTAATAGACCAATTCCATTACTCTCTCTCTCTCTCTCTCTCTCTCTCTCTCTCTCTCTCTCTCTCTCTCTCTCTCTCTCTCTCTCTCTCTCTCTCTCTCTCTCTCTCCCTACCATTCGGCTTAGCTCACACTACCTAAGATGCGACACAGGGCATTGGGGCAATGGAGAAGAGTCAAATTGATTGTGCACATTATGCTCAATGCAAAGTCAGGAGTCTAACTACCACACTACTAAAGTGGTCAACTTTTGGTCACATCCAAACTTTCTTTCCTCACATATTTTTCCATGACTTAGACTTAAATCCTTTCCTCTCCCAGCCATAGTGTGGGATCTTCATTGCGACTCTCATCACCACAATTTTGCAGCATCGAGAGTCACTCATCAACCACACACATACTATATCACATGTAACTTTGGCCACATAGATCATATTTGACCTCCAAGGATGATAATGAAATCTATCTAGCTAATCTCTCTCTCTCTCTCTCTCTCTCTCTCTCTCTCTCTCTCTCTCTCTCTCTCTCTCTCTCTCTCTCTCTCTCTCTCTCTCTCTCTCTCGTTGAAACCCTAACCCACCCGTCAAAACCCTAAGCTAAGCTTCTCTACGTGTCTCCCCTTGGGCGAGGGGGGCCCTGTGGGGGGGATATTAATGCACAAGCCATGCCCTATGCCCAAGCTTGATTCTTTCTACCTAGTACCTGCAAAAATTGTTTGCCAATGGTTTCAAGACCCTCTATGCTATCTGAGGCACATGGTGATTTTGCTATCTCCTACCGACTTGCATCCAAGGTACACGGTGTTTCTTCAACCTCTGCCAACTTGCATTTCTCTCTCGCCCCACCTACACAGAGCTAGCCTAAGGCTTCCATTTATTTAATTCAAAACTAGACATTAATCTCACCACACTCTCAGCTCGAGAGAGTTGCAAGCACTGTGTGTTCAATAGGAATAACTTTTGAGAAGGCATCACTAGTCCCATTTATGGCCCTGATGTCATCCTTTGGCACTCCCACTGCATGCAAGAGCTTTCTAGGCTCAAATCCAAGAACTCATTGGGGAGAATGAGAGACACAAAGAACGTTTACCTAAGCTTGAAGATGTGAAGGAAGTAGAGAGCCAAGCTCTAGTTGCAAAAGCAAACTAAGTTGAAGCCTCACTCATCGAGACTATCATGGTAGTATAGAAAGAATCACATGAAGCAACACATAAGAAGATTGACACCAAGATACAGGCAGCCATACAAGAATGACCGTGGTGTACCAACGAGGACACCCTCGAGGAAGAATCACCAAGCTCAATGACATTCTTCAACCTGTCTACATCAAGCCCAAAACTATTTCTTGGATCAACAATACACATAAACATGTGCCACACCTCTGAGCATTGCATACTCACTTTCAAGGACAAAGATGAGCATATGAAGCTACTACGTCAATCTTGACTTCTCAAGGGAAAAGCTTTGGATTGCTAAAAAATTGACCATGGATCAACTCAAAAGTAAAGGAAGCGAGCTCAAGAAGATGCATGAAGCACGTAATCAAGGCAAATGGGTAGTCTACCAAGGTGGCATAGTGATCATCCAAGAGTTTCAAAATCTGAAACCGGCTCTT
Organism: Adiantum capillus-veneris; assembly: GCF_014529385.1. Classification (NCBI taxonomy): domain Eukaryota; kingdom Viridiplantae; phylum Streptophyta; class Polypodiopsida; order Polypodiales; family Pteridaceae; genus Adiantum; species Adiantum capillus-veneris. The sequence continues at coordinate 18,170,886 of NC_140953.1, forward strand.
CCCTCAACTGATCCTCTTTAGGTTTTGTTCTCTCTTTTTCTTTACTCTACCCTCTTGATGGATCCTCAGTCCTTAACTAATATGTATCAGCCATCACAGAGAAGGAATTGTTGTAATGTTGTGTTTTTGGTCCATGGGCCATATATGACCTTCGTGGACAATAATTCAATCTATCTATCAATCTCTCTCTCTCTCTCTCTCTCTCTCTCTCTCTCTCTCTCTCTCTCTCTCTCTCTCTCTCTCTCTCTCTCTCTCTCTCTCTCACACACACACACACACACACACACACACACACAATGAAATTTGAACCTAATAGTGCACTACAGCATTCAAGGGCACTTCAAGAATGAGATACATAGCATCCGTGCACCGTTAGCAGAGAAATTCTCTCTCTCTCTCTCTCCCTCTCTCTCTCTCTCCCTCTCTCTCTCTCTCTCTCTCTCTCTCTCTCTAGGGCACCAACAAGCTTGATTGAACATTTATGACATAGATGGACATCTTTTTACATCCATACTTAGAAAAATTTGCAATAGTTTTCCTAGATGATATACTAGTCTAAATCTCAAAAAGATCACTTACAACATTTGCTTGCAGGCACGGGTCCGAACGGACCATGAAAATATGAAATGGATTTCAATGAGTTGAAGGGTAAAAAAGTTGGGTTGATGGAGATCCTATGGAAGTTTGACCATCAAATACATTACCAGAGAGATAAATATAATGTAGTGGTGGATACACTTAGTCGCACGCCACAAATTAACGAATTAAGCTTCACAGTCTTCAAAAATGAGTTCTTGGAGTCATTTTGTAGCTTATGTGAGCATGATTCATCTTTTACAGAGGTTTGGCACATTGTACATGATTGCATCACCTCACAAAGATGACCACCTCCCTCATCATCACTTACTGCTAGTCCGAATAGACAAGCTATAGGTGCAATGAGTAGGGAAGCTAGAGTTAGTATAGAGAGACTAACCGAGACTTTTGAGTATAGTTTGGGGCCCAAGAGCTCTAATGTAGACTCTTCATCACCTTTCATAGCTACAACTTTAAAGGGGGTGATAGACTTTGTCAAGCGGTGAAGTATGCTAACTACTCCATTGACGATGGGTACTTACTCTACAAGGGTAGAGCGTGCATACCAACTATTGGTGACTTTCAAGCCCACATCCTAAAAGAAATTCATCATAGTTTAAGTGCAACCATCCTGAGATTCAAAAGACATATGCACTAGTTAAAAGACAATTCTATTGGCCCAGTTTGTTTAAGGACATCCAAAGTTATGGATGAAATGCAATATGTGTCAAATCAATAAACATGAACTTCTTAAGATTGGGACACTATTGCATCCAAGTTTATGTGCTAAAATGAAATAATTGTCAGGTCAATAAACATGAACGTCTCTAGATTAGGGAACTACTCCATCCTTTGGAGATTATTCAGGGGAAATGGGAAAGCATTTCCATGGACTTCATTACCGAGTTACTGAGGGAATGACTCAATGTAGGTGGTAGTGGAAAATTTGACCAAAATGGCAAAGTTTATTACCAGAAAGGAAATAGTTAAAACTTCAAAGTTGGAAAAACTCTTTATTGAAAATCTCTACAAGCTATATGACCTACCACCCATAGATATAGTTTCAAATAGAGACTAAAAGATCAATAGTAATTCTTGGAGAGAGGTCTTCAAAAAGCTAGATATTACTATGAGCATGAGTATAGTAGATCATCCAGACTATGATGGTCAAACAAAAAGGGTTAACCAAATCATATGTTAGGTATATGGTATTTGGACTATGCAGCAACACAAGGTGTCTACTATTCCTAGTCTAGTCAGTGATATTCAATGTATGTGCATGGCTACATTACAAACTTCCAAAGCTATGAAGCCATTGTAGAAGAAAAGTGTAGGCATGAAAATGGTGATGAAGGGCCTTCAAAAAGAGCTACAAGAAGTGGAGGGAGGAATGATATAGCACCTTTGTGAGCACCACCAACACAGGAGGCACCTCCACCAGAAGTGACCATGGAGGAATCTACAACAGGGAAGAAAAAGGAGCCAACAAAATGTAAGCCAAAAGGACCACTTACAAACTACAATTTGACATTGAGCTTGCTACAGACTTGAATAAATTTCTAGAGGAGATGATTTTGAATAGCAAGGTTGAGTTTACTTTGGGCGAGGTGCTTGGCATAGCCAAGCATTAATTACATGAAGAAATTATCGACATCATCAAGAGAAATAAGCAAACACTTGGAGAGCCTATTCGCCCACAAGCTGAAGGCGATACTGGGAAGACACAAGTAGTACAGGTGCATGCTAAAGAAGGGGATGGAGCTATGGTGGGATGCTACTAGTCTTCTTGGAATGTAAGCCAAGTGAAATTTGATGATAATGGGGAAGAATCTCAAAGTATTCCTAGGAGCCACTATTCTAGAAGCCATTGGGCACGGCTGCTATAAAGACATTGTCAAGGTAGGTGATCTTGAAGAACCATTTTTTGTCTTAATTAACCATGGTTTTGAAATAAATATAATGTCAAAAATTATCTACAACAAGTGCAAATGGCCGATGGACACAGATCATGGTTGGATGGTGAAAGTGGCAAACAATTCATCCGATGAATTGTACGCAGCATGTCTAGGTGTGAAGGTGACAATAGGTGATGTAAAAATTGACCAAAATTCTTTGTACATGATACATCTTCATATCATCTCATCCTCGGACAACCTTGCATTGTGGGAGTTCAAATGGAAACAAAGGTAATGGATGATGGTTCAACTTATGCCAGGATACGAAGCAAAGATGGTAAACGTGATGTTCAATTCCTCACAGTTTGTGTAAACCATGAAATAAATCATGACAACCTTAGAGATCATCCTATATCAAAGGTGAGCAAAGATTTTCACGACCATAGGGAAAGGATGGATTTTGGCCACGTTGTCGAGAAATTTGCGGTCTTGCCAGGAAAGCACCGGGCTTATGGCCGTGAGAGTTTGTGAGAGAACTCGACAAAAACTATATGAAGGAGTTAAACCATAGATGCCATGAAGACTAGGGTTTGGAAAGAAGTACAATCAAAGAAGCCCACCCATTCTCTCTTGCACGCACACGCACAAAGAAAGAACACAAAAATGTCAAAATAACACAAAGATGAAAACATCAAGGCTATGGTCATATCGTATCATGGGTAATATGAAAGGGTTAATGGATGAGTTAATGGCATTCAATCTTGGCTGACCAAATAGGCTACGAATTGTTCTTTGGAATTGTAGTTTTGTGCTTACCATAATATATATATTTTGTCTAGTGATTGGGATTAATTGTGTGTACAAATCCTCTTGGTTCATAGCAAGATAACTACGCTTACATCAAAAAAAAAATTATAGTCTATGAGAGGTAGTATGATGGGATCCGGTGATAGAAGTATTTCATTAAGCCTTTCTGGGCCGAAGAGAAACACTATACGTTGTTGAAAGTGTATTTTATGGCTAATCCATACGTTAATTCTAATAGATCGTACAGAGTGAAAGCGATAGAAATGATCATCATGTGGGTTATTCATCTAGGATAGTATGTGAGAAATGTAGATATGAGAGAAGTGAAGAGATGAGAAGTTTCCCTCCCAAGCCCTATTCTTGCCCGTAGGCAATAAGGATACTGCGGGGAGAGATGTACCTGTAGCAAAGAGAACCTAGAGAGGATGAATGAATGGGAGAGATAGGTTTGGTTAAGGAGATGAGATTAGATACATATATATAAGTTGGATTAGAGATGAAAATGAAAACAACAAGAAATCAAGAAAACATCAATGTAGAACACATCTTACTTGAAACCCTCCGGCACCATTATTGATGGAGAGAGAAGAAGAGTGGATAATTCCACTTTGATTGATACGCCAAGTACAACACCTTCTTTGATTAGAGTTGATCCTCCAAGGATGGCGTACAAGAATGGCTAGTTTTCCTCTAGGAGAAAGTGTAGGCTTGGGCTTATGTTAATGGGGCTAAGTACAATTAGGCATTACTACTCACTCCCTCAAGAATTCCTCTCATCAATGGCTTGAATGCTTGAGTTCCTTCCAAGGAAGAAGAGGTCCCCTTTTATAGGTGAAGGGAACCCACAAGGGTTTACACAAGAAGAGAGGAGCCAGTGTGAACAGGAATTGAAAAAGTTGGAAATGAGCTGTCCCTGCATGATGTGGGCAGACTGGGGTCCAGTATTTTGATCATATCTCCTCAACCGTAGCTCCAAATAAAAAAATAAAAATATGGGCAGAAACTTCAGCTCATTAGCTACGATTTTCACTTTAAAATCATTCTCCAATTCAGATTGGAACCTTGTGTAAAAAATTCATCAAAATAGGGTCCATTTATGGCAGCAAAAGTCTTCATGTGGTCTCCTTAGCCTTGACTTTCATTTAATTCCCGAGGACACCTCATGCCATATGAAAGCATGACATTTCTCCTTGACAAAGTTTTGTAACCATGCTTCCAATAATGCATTAAAATAAGTGTATCTTTGAAATCATGCCTCCTAGTGTCCCACTAGGATTTGATTCTCTCCTAGTAGCTATTTAAAAAGAAATATAAGAAAAGTATAAAAAATACATAGAATATATATATATTGGAGTTTACCCTAGATATAGGATCTAGCTAGGGTGTGAGATGATAATGAAATAGTAGAAATAAAGAATCAATGCTTTTTGCCCCAAGTTAAAGAGGCGGAGCTATTGACACTTTTCCCATAGTATTTTTTGATGGTAAAGTAAGAATACATTACCCTTGAGATAAATAATAAGATGAGATAGAAAGCTTATTTTTATACTTACATATGCATATGTACATTATAGGAAATATAATTATGTATCTAAAAAGTTACAAGATATCTCTTGTAGCATGTGTTCCCACTATGTACATGTCACAGCACGACAACGTACCATTGTAAAGCAGGATTGCAGTGATACAAAAAGAAAAAGGGTCTCGCTTGATCCAAAAATAGGTGAAACTTTCTCAACAAGCTCCTTGGTAACAAAGAATGGATTAGTATATTTTACAAAACTTGAAGATTTGAAGAGATATGAGAGGCAATATGTACATTATGTACAAAAAGGCATGAAAGAGAGTGGGTTGCTAGAGCCTAATGAAAATGTTTTGGGTTTATGTGAGCAAGTTTCTTTTGTAGATACTATGGGTGGGCTTGATGCTATAATGGAATCTAGTTTGCATCTCAAAAATGAAGTTGTGAAAGTAGGATCTGTTGAAATGTATCAAGTCATAGAATCCTTCAAAGAAAACCAATGTTTCAAGAAAAACCTTGGCGTAGAAGTCCATGTTGAAACTAAGTAAAAGCGTGTAGCAAAGAAGGTGAAACTAGTAGCTTCACCCTTACCACCCAACAACAAGGAAAAGATTGAGCAGGCTTCTTTTGCAAGTTTGAGGAATCCTAAAAAGATTGGGCACACCTTCACAAAGGAGTCTTTTCAAGAGTTGCAGATTGGTTGCGAGGAGTTTCTAACATAGGAGGAGACAAAGTTCTTTAAAGAAATGCTTTCAAAGCATGGTAAGGCTTTTGTATTTGAGCCACATCAGATAGGATGTGTTGATTCTTCTATTGTAGATCCTATGACAAGGAATTGGCAGCTTGACAGAAGTTGCTATCAAGTCAAGTGGAAAAATTTGACAACAAGTCAATCCAAAGGTAAGTACTTTATCCAGGGCTTCACAAGTCTTTATGAACCTTAGATCTTGTCGTGTACTAGGAAACCAAGGCATATTTGGAGAAACCTCCAGTATAGTATTTACCGAAGAGAGTGTGAATCAAAACAATCCCTTGCACACTATCCTTGAAGAAGTCTCAGACACTTTTTCAGATTCGACATCTGAAATGTCATCCTACTCGACTCACTCAGAAACAGGAACGACACTGTGCTATAAGCATATACTCTCATTTTATAAGACTAATCTCCATGGAGCTTAGGTTTACCTAGATCCTAACAAAGAGTATGTTGTTCTCATTGATGACCATGGCATTGAGTTTGAAGAGGAAATCCAGGCAAACAAACAAGGAAAATGTACATGGATAGAAACGGAACTCAATATTTGCAAGTTGAAAAGCCTGACGTGATAGACAGGGGTTAGAAGTAAACACCATAATTCCAGGTATTGAAGCAAAAGAAGAACCACCAACTTTATATTTTGAGGGATACAATCAAGTTGATTGAAGCCTTTGAAACTGCTTAGTAAAGACAATCCTAGGATCAGAGTTTATTGTTGGGAGGATAGAAACGTCAAGGATCTTCTGTGGACTTCGCATGCCAAATTAGGACAATCAACACCCATAAAGATCATCTATATCTTCAAGATCAAGGATAAGGGTTCAGTAGATCTACCAACCTACCTATTCAGGGATTGTTATAGCAACAACTTTGTTATGATGACTCCTGAGGAGGTGGAACAAACCAAATACCAAGGGTATTTCATAAGGGATTGGATATTAGACCAAGGACCAGAAACTATTCCAAGAGATGAACACCGTGAGAGATCTTCTGAGAGTAGTGTTAAGAGACCAGAAACCACCTCATCACGAAGAAAACCAGGTGACACTAAAGCCATTCTAGGGCTACATGAGTCACTATTTCCAACAGACTGGTTTGAAGGACTCGGAAAAGGACCAACTGCTAGGAGACCGGGGGTTGAACCAAATAGACGTGTCAGACCAGCTGATTTTCAAAAATGGATCAGAAAATGCAGTGGATCGGGGGATTCATACGACCACTTACCAAGCTTTAAGCAAGTGCTAAGAGTAGAATGTATATTCGATTTTCATACTCAATTCGAAGGGTTTGGAATGACATTAGAAGGAAAATCATTGACATGGTTCCAAAATATTCCACCAAGGTCAATCACAGACTTAAATATATTAGCTCAAGGATTTGTAGCTGCTTGTTCCAAAATGGGGATCAAACACAATACGGTAGCTCAAATCTACAGCTTTAAACTGAAACAAGGTGAGTCTGTTAGGGATTGTGCAACTCAAATGAAGCAATACATTGCAAGATGACCAGAGTTAGAGCTATCTACAGAAGAACGACTAGTGTCCTTGTTTCTAGAGAGACTGCTAAACAAAGAACTTCACACTATACTATATAGCAAGAAGCATACAACCCTAGAAGAGTGTGTGTCAGATGCTATTGACTTAGGAGACAATTGTGATATTTTCAATGAAGAAGATGTCCCTAAAGATAACCAAAGCGAGAAAATAGCATCCACCAAACCAGCTCAAGTGGGAATAGCTGCTGCAGCACCACTTTCAGCCATAGAAGACATGCTCAAAAGGATGAATGACATGATGAATAACATGCCAAAAGCACCTATGAGAGGACCAGGACAAGGGATACCTCAACAGGGACAACCAATTAGGCCACACAAATGGTGTGCAATAGAGGGTAAATGGACCAACCGCGAGACCAATGAGTGTTATTACCAACCAAACTATGATGGGAATGTTCACTGCGTGCCTATGAGGCCACAAGGACAACCCATGTACAGATATCAGTCTAGCATGGCCCCAGCTCAAAGACTATGGATGGGTATGGAAAAAACTCAACCCATGTTGGGACAACAACCTCCATATCCGGGACATAATGTCGTGCCTATAAAGTACATGCATCCAGAGGGAGTCATAGATGAACGAGCACTAGTGCCTGTTACACCATATGCTGAGCCTAGTCCAATTACAGTAATGGTAGAAGGATATTGGTATAATTTACATCCACCACCAATGGAAGAGCCTATGACTTATGCTCCATTAGAGCTTGCACCAATGTACTATGTAGCTAATCAAGGTGTCATACCTCCTATAGTAAGACCCATGATTAAGCCAAGAACTAAAAACTGTCATAACTGTGGTGCAGATGATCATTGGAAAAATGAACGCCCAGAGCCTGACAAGAACCTCAAGCCAGTTGAAGCTTATTGCATACAATGTTGCAAAAAGGGAGGACACTTTCCGGAAGATTGTCCAAAAAATCCTTTAAACAAAGGTAAAATAGTAGTGAACGTAGTCCAAGTGGTACCTAGTAGCTCATTTGAGAGTGAACCGATTGTTCCAATCAAGGTAATCACTAGAGCCCAATCTAAGAAAAAGAAACATAACTCCTTAGATGATTCAAAAAAATACAGCAATTTCCTCTCAAAAGATCAAACAAAGAAAAAACAAAAGGTATGAGATGAGAAAGCAGAAACAAAAGGCTGAAATAGAGGAGAAAGCAAAGAAGCTATTCCAGGAAAAGGTGAAAGAAACTGGAAGCGAAATCAAAGAAACCACCGTGAAATCTGGAGGATCAATTTTGGTTGATAAAACTTTTGAGCCTATTAATGTATCCGTGGAAGCTTACCAAGCAGGTCTTAAAGCAGGCCAAAACATGGAAAACAAATGGAAGAATTATCCATCTCCAGACATGGAAGCAACTAAGCTTGAGGCTTATCAAAATTTGGTAAGAATCGTGCAAGAAATGCTGGAAAAAAAAAACCCAAGCTCGAAAGTATGACAAAACCTGAGGAGCTTGTGGTAAGAGACAATAAAGAAAATCCGAAGTGGTGGTAAAACCCCACCTTGAAACAAAAGAGCCAGAACTTATAGTGCCGGACAGCGAAGATGCCTTATACGGAATTCCATTCGTAGAAGAAGACTGGCGGCCAGGACACTTATGGAAAAAATTTAGAGAGATCAATGATGGGACCCTAACTCTGAAGTCAGCTCCTACAAAGGAAGTATGGTTAGACAATCTATCTCCCTGATATGGACATAGATGTACAATCCTTGTATAGGGATTTTGGATCTGAAGCTTCAAGGATGTCTAAACCATTGACCTTGAAAACACTACCCTCTTACTTAAGAGATAACGAAGATGAATCCATAGTGTCTAAAACCACTCAAGTAAAAAGAGCGGAACAGACTCTAGAAGTACACAACATTCATTTAATCATGTCTACACCCATCCAATGCACTCTTACTTTGGGAGAACTATTGAAAATCATACCATACCTTGGAATGATCGACAAAAAACCCTAGAGAAGGTGGGAATAACGGGGCTAATTGTAAAAAATTTAGTAAAATTGAAACACAAAATGGACAACAAAGAGATTCGATCTATTCCAATGAACAAAGTTGGAGAATACTAAGAAGGGGAAGAAGGAAACACAACCCTTCCAGTGAAATATAATGACATTGAAACCATGGCAATACTGGATAGCGGGGCACGCATAGCCATAGCCACGAAAGCAGTGGGAATCCTGGGGACAACCAGCCATTAGACAAACTCGAATGAAATTGCAATTGGTTGATGGACACATTGAACGACCATTAGGACTGCATTAAAAAGTGATAGTTAATTCCTGTGGGATTGAATATCAACATACTTTTGCCATAGTAGACTTTGGAAAGAAACTCAATTACGAAATCATATTGGGAAGACCTTTCATGCGACAAGTATAACTCATTCAAGATTGGGAAAACAATTATATGTACTTGAAGCAAGTGGGATCGATAACAAGGGTTAATCTAAAAGATCACACTTATAGAGATGTCATGAAAATGCCCATACAAGAATTCGATTCAATCTCTTCAGCTGAAACTAAGCTTCCATCTTGGTTGAACAAAGGTACTCCTATTTGGATGTGCAGAGCTTCTGAAAACGGGAGCTTAAAACGAGAAGAATGTATGTTAAAAAGGGATTGCACAGATGAAGCATATGTACCTGAACCCTTTCCAGAGCATCTGTTTGAGCCATTTGAATGGACTTAAATTTTAGCGACAATGGATGTAAGTGTAAGTACGTCTATGCCTACCCAATTTTGCAATGAGGACGGCTATGAAATAATTCCCGTCCAAATGATTTCAACCCTCCACATTGAAGACAAAATTCTAGAAACCAAGGACTTGATGAAAGCTAAACAAGTCTTTTCATAGTATGATGCAACAAATGAGTTAGAAGAATACTCAGCTACCTCAGATGATTCGGGTTGGAAAAAGAACATGTGAGAGCTAAGATACTCATGAAAGTAGGGGAGGAAAAGTTTTTTGACTTTCCTAACCGGAAACTGAGAAGACAAAAATGGTATAGATGAAAAAGAGACACTAGAAATTTGAAAGCTAGACCTATGCCATCAATCTCCATTAGAACACAGTTCTTGATGCAGATAGATGCACGTGATTGTGTAAAGGACAAAATCACTGGCAGATATCCTTCAAAAAAAAATCAACAAGTGTCGAAAACATCGAAGAAAATGAGGAAGGAAACTCAAGCAAAGCCAGAAAAACAGGACAAGGAGTCAACCATGACACGAGTTGAGCGGAAAAAGAAATATCAAGATTTGAAAAAAACTCTAAAGGAGATATATACAATTGAAATGGGAACCACTGAAGAAGAGGGTAAACATGTAATGAGTGTTCCATCCCATTACAAGAAATAAACTCTCCAAGATCGGAAAATCATAGTCGAACAACCTGATAGAGAACTAAGAAAACAAGGCGAGTCCTACGAAGCGCCTGAAAACACATAAAAGATAGATTTGGATGAACCAAGAGAAGAGCCTAGGCCTGCCTACATTGGAAATGACCTAAAAAAAAAAGAAGAAGAGCTTTTGTTAAGCTTACTAAAAGAATACCGAGATATCTTTGCTTGGTCTTATAAGGATCTCAAGGGTGTTGATCCAAAAATCTGTCAACATACCATACCCATGAGAGATGATGCAAAACCAAGTAGACAAAGTCTATACACATACAATGGAACATTTTCCAGGAATATCAACGAAGAGATTAAAAAGCTAAAGGAGGCCGAATTCATTTATGAAATTGAACACACAGATTGGGTGTCTCTAATTGTAGTCGTACCCAAGAAAAATGAAAAAATACGAGTGTGTGTCAACCTCAAGAAAGTGAATGCAACTACCATTAGAGACAACTTTTCTCTTCCAATCATTGTGAGCATGTTTTAGAACGAGTTGCAGGTAAAGAAGCATACAGCTTTTAAGATGGCTTTTCAGGATAAAATCAACTTTTGGTTGACCCCAAGGACCATCATAAAACTACCTTTGCAACAAAGTGGGGTATTTTTGCCTATCAGGTTATGCCTTTTGGGTTAACTAATACTCCTGCCACCTTTCAAAGATTGATGAGCCATGCTTTTAAAGAATATCTTAGGAATTTCTTGGAAGTATATATGGATGATCTATACATACATTCATCAATCCTGGATGATCATTTTGGACACCTCAAAAAGGTATTCGAAAAATGTAGACTTTATAGGATTTGCTTAAATCCTGAAAAGTGCACATTCATGGGTAGACAAGGAAAACTCTTGGATATATAGTGCTTAAAAATGGCATAGCTATTGATATGGACAAAATTCATGTTATTGTTGATTTGCATAGATTGACAACAGTCAAGGGGGTTCAAGCCTTCAGGGGCATTGTAGATATTACAGACGGTTCATTTATATATACGCTATAATCGCAAAAACCATGTATAGCTTGATTACACACTTTGAATGGACTAAGCGTGTGAAGAATCCTTCATGAAGATTAAGCAAGCTCTCACTTCAGCTCCAATATATTGAAAGCATCATATTGGAATAAGATATTCCACATACATGTATATGCTTGCAATTTTGCCATCGGGTGTATACTAGCTCAACCAGGAGATGGGAAAATTGATTTCATATTTCTTCTGTTAGCCGACAGTTGAACCTGGCGAAAAAGAATTATACCACCACAGAAAGGGAAGGATTAGGAATGATCTATGCCGTAAAAAAGCATAGACATTATCTATTAGCAAACAAATTTGTGTTCTTTGTGGATCACCAAGCCCTATTGTACTTGGTCAACAAACCATGCATCAGAAGAAGAATAGTGAGATGGTTCGTCATTCTTCTAAAATTTGATTTCACTGTAGTTGTGAAAAAGGGCACTACTCTCCAAAGAGCAAATTATTCATCTAGGATTGTTTCAGGGGAACCTCCTAAAGGAGTAGACGATGATCTACCAAATGCCTTTTTGTTCTCCGTGGAAATGACACCTCGATGGTCGGAAAATATGGTATCATTGATGACCATAGTTCAAGTGGATCTGCAAATACCACTTCCTATTACAATCGGATTAATTGAGCAATTGGCTATGTATCAATTGCTAGTTGGTAGGCTATACAAAATAAATCGAGATGGAATATTGCTCTTATGTATCAATTCTGAGGAGAAAACCCAATACCTAAGTCAAGCACATATTACCATAGTAGGACTTCACTTTGTGGAAGATCAAACTATGCGACGAATCTTGAGACTTGGAGTATTTTGGTTAACTCTGAGGAGTGATGTTTGCTCTTTTGTAAAGGATTGTTCTCAATGTCAAAAGAAAGCACCCATACATCATGTAGCATTGTTCCAAATGTCGCCTATTCCTAAGTGGAGTAACTATTTAATAACTTACTTATCAAGAAGAACATTTCCTGAGGATATCAGTAAATGCCGTCAAAGAGCAATTGAAACCGAAGTAAGAGACTATGCTCTTATAGGAAAAAAAATCGTATCGGAGAGATAAGGACCAACATCTGTGTCTTTGTGCAAATGAAGACAAGTATATTCCAATCATAGAACAAGCAAATGCTGGATTAGCTAGAGGTCACTTTTCTAGTGAGACCACTGTAAGAGCAATCTTAATGGCAGGCATATGGTGGCCAACACTTTTTGTAGATGCCAAAGAATATGTCGAAGATGTGATGCTTATCAACGAGCAAAACTGCCAACACGTGTAAATAGCATGCCCTTAAGACCAATGATGGGGGCTAGAGCTTTCGCAAAATGGGGTATAGATTTTGTTGGGCCAATACAGTCACGTGCTTATAGAACCCAATCTCAATATACCATTGTAGCTACGGCTTATTTGACCAAGTGGGCCGAGGCTAAAGCAACTCAAAAGAATGATGCTAGAACCACCACCGCATTCTTATATGAGTATATGTTCACAAGATATAGACTGCCAATAGAATTGTCAATGATAGGGGAACTCATTTTCTCAATGAGGTAATTGAGTATCTGCTTAATGAATTTATGATCATCCATTACAAATCAGCTCCCTATCACCCACAAGCAAACGGACAAGCTGAGCATACGAATAAAATTCTTAGCTTGGTATCGACTAAAGTGGTGAGTTCAGGAAGGACAAACTGGGAAATAAATCTCCATGCAGCTCTATGGACTTATCGAGTTTCATTCAAAACATGTTTAAATGCTACACCTTTTAACCTTGTTTATGGTCTAGATGCGATATTGCCAATAGAATTTCTATTGTCGACACTAAGGGTAGCTAAGGATCTTGAGTGGACTGGACATGAATTGAGTGGATTGGACATGAATTGTCAGAGAGACTTGAAGATTTAGAGATGCTAGATGAGCAAAGGCTAATTGTTGTAGCTCACATCTATGCACAAAAGCTTAAACAAAAATATTTTTTTGATTCCCATCTAATTACATAAATCTTCAAAAAATGGGACTTAGTTCTAGTCTATTCCCTTAAGCAACATATTCTCAAGTTTAAGAAAAAGGAAAACGGATCGTTTATCATTGAAGATTTATCTCCAAGTGGAGCAGTTAAGTTGTCAACCCTAGATGGTGAACCAATGGCTAATTGTATTAGTGGATGTCGTTTAAAGAAGTACAATTTGCCACTAACCAATGAATTGCTAGAAAGGATGCATGCAGCTAAGCAAAGGAAGATAAAACGACAGCAGGTTATTGATGAATCCCAGGAGGAAGCTCGGATTTGAGTACTCAAAAGAAAAGCTGCTCTCAAGAATCAACAAATACCTATTCCCATCAACACCCTGGAAATAGATGACCGACAATGGGAATTGCAGAAAGATATCATGTCAACAGATGATAAATGGTTAGATGGAATGGACCTTCACATCAAAGTACAACTCAACAACCACAGAACGAATGCATTGTCGACACAGGAGCTCGAGTAAATGCAGTCAGTTATTCCACATACAAGAAAGCAACAAGTCAGCCATTGACCAGCAGGAATAGCGACTATCAAAGGATGCAACAAGAACCCAACACCAACATTGGGAGTAGTCAACCTAAATGTGATAGTACATGGATGTTCATGTCCTCGTCGGTTTGTATGCTTACTAGATGAACACATAAATGAGACAATGATTCTTGGAATCTCATGGATGCGGATGTACAAGGCAGTACCAGATTGGGATACAAATCAGCTCAAGCTATTACCTAAAGGCGGACAACTCATTGTTCCAATTGCACCAAGCAAAGAGGAATGGAAAGTATGTTACTAGTAGAGTAAATCACGGAGAAATCAATCTTCTCCATCATATCCACATCCAAATGCTACAAGTAGCATGCAAGGAGCCAGGCAAATTTGGGTACCAAAAGCACAGCTTAAGAACAAGCCGATTCAAATCTGGGTGTCCAAAACATCATCGACAATACCAAAGACGGTTCCAAAGATCAAAACACAAAGAGGAGCACCTCCAAACAAGGAACCTAACACAAAATAGATTTGGAAGAAAAAAGAGCAACTTATCTTCTCCGCAAACCGTAAAACCGATCAAGCAATGGAGAGTTAAGTCTCAGAACACTCAACCACGCCATTCTGACCAAAACAAACCAAGATATCAATGGCGAGTAAACACTCCACAACAGTCAAAAGTGATACCACCAGCTCAGGCAATCAGTGTGCTAAAGCATCATGATGGTGCAATCAAGCAAAGAGCACACAAGCTACAAGATTTGTTCTTTAGCAGACATCATCAAAAAACCTCAACATCAGAAACCCTTGAGTTAATTACTCAAGACCCAACTCTTGCACAGCATAATGGTTTTAATTGCATTGATCTTCAAAGCATGGTAGATCCGACCACGGCTATGCATAGACACGATTGTTCAACCCTTGCACACAATCGTCGCAGTGTATGCCATCTAGGAGGGGTCGAAGGACACTAAGTAATTAAGGGCAATGTTTGAAGAGGGAGGAAAATTTTGATGTTAACGTGTGATTTTTTGCAAAATTATTTAATAATGCCCTTACAAATCATCGACAAGAGAATTTAACTGATAATATCTCCCCGATGAGTGTAAATAGTGTACATTCTATCATAAAATCGTCAAAAAATAGTCCTTTTTGGTTATTTTTCATCATTTTTCTTGATATTGAGACTTAAAAATGGAGAAATCCAACAAAAAACAATAAAACTGTGTTTTAAATGGATTTTCACTTTGCTTTTTTAGCACATTTTGTTATTTTCTTTGATTTTTTCAATAAACAGGTCAAAAATTAATAATAAATAGCAAATGAGCTCATATGAAAAAACTGAAGATACACTGATGATCACAAAAACAAGACGCATAGACACAAAAAATTTCAATCAAATCGACAGATGGAAGCGGAAAGCTTAAATTAGGCGGCCATATCTACTTTTGTAGAATTCTTGCAGAATGAGCTACAGGAATCCGATTGGGAAAATTTTTGAGTCTAATATGGATTTCATGGCCTAGTAGGACTAGCAGGGGAGTTTGGGGAAAAATGCTTCGGGAAGTCCGAGTATAGATACCCAAGGTAGGCTAAAATCACCTCATTTCCACTTGCCTTTGGAGAGAGAGCTCTTCGACCTTCTTCGCGTGCATTTTCTGGAGTCCCCAGTTGTCTGTTTTCAGTGCCGTTTCACACGAAACATGAGGGGTAAGTTCTATACTTATCAATGATCCATTTTGTACAGCCGGTAGCTAGTATAAGCCCCTAGAAAAAACCCTAGAATCCGAGCACTGCACGAAGACTTACGACCAAAAATCAACCGTAGCGGCCTATCAACTCAACCAAATCAGATGAGACTTGAATTGTAGCATGTCCCAACATAATAGAACACTTCTATATCAACAGTTGACAATTTGGCAAGGGTCGAGGGGGTCCCAAGTAGAAAAGCTAGGTTTTTGACAGATGTCAGAATTGGATTCTGACTCCACAGACAGCTTACATACGAGGTTTATATACAATGTATATGATTGGTTTCATGAAATCAATTAAGCCAAGCCCTCGAAAAGGATAAAACAGCTCGAAGGCTACAAAGCGTCAAATTTGACATACGAGGTCAAACTGACTCCAAATGGGCCAAAACTAGATGAGTTGCTTCAGGACTATGTAGCGGACAAGTCCATAGTCTCAAAAGTGACTAACCAACTCTACAGGCCATGTAATCATAGAAATCGGTGGTTTCAGAGGCGACGCACCAAATGATGCCGGCAAGACCAAATTTTACTAAATTTAGTTTAGGACTTGTTTTAGGGTATAGAATATTTAGGTCAAAATTTTCAAGTTCTGCAAGAAAATATTGACTGTAGAAAAATAATCGCAATTATTTACTTTTGTAAAATTTTGACTTGAAAAAGGTATCATCACCTCACCTATCACTTGTGCACACCTATTACATGCCAAATTTCAATTATGAGCCAAAATGATCAATTATAACTTGAAAAATTGCCAAAAAATGCAAAGAAGTCCTTGCAAGCCAAATTTTGAGTTATGAGTCACATTTTTTGATCCAAATCATCTCACATCACATACACAGGGTCTACACCATGCCTAGAACCAAGTTGCACCAAAAAATGTTCATTTTGATGAAAAAGTTAATAATCGCAATTATTTACTTTTTGGCCAAGATGGGGAAAATTTGCAACTTTGCCATCATGGGACCAAAGTACACGATGTCCTAAGCCCACTAACCAAGTTTGAACAAATTTGGAGTTCAAAATCTCAAAATCCCTTTACATCTACTGTTTTAGAGACCTAAAGCCCAAATCTGACACCATTTTTATCCTGTGCACTCAAATGAGCCCGCACTTTACTCAGAGTATCTATTTGGTATATACTTCAAGCCTATAATGCCAAATCTGCAAAAAGTTGACAAAATGACTCAGCTGTAAATAATCACGACTATTTATTTTTGTTGCAGTTTTTGTTCTGACTTCAAAAATTTGACCTTTACATGATTTTCTGCATCTATGCATGTTCAAAAATTGATTTGAAGCAAATTGGACTCAATTTCTCAGCAATTCAGACTGACGAACATTTCTATTAGGAAATATGACGTAGTTAAGTAGATAATTGAGTAGATTTCTTAATGGAGAGAGATAATTTACACACACAAGAGATTATAGAGTAGAGAGAGAGAGAGTACACATGATATACGTGGTTCACCCAATGTGGGCTACGTCCACGGGAAAGCAGCCACTCAATGGCTTTAGTACTTCAAAACAAAAAGTAGGTTACAAAGGGATTATACCCTTTCGGAGCTCCCGCTTTGATTCACTCTCACCACCTCACACCCACCTTGTTGCATCAACTTCACACTATAAAATGTGTGTAGAAATGGCCTCCTTTTATAGGCCAAAAGGGTCGCCCTCTCAAGCCATGTGTAGCCGCCCTTGTGTAGACAAAGTCCAATCCGCCCATGTGTGGCCGCCCTTGAGAAGACAAGTCCGCTTTTAAATTCGGCCACTGGCCATTGACTTTCGACCGTCGGCCACCGCCCATTGACTACCAGCCACCGGCCAACCAACCAATCGTTTTCCGACCACTTTTCGGTCGTCATCCGGCCATAATATTCCGACGAAAAGGAATATTCCGGTCGATACTGAGCGTGAAAATTTTGGTTTTTGGCGAGTTATTTTTCTTTACGCACGATGGCTTCTCCTCATAATGGGGGCCTTACAAATGTGCATTTTTTACACAGAAAATTACAAGGGGTAAATCAGGCTCCATACTTAACAATTTCAAGGCGGAATCTGCCAAATTTTCTAACTTTGACACTCTATTCACTTAACAGGAGCCATAAAAGCTGTAAAGAAGGCCAAGAAGAGGGTTTCTCAAAAGGAGAAGCTGCAAGAGCTACCACCATATCAATTGGACCCCAGTTCAGTAAAAACAGCTAAAACGACCTAGTCGAAGGAACAGTTGGAGGAGAACAACAAAAGCGAAGAAAACTGCAACTTCTACCAAAAGAAGTCTATGATGTCGCAGCAAAACCCCAGACAAAAGAAGCCAACAGAAGGCTTGGGCTCAGAGAGTTCTACGACCAAGAGCCATGTGGAGTAGATTTTCAGAAAGCTTATGAGCTCCTTTCCACAATCAAGGAAGATGGGACAGCCCAGATCTCTGACCAGGAAGGGAACAAGGTGGAAATGTTCATTACAAAAGAGATAGTGGTTGAAGCTCTCAAACTGCCAACAGAAGGGATGACGATGAGAGCAAGAGATAGAAAAACAGTAGGCACTTTCACCAAGGAAACCGCTGCTGCAACATTTGCTGATCTCATCCAAAAACAAGTGGAAGAACCTGCAAGATTATACCACCAACACTTCCACTTTCTCGCGAAGAGACCATCAAGGTACACCACACCTAATCATGCAGTTGCAACCACATTTACACAAGTGTTAAAGTCGACAACTAGGCAACCAATCGACCACGCGCAGTACGTGTTGTCCACACTGAAGGGAACAAAGAAAGAGGGTAAGATAACATATCTTGGAGCACCTGAGGTACTTACAAGGATTGCCTATTCATGCTATCGGCATGGCAGATAATTTGCCACTTGCCCCAGATCAAAACATATGGATCCTGTATGCGCAACCACGTGTATGCACAACCATCCCCTCGAGCCACAAGATCCACCAAAAGAACTTAAAAATCCGATGAAGAATCTGCCAAGAGCTCTCAAGAACGGCATAGCAGTGAAAGCTCCAGCAATGAGGAAAGAAGAGCACGCATCGAAGAGATGAAAAGAAAAGCAATGGCCGCACATGAGGAGGAGGCTCAACAGAAATAGGCAAGGTTTGAGAGAGAGAAGCACTCTTATGAACGAAGCCGCCAAGCTCAAGGCAAGGACCCTGCAAAGTGGGTACCTATAAAAGTAAAAGGACCAAGAACAAAGCACCCTGCATGAAGAGAAGCAGAAGATCCAAAAGATATATTAGAAAGAATGTATTAGGAGGTAGAGGCATGAAGCTGAAAGAAGCTCAAGAAGCATAACAAAAGGCTAGAGCAAATGCGATCGAACAAGAAAAACAAGCAGAAGAAGCAATCACACAAAGAGAGGCTCAACATGAACAAGGTGACATGTCTCCTTGACCTTCTTTACCTGCTCTACGAAATAGCATGACCATCCCATGCCAAGCCCTCCACCATATCACCAGCAGATAGAACCACACAAGCTGATCCGACTAAGGAAAAAGAGCATGAACAGAAAGCAGCAGCAGAATCTGCACAACAAAAGGCCACTACTTAAGAGCAAGCCAAAGCAAGAGAACCAGAACCGGAAAGGGCAGCAAGTCTTGCACCAGAGGAGACAACAAAGTTTGAGCAAACAAAAGAACAGGAAACAGAAGAAACCCTATCTACCTCCACTGAGCAAGAAACGGTTGAGGTATCCATGAAGCCTCAAGATGACAAAGTAGAAGAGGTCCAAGCACAAACGCAAGGGCAAGAACAAACTCAGCCGCTACCACAACCAGGTGCCACAACCCCACCAAGAGAATCACAAGAGACTGCCAAAGTGTCTAGACAGCTATCAAGAAGTGAAGAGTGGCAGACCAATGATGAGGTGATTCTGCAAGTTAATGAACATGCAAAGCAAATGCAGGATATGACAGAAAAACTGCGAGCAGTAGCACTTAGCTGCAGAACAAAGGCTAAAGAATTAGAGATGGTCATCAACGCTCTCCAAGGAGAGTTAGAGGACAGACTAAATGCCATCACAGATCTGCAAGGACAAGTCCAGGAATTGAAAGTTGAAGCTAAACAACACCAGCTAGCAAGAGACAAACAGCAAAAGGAAATGGAGGAGCTAGGTGAACTTCTTATGAAGTTGACAAATGCTTGCAAAACAAAAGACGAACAGCTGATAGAGGTTACTAACGAACTTCTAACTACAACTCTATCAGTGCAATACAGCTAGATGTAGCAATGCGCAGTTACTTTGATCAAAGGAACAGACGAAGTGTACAAAGCATTGGAAAAAAAGAACAAAGATCTCGAGCTAGAGCTAAAGCTGGAGCAGTCAAAACGTAGAAACCTAGCATTAATGCGGGTACAATGAGAAGAAGAGTTGCTCAAAGAAATTGCCGAGTTAAAAAGAGTCAACCAGGTGCTAAGAGATGGACGGCAAGAGACACAGGAAGAAGCAGGTACTTCAGAGCAGCCACATAATGATATTCCCTCAGTCTCTTTCGCTAAGATGTAAACACAGCCAGCAGAAGGGCTAGGTGGCAAAGAAGATTTTTGAGTACCATCAACAGAAGCAGATGAAGTCCCAATGGTCCAGCTTTCAAAAGCTGAGGAAGATGCACTTAAAGAAAAGGTTACACAAGAGACGGATGAGCAGCGGAAAGCAGCAATGGATTGGGCGTTGAGAGTTCTTCACTCTATCAATGTTACTCAACTCACTCCCAATCAAATCAATTCACAATGGCATCAGCAATCCTTGCCATATTCCTTGATAAAGGTAGAGTTGCTCCAAGTCAAGGAAAGACTTTATAAAGACATGCAAGTAGAAGGAGCAGATGAAGACCACCCTAAGTGGAGGAAGAGCTGGCTGAACAAGAACCCAAGATACCTGATTCTGTTCACAAGAGCACCTGCGGCACTTCTAAAGGATCCAACTTTTTGTCATGTACCAAGAGTAAGGACATGGCAAGCACATGAAGCAATAACAAAGAAGCGGTCAACATGGTTGAAGTACCCAAGATTCCCAGGTCCAAAAAAGGGATCGCCGATAGAAGAATACATGGTGAAAACCATAACGGGCACCATGTCATTCTTCAAAAGTCTACCTGATCTTTCATGTGCTATGCTTTATAAAATTTGCCGAATGTTTCTCACCTGCATTGAAGTATTTCATGAGCCAGAGCAAGCAAGAGCCCGTGGATGTCATTCCTCGAGGCAATAGAGGTTTATGCTACGATCTCCATGGTCAACCTTCCGAAGAAGTCCTCTATGGCTTCTACGCCCGCTGTATGTTCTTACCTTCTCATAATATGTTGGCGTTTGAGGAAGCGTTCTACACAGGGTTCTTCACTTGGCAAACGAAGATTTTTGGGCCAACGATCAGCAACTTGACTTCAAGATTCGTCGGGTACTCCGCAGTCAAGCTTAAAAACAAGGTCACTATGCAGTTTTTGCAGGTGCCAGACAAAGAGCGAAAGATCAGATATGAAAAGGCTCTGCATGCACTTAAAGACCACCTCACCAACCGCCAATCTGAAGACTATTTCAGCCCATAAGCTGTGTTAAGAGATGATACAGGCGAGGAGGGGGGGAATATTAGCAGCAAGTTAACCCAGATACCATTTTTTGGAGCTCTCATTGTAAAAACACTTATTATTTTGATAAATCGAGAATATTGTAACTCCTATTTTTCGGATAAACTTTGTAATTGATGAGCCAGGGCTACAAGTTTCCAGTTTGTATCAACCTGTCTTTTCCTTATCTTTAGTTAGAGCTCCTAGATTATTAGTTTTGACCACCAAAAACCTTGGCTAAGGTATATAAGCCAATTTTTGTAAGTTATTTTTAAGTTTTGGATAGTGAAATACACAGCGTGAGCTAACGGTGCTCACTTCTCTCCTTCTCGCGCTTCCTACTCCCTCCTCGATTGTCACATTACAGTCACGTCTGTTGCATTACAACCGTAGGTAAGAGCTCTACGCATTGACATAAGCATTTCACGATATTTCGTAGCTTTTGGCGTCATCGACCCGCGGCCTAATTTCATCATAAGTAGGAATTCACACTTCAAAATAAAAAACTAAGCATAGGCAGGGTATTGTTGCATCATTGCTAAGCATTTAGATGCATTCTGGGTTGAAAACGACTTGGTCAAAAGTCCACTGCTGTTAATAATCGTAATTTTTGCACTTGACCTAAAGTGGGATTTGAGAGCATAAGCATGTGTGCTTAGGTCTTATAAACTTGTCCTAGAAGTTTTGTTACGTTTGGATGTCATTTGATACTGTAATCGATGTGATTTGTTTGCCGATGAGCGATTGGCTTTTGGTGATTTCAGTCACTTGAGTGTAGCTTGAGTTAGATGTGAGTTGTTTGTTGTTTTCTGAGAGATTGACAACCTCTTGTAGCCTCTATGTACTAGTCGAGTCAGCTTTGTCCCATGGATTGATAATTTAATTGTGGTTCTCACTAAATCTGCAATAAGATAAGAGTGAGGTTAGACACCCGTCCCACAGTGGCACGACCACTTGTATACCCAGGAATGTATCTTGAACACTCTCTCGCAAAAAAAAAAAAATCCAACAAGAATGACTTTGTTCGCATTTGGTGGCAGCATTAGTCCACCTAGGAAGCAGGAGAGTGTTTTCAAGAAAAACTTTGTGATGTCCCCTCTTGCAACATTCCGTTGTGAAAGACCAGGATTGGTGCCTCATAGATTTTGTCAAGATATTGTGAAAGATCTACATCCCTTCCACGATACTCTCGAGTTCGATGACAGAGAAAGCCGTCCCTTTTAGCAATCCAAGACTGTAGCTAGAAAGAAGTGTAAGATTCATAGAGATACATTGTGGGGGAGGAGGGGGGTTTGTGATTACCATGAAACTCTCATCTTGCATCCATCGTTCATCCTTCCACAGGTCTAGCGAGTGACGCGATCCCTATGATGGGTGCTTATACCAATCCTCTACTTCTTCATTACTTGTTGAGGGCTTCAAGCTATTCCTAATTTCTTGAAAAGTGGCCTCATTAGGGAGTGTCTCCTTATACTTTTTTGCTTTTTGGAAATATAGGTTGAGGCACTCTAGTGGGTTGCTGGAGGTTTCCATTTCCTCTCCATCACTACTATCTTCAAAAACAAAGCCACTCCTCTGCTCCCACACTTTAGAGACGGTGCGTAGTGCAAAGTCTTCCCTTAGACAAAAAGTACTTTGAATGTCATGGAGGAAAATGTATTTCCTATTTCCAAATCTAAATTTTGGCACACCAAGAAGAATCAATTTAGCTTGTTTCTTATTGAATCCAATCACATCCAACGATAGCTTGATTTTTTATGTTTTCACAAACAACATTTTGCATTGTTCAACCTCCTCTTTGCTTCTAACTCAAAGTTAATAGACTCCTCTATCTCATCCACTTCATTGTAGTCCTTCTCAACATCCTCTTGTTCATTTGGTGGTAGATCTTGTTCCTCCATGATCTCATCATGGTTTTTTATAAGACTAACAAATAGTATATTTAGATTGAAAAGAAAGCCAAAGGACTCCTAGATTAGCTTGCAATCTTTTTTGTGCATAGGGCACTACAATTGTCTATATGATAGTGGAAACTGATTGTATTTTCTGTACAAACTTCTTTTGGCATCTCAATCTCTTATAAGTGAACCACCACAATCTCTTATAAGTGAACCACCACCATGTCATCAAGAATGACCCTACCCTTTTGCACCTCTCTCTCTTTCAGGCTTTAAGAAATTGGTGTAGCATTTATAACTATATATTACTATACACACACACATACACGCACTTTTTTTGTGTAATGTCACACACACACACACGTGTCACTTTCATATATGGCTTACTGTTCTGAGAATTGATACTTGCTGATATTTAACACTACATAGATGGTATGTATAAGTTAGAAAGGTTTTAAGTAGGACATGCATAGAAACTAATAGTTTGTTGACACATGTAATACGTATTAAAGGCTAATGAATATATTGTCTTGTTTATATGGATGCAGGTGAGGACTCTATCTTTACATAAGATCTTTTTGGCTAAGTTGTTGTCCATCACTGTCAAACGTGGCCTCTTTCACTTCGGAGTAAGTTGTTCTTGACTATCTTATGTACAAAACACTAGAATGATACCTCATTCTCACTATGATGTACAAAAATGAATCAAAGACTGAGTTGTTTTTATGCTATGTCCTTTGCCTAAAGCCAGCTGTCTTTTAAACTATTATGTTCTTTTGTGTATAAGTATAATTCCAAAAATAGCAACACACACGTCCTAAACAGAAGGTTCTCCTAGGAAGCCGGAAAACCAGGATGCTGGCTTTGGAGATTTTTGTCTATAGGCTTTGATGGACCCACTGTCTATAATTCCTTGTTAGGTTGACAGGTGGGTCTTTCCTTGTCTATAGATCAAATTTGTGCTCACAACTATTGTAGTCTTTAGCTCTACTTGTTTTAGGTTGCAGGTTGATCCAAAATTACTTACCCTTGTGTAATTATTTTGATTCTTATGATTTTAAGAACATTTACCTATAAACAAACTACTCTTGGATGGACGACTCGTTTGAGGACTATTCATAGAAACTGGTTAAAGCATGGAAAACTCCTACAACTAACTATGAATGGCATCCATACAATTCTCTATTGGCTAACAAAGCCTTAAAAATATGACCTGGAGTATAATCCTCTCTATTAACATTGTCACTTATAGCTCCGATAAGACTCATGGATCTTCTAATATGATACAGCTCTTTGGCTTTAGACTTGACTATTCTATTCTCATCAACTTGATGAAGCGGTAGGCCCATACTCAATTGGCCTACTTTCAACTCATTGAGTATGGGCTTGGGTTAGGGCGGGCACACACACACACGTTACTTTTATATGTGGCTTACTGTTTTCAGAATGGACACTTGCTGATATTTAACACTACATGGATGGTAGATATAAGTTAAAATGATTTTAAGTAGGACGTGGATAACAACTTATAGGTTTTTTGACACCTCTAATACATATTCAAGGCTAAGGAATCTGTTGTCTTGTTTATATGGATGCAGGAGGACTCTATCTTTACTTAGCATCTTTTTGGCTAAGCTGTTGTCCATCACTGTTGAACCTAGCCTCTTTCACTTCAAAATAAGTTGTTATTGACTATCTTATTTACAAAACATCAGAATGATACCTCATGCTCACTATGATGTACAAAAATGAATCAAAGACTGAGTTGTTTTTGTGCTAATCATTGTCCTTTGTTTAAATCCAACTACCTTTTGAATTGTTATGTTCTTTTTGTGTATAAGTATAATTCCAAAAATAGCAACACACACACACACACACACACACACAAATACTCTCTACAAACGGCGTGCGAAGAAGCATCCATCAAAAAATCTGGCCTCTACACATGCCATTTGATAAATCGTGCAGGGATATGACGCTCTATACATTTGCTTTGGGCTCTGGTGGACTATCTAAATGACTCTCTTGTTGAGTCCTCAAACAATCAGAGGAACAAGTATTTTCTCCCTTGAGATCTCTTGAGACTACCCAAACAATCACAAACTCCTCTCGCTCTCTCTCTCTCTCTCTCTCTCTCTCTCTCTCTCTATATATATATATATATATATATATATATATATATATATATATATATATATATATATATATATATATATATATATGTATATATATATATATATATATATATATATATATATATATATGTATATATATATATATATATATATATATATATATATATATATGTGTGTGTGTGTGTGTGTGTGTGTGTGTGTGTGTGTGTGTGTGTGTGTGTGTGCACGCGCATTGTCGTGCCACTCTGTTTCCATGATGAGAAAAAGAGCAGAGGAATGCAAATTAAGCTTCTTTGAAGTCTATATGTATATTAGGCAGTAGCCAAGGCTTAATAATAGGCAAGGTTTGATGCTAAATGTATGCCATATGTGGCTTTAAAGGGCCAAAAGTTGTGTTGATGATGCAAAAAAAGAGTATGATTGAAGTGATCACAAATGAGATTTTATAGACTAGAAGTGCAATACTCAAGGTCCTCTATGGGCATGTCTTTAGAGCTTGTCAATTGGAGTTACGATGAAGAAGTTATACCAGTTTGAATTTTAAGTAGTTTGCATATCTGTACCGGATTGGGCAGGTGCAGATGAAGGTTCAAGGGTGAAGTAAGTGCATGGACCTGAAGTGTTCACTTTGTGGAGCACATCGGTCTTTTCAGATTGGCAATCAGAGCTCTGGTTGCCAAGATATTAGCAGTTTAAGTTTCACCGGGGGCTGGTTCAGTACCACTTTGGTCGCCTCGGTCAGGGTTCCATCTAGGAGTTTTTGGGCTTCAACCAGGGAGTTTTGGGAAAAGATGCCACGCTTGGCAATGCTTGAGTTGAGTTGCATGCCATACAGCTAAAGGAGACATATGCTTTGGAATTTATGTATGTCAAATGAAATGCGTGTGCAAAAGCACATAAAGCTTTTGATAAGCTTCCAATTCAAAAAGGTTGTCTCTTGGAGAACACTGGTAACAGGATATGCCCATTAAGGTTGTGGCAAGGTTTTTGTGGATAATTAATCGAATGTGAAGGGATGCCTCTCATCAAATATGCAATAACCTATACTCGCATCTTGTCGGCTTGTGGCAGTATCCAAAACATTGACATGGGCAACAAAGCTCACGATGATATTGTCAGTCAAGGGCTGTTGTGAAGGATGTCGTATGAGGCAATATCTTGGTGGATGTATAAACCACCTTAGTGGATGTATAAACCAAATGTGGTGTATTGGAGGGAGGCCGTCCACCACCAAGTGAAGTGCAATGGGCCACCCATGACCTCAAGGCCAATGTTTGCCCAAGGGGGGGACTAAGGCATTAATGTGTGTGAAGGGGGAAAAGAATAGGGGAATATGGGGCAGGCGACGAACAAAGGCGCGGGGGGGGCAGGGGGGGCGGGGGGGGGGGGGGGAGAGAAGCTCGTAGCAGCCAAAGAGTAGCTCGGATGAGCCCGGCCAAGAACCAAAAAATGGCCAACATGCCATGACGACCAATTCGGTACCAGTTGTGGAAAATTTGGTGGTGCTCCAGAAGTTTGGCATGTCACGTCACCACAAGGGTCATGTGCCACATCAGTCATGGCACCATGACTGATGGGCAAGAGGCATAAGAGGGGGGGCATAAGAAGATATTGGGGAGAAGCGTTGATATAGTGGGTGTGAGAGAGGAGCTACGACGTGTGGCAAAGAGAAAACGGCTCCAATCTCTTGTGCTATGCCTCTCTCGACTAAGCAAGGGAAGCAATCTTGCTCGCTCCCTCGCCTTTAATTGAGCAACCGTAAAAGTCTTTTTTTTTTTAATTTATAGATCATTTTTTCTTCCAACGGCACGCGAGTGCTACATATTTTGTTCTAGAAGTGCCCACGTGCACTGTAGTGGAATATTAGGTGCGCGCACACACACACACACACACACACACACACACACACACACACACAAAGGCATGTTCAATCAAGCTTGTTGGTGCCATAGAGAGAGAGAGAGAGAGAGAGAGAGAGACCATTTTCTCTGCAAACAATGCACAGATGCTACATATCTCATTCTTGAAGCGCCCTCGCACTCCGTAGTGCAATATTAGGTTCAATTTTCTTTGTGTGTGTGTGTGTGTGTGTGTGTGTGTGTGTGTGTGTGTGTGTGTGTGTGTGTGTGTGTGTGTGTGTGTGTGTGTGTGTGTGTGTGTGTGTGTGTGTGTGTGTGTGTGTGTGTGTGTGTGTGTGAGAGAGAGAGAGAGAGAGAGAGAGATAGATAGATTAAATTATCGTCCACGAAGGTCGTATATGACCCAAGGGACCAAAAGCACAACATTACAACAATTCCTTCTCTATGCAGGCTGATACATATCGGTTAAGGACTGAGGGTCTATCAAGAGGGTAGAGTAAAGAAAAAGAGAGAACAAAACCTAAAGAGGGTCAGTTGGGGGGAGAGCCAGTTTGGGATTTTGAAACTCCTGGATGATCGCTTTGCCACATCGATAGACTGTCCCTTTGCCTTAATTACGTGCTTCATGCATCTTCTTGCACTCTCTTGCTTTACTCTTGAGTTGATTTGTGGTCAACTCTTCAGGTATCCAAAGATTTTCCCTTGAGAAGTTGAGATTGACGTAGCAGCTTCATACGTTCATCTTTATCATTGAAAGTGAGTATGCGATGCTCGGGTGGCACGTGTCTATGTGTATCATTGATCCAAGAAATAGTTTCGAGCTTGATGTAGACAGGTTGAAGAGTGTCATTGAGCTTAGTGATTGCTTCCTCGAGGGTGTCCTCACTGGTACACTACCATCAGTGGAGCGCCCCAATCCTGACCTTGAGGCCAAGAGATTCTTGTAGTTGGCAATCTTGTAGGTCCGCCTGTATCTTGGTGTCAATCTTCTTATGTGTTGCTTCATGTGATACTTTCTACACTTCCATGACAGTCTCGATGAGTGAGGCTTCAACTTTGTGTGCTTTTGCAAGCAGAGCTTGGCTCTCTACTTCCTTCGCGTTTTCAAGCTTGCGTGTCTCTCATTATCCCCAATGAGTTCTTGAATTTGAGCCTCAAGGGCTATAATCCATGCTTCCTTGGTGCCACTGCCACCACAAGAAAGCTCTCGCATGCAATGGGAGTACCAAAGGATGACATCAGTGCCATAAATGTACTAGTGATGCCTTCTCAAAAGCTATTCCTATTGAACGCATAGTGATGCTTGGGAATGCTTGCAACTCTATTGAACTAAGAGTGTGTAAGATCAAAGGCTTATTTTGATTTAAATAAATAGAAGCCTTAAGCTAGGCTCTATGTAGGTGGGACGGCAGAGAAACGCAGGTTGGCAGAGGTTGAAGAAACACCGTGTACTTTGGATGCAGGTCGGTAGGAGATGGCAAAATCACTATGTGCCTCGGGTAGCGCAGAGGATCTTGCAACCATTGGCGAGTAATTTGTGCAAGTACTAGGCAGCAAGAATCGAGCTTGGGCATAGGGCAGGGGTCGTGCATTAATGCCCCCCCATCGGGCCGCCCTCACCCAGGGGGAGAAACACAGAGAAGCTTAGCTTAGGGTTTTTGACGGGTAGCTTAGGGTTTTGACGAGAGAGAGCGAGAGAGAGAGAGAGAGAGAGAGAGAGAGAGAGAGAGAGAGAGAGAGAGAGAGAGAGAGAGAGAGAGAGAGAGAGAGAGAGAGAGAGAGAGAGAGAGAGAGGCATATTGAACGAAGATTATTGTTGTCGTCCACACACACACAAAGAGAGAGAGAGAGAGAGATTAGATAGATAGATTTTATTACCATCCTTGTAGGTCAAATATGACCTATGTGACCAAAGTTACATGTGATGTAGTATGTGTGTGGCTATTGAGTGACTCTCTATGCTCCAAAATTGTGGTGATGAGAGTCGCAATGAAGAGCCCACACTGTGGCTGGGAGAGGAAAGGGTGTAAGTCTAAGTCATGGATAAATATGTGAGGGAAGCAAGTTCGGATGTGATCAAAAGCTGACCACTTTTAGTAGTGTGTGGTAGTCAGACTCTCGAGCTTGCAGCAGCGAGCATAATGTGCGCAATCTATTTGACTCTTCTCCATTTCCTCAATATCCTGTCTCGCATTAGAGAGAGAGAGAGAGTGTGTGTCTGCACGTATGTCGCACATGTCAATGCAAGGGACTTGCCGATACACTGTGTGCGAGCCACAAATGGCTCAAAGCATGCAACTAGCCTAAACTAGTAAGCTCAAAGATGACGATGGTGTGTCATTCACCGCTCTATGCTTGCTGTCGTGGAGGATTCCTTGCCGCGAAGAAGAGGGAGATGCCTCTACACCGCGCTCAACCGCCTCGCTGCCGTCGTGCCGCCGTCGCAATGCTCGATCGCACACACTCTCTCTCTCTCTCTCTCTCTCTCTCTCTCTCTCTCTCTCTCTCTCTCTCTCTCTCTCTCTCTCTCTCTCTCTCCTCTCTCTCTCTCTCTCTCACACACGCATACACACACACACAAGGAGATGAAGAAGAAGAAGATGGAGATGGAGCAAGCTCACTCTTCAATTGCACAAATGAAAGAATGAGTGAATTTTAGGTTTAGTTGACTTTTATATGAGCTCGCCCCATTCACACTTGGACGCCCATGCTTAGCCAACTTATCCCTTGAATGTTCCAGTTAGAGTGCACCTCTCATCGGCGATCACTCTTACCCTTTTCCTATTGGACCAACAAGCCCGGTAACTAACTCTACTAAATAAATAATACGACGTCCGTCTTAGGTGATAGGAATGTGCGTGAGGGTTAACATGACCCCTTCTTGATGTAGATTTCGTCCTAAAAGCTATTGAGTTGAAGCTCGTTCGTCGAGGTGGAAGAGCATTTGAGATGAATGTCCTTAGTCTCCTTCAGTCACTGCCAAATCAAACAACATTGGCACAGTAATTGCATTCTCATATACAATTAAAAAGCATATACAGTTGTAGGCAGACAATTTGATTGGTACAGAATTTTAAACCATTTGTCAGCAATAAACATTAAATTGCAATATAATCAAATGCATAAACAAATGTAAAGGTAAACAATTAAACAAGTCTTAGTCGCTAATTTAATGGTCAAAAGGCACTAAAGATCGACTATTAATACCATAGGCAAGCTTCTCAATTTTCTCTGGTCAATTAAGTTGTTTAATCGCGAGAGCCAAGTATTTCATGTCCGAGGGCTGACTAGAGGCTATACCTAGAAGACCTCGTAGTTAAACTACGATAAAAGGAATTCTCATGAAATCATCGCCTGACTTATTTACTTTTCTTTGACCCCCCAAAAGTCTTTTCTCATTGATTTACTTTTGATGTGTGTGCTTATTTTGTATGCCTTGGGTTTTTTGCTTTTCAAGGAAAAGCGCCCACACTGGGAACCTCTAGGGCTCTAGTACCATAGGTGATACATGTGAATGGAGTACCAAATCAAGCTGAAATTTCTCTTCCAGCTTAAGATTTTGCATTGTGGCACTTTGACTTTTTTGTTGGTTCATTTTCAGCATTTTAATTTTGTAACTTTGGGGGGTCATATAACACTGTTAACCTCCAGGCTCATCACATTAGTAAACTTCCTTTATAATACTTAAGCTAAAGGTCAATAGGGACTAAACCCACTAGAAAGCCCTAGTACATTTCACACAATGTGCCTAAATCAGATTAAGAACCTAAGTAACCATTGATTATTAGGAAGGCATTTCCCATGGTATTAAGAGAAGATCTCTAACACCTAGCTTGGTCAAACTAGCTTAGTCAGACTGCTTGATATTTAAACCTAGACAAGTGATTATGACAAAAAATTACATCGAATTTAATGTTTGATACTAAGCAAAGGCACTGATATTTTCTACCAATCACATTTAAAGCAGACAAACATGGATACAAAAAAAGATAAGGGGAAATGCTAATGGACAAGAAACACCTGTTTGTGTTGATGATCGCGCTTGATTTGAAGAGTGAACGAGAGAAAGATCCCATGAAGGTCCAAATCCTAACAACAGCAACATGTTCCTGTACACACTAGGAAACACAAAGAATACATCTAGGAGGCACATCAGTGGGAAAAAAGAACTTTGCTAATCACTAAACTCTAAAACAGAAACACTCCTATTGTACTAATCCTACCTACCCTCCATCACTCCAGTGATGAGGATCAAAGGTGTTTGATGACATAGGTTTCTGTTTCAGTGTACTGGATGTGAATGTGTAGGTCTGGGTCAATGTTTTGACTTTTATTGTGCATACTCGTTTGCTAATTGCTCTTGCTCTTTACTATTTTTGTTTTTTGTGAGTATAAGACTTTATATATACATTCCCTAAGATTGGTGATTGAGAGGTCAGGGAAGGAAGAGTAAGAGGGAAATAATTAAATAGGCTGATGTGAATGAAGATTTCCCCGCTTCCTTGGGTAGGTCAAACTGTTTAAAATTTGATCGTCACCCTTTGAAACCAATTGTTCCAGTTGGTAATAGGTGAGGACTTTTGCCATTAGTTTTCTATTACCTTAGGTGCCTCATCGAGTTGCAAGGGTGGTAAGGTACTCTCCCAGGATTGAACTTGAAGTGGTTCATCAGGTGATTCTTGAACACTGGGAGGTATGGATTCCTTTGTAGCTTCATGGAGGTCCACTATTGTAGGTGGAGACTGTGGAGAAGCTTTTACCTCTTTGGATGCATTACATGAGGAGCTAGAAGCTTCATGGGACTTCCCCCTTCCTGAGCTAGGTGAAACAAACCGTTCTTTCTACGGTACCCAAACTAGTTATGGAGCGGGTGTGTAGCATTCTGTGATTTTTTTCTTTCCACAATTGTCAATTCGTTTTGAAGCTACAGGATTGGGCGCACATGGGTCAGGTGACAGGTAAGAACACAATCTACGTTTTGGCACCCAGATTTGATCATTTCCTTGATAGTAGCCTTGGGCTTCCAATAGTCGTTTAGGAATCCACCCCCACGATTCCTTATGTTTTTTGGGGCGAGTGAGACGTTTCTAACAAGGCTTTTGTTTTTTAGCATTAGCTATGGTCGCTAAAGAAGCTTTAGGAACCCACTTGTATGTTTTCTTCGTTATATTAGGATGAGTCTTGTCAGAAGCTATATGCATTGCTTATCCCCAAGTGTCTATGGTTGCTGCTAGGTGGACCCAATCCACATTGTCCGACTCAATCATTCCAGGTAGTACGTCCATATAAGGAGAATCTTCCCCAACATCAGTGTCCACTTTACATGTGTAACAATACTGCAATGGGGCTGAGTGAACTGTGGTGTCAGATCTATGATCAATTATAAACCTGTTTCCTAGAGGATGTGCTCGACTAGTCACAAGATCCACTTGAATGACAGAATCTTGGAACTGCAAGTAGACATGGTTTTTAGACAAGTCATGCACCATTTTTGATTCCCTCATGAAAGGACGTCCTAAGATCATCTCCGATGCCATAGTGTGCTTGGAAAAATCTATAACAATGAAGGTAATTTTTATTTTATGTCCAAGGACCTTGATCTTGAGATCTTCTAGCACCCAATAGGTTTAACAATAGACCCATTGGCCATCTTCACTACTATGGTTGTGGTCGCAAGGTGAGGTCTTCCCATAGTTTCCCAGCAATTTTTAGTCACAATGCTAACCCCAACGCCACCCTCAAGGATTCCCTCCACAATTAATCCCTTGGTAGTGCTTGGTATGGTCGCATTGGATTCATCACCCTCAAAGTATTGTCCCAACTTGTTAACATGTATCTCTATAACAAGGTTCTCATCTAGGTTGGGTTGTGGATCTAAGTGTTCCTCCTCTATTGGCATCTCCCCAGCTCCATCCATCTGTGCAAATTGTGGTAGCCCAAACTTTAATTCTCCATTTAGGAAGGCTCGAAGAGCTAAGATTAGCTCACGGTCTTTATATAGTTTGGACATGATGGTGGTTCTAACTTCTGAAGACATGAAATCCATCAATTTGGCAATGTTTAACGGCACCTTTTGGGCTTCAGTCCCTTGACGTGGGGAAGATGGGATCTCCATTTCTTCGATAGGATCAGGTAGTCCCTCTGTAAACATTCTTTCCATCAAGAAGTGAGTACGCCCACTTTCCCATGACTTTAAGTCACTTTCTTCTTGGATGACACTTGGTATGGCTAAGGGTCTATGGACTTGGTGAGGTTGTTGTTGCGTAGGGAACACGGTGTCTGTAATTTGGATCTGCCTAGGTGCTGGTTCTAGATCCCTTTGGGTATCTTCTACCAAACTCTTTAATTGCTTGACTCGCTCGATCTCCTCTGTAGGGCTTGGATAAGTTCCTATCTTCTTCTTGGATCCTGGCCATTCTGCCTCATGAAGATCTTCCTTGTTGGTTTCTATCTTAGTTGTCATTTTGGTCTCCATGGTTTCACCTAAATCAGAATCCTATTCAGCGTCGTTCATATATACGAGGTCGTCACCAGTCCCTATGTTGGTCTTTGAACTAGGGTCTGACTTCGCTGCTTTTTGCGATCTCTTCCTTCGTGTTTTCTTCTTTTTTTGAGATTGGGCAATTAATGCCATGTTTCTTTCCTCAAGAATATAATTTTGTTTTTGGATCATCAATCGTGTGAGCACGTTTACTGGTACCACATGTGTACTTTGTGATGGCTCCTCGGTAACCTCAATCAAGTTTAATGGCGTGATCTTTGGTGCATTTGGATTATTTGGACATTAGGCAATCAAATGATCTATGCCACATCGATTACACATGAGTATCGACATTGTAGACGTGCTCGCTTTATTGGTTTGCATTAGTGTGGCATTCTTCTGTAGCCTAATAGGACACTCGGCCACACCATGTGGACCTCCACACTCATAGCATTGAAGAGGTGGTCTCTTAGCAATGTAATTGTTATTTTGGCCTCTTGCAGCAAGAGTAGCTACTTGATAGACAGGTTTGACTTGTCCCCAATAGTCCTCCATGTAGTATTGTGGACTTTCTTCAAGCGCATCCATCCCATAGGCAATATTAGGATCTATATCTTCCTCACAGCCTTCCAAACAAGCAATAGATGACTCACAACCCACTTGATTCACAAAAGTGATTCTCGAATGTGGTGATTGCGGTCTTAGCACTGGAGGTGGTAAGGGAGTTGTTTGAACAACATTTTGGGCCCTAGGGACCATGTGTTCTGCTGTTTGTTCAAGAGGTGGGGTAGGCATCAATGCAGGAACTCGAGGTGTCTGTCCATGCTAAGGTTGGTCTATTGGCCATCGCGCACTTAAATACTATGCAATCCTTAACTTGATGACCATACCTCCCACAGGCATTGCAGTTCCCATTGAATTTTTTACTCTAAAAGTAGGGCATTCACTGGTACTATGCGGTCCATAGCATACTGAGCACCATTGTTGCTCCTTTCTTGGATACATATGATTGTTTTGTGGAGCACGATTGTCTCTAAGACTCTCTTGAATAGCCTTGGTGAGATCTGCTAAAGTCATCTCAGATATCTTTGGCTCCTTAGCAATAGGCTTTAGGGTCATCGGCTGATGACCCGATGCTTGCGAGCTAATAGATTTAGGCTCAATAGACACTCTTTCTCCTTGAATCATTAAATTATCCTCCAATTGGATCGCATTGGTGGTGACTGCTTCCCAAGTGGTGATACCTCTAATGACTAGGCCATTGTAGATATCCTCATGTCGTAATCCCCTAATGAATCTATCAAGAAATTGATTATTGTTGAAGCGCTCATTTGGATTACAACCAGAATTCAAATGCTTCAAGCGACTAATAAAGCCTCTCACCGACTCTCCTTCCTCTCGTTGGGCTTTCTAGAGCTGAGAGGATACACCCCAAAGCACTCCCTCTTGTATGTATTCTTTTAAGAACAGTCTCCTAAGAGTAGGGTAAATCGTTTTTAGGGTTCTATACCAATCCCAAGCCTTTCCACTTAAGGTTAGGCTTAAAGCATTACTTTTATGCAGGTCATTGTGTTCTCCTAGAGAATCACATATTTGTTCAAACACTTCGATATGCTTTCTCACATCCCCGTCTCCACTAAATTTTTGTGTGAGCTTGGCTATTTGTATTGCCTTACTTTTAGGTTCTCTATCAGGCATGTTACGCATATTCTCAGCAATAGATCGACCAATAGCTTGAGCAAATGTTGCCAAGTCATCTAAGTGAGCAGGAACCGTGGGTGGAGGTGCTCCAGAGACTACATGTGGAGTAGGTATTGGCATTGGGCTAGCGCATAGGAAGCCCTTGGGTTCCACGTTTGGTACGGTGTTGTGCCATGTGGCGGCCCAAAGTTCATATGGGTGGCCCTGGGCATAGCAAACGTCGGATGTGACATGCTAATGCTAGCCGGTATGGTCCCATGGAAATAAGAGCTTGGGGTTGTGGTTGTGGAGCATAGGTAGTTGAAATAATGGGAGGGGTAGGAACTACATGAGTACAAGGATCCATGGGTGTATACGATTGGTACACACTTGTAGGTACTGTTGCAGTCATTGAGCTACCATGTAGCGGTGCTTTACTAACAAATGAGGTCCATGGAGTGTTTCTTGGCATATATCATTGGGGTAGGCATGGTAGCCATGGTCTCATCAAGGAAAAATGAGCTAGACTTGGAAAGGTAAAGCTATCACTTTCGGGCTCAGATTGCACTGAGACCCCTAGCGAAGCAACATACGGGGGATCCATCGTACTTACCAAGGGAGTCTCCGGTTGTTTAGCCTTCCCTGTTTCCAAGAATCTCATGAGACTCGTTGAAGGCATGTGGATCCCCTTGTTCTGTCTCTCTAGCTCAATAACCCTCACAAACTCTTTGTTGTTGATCCTCCACACTAGTAGCACCCGTTGTGGATTGTAGGACATCTAACCAACCCACATGATAGGTGTGACATGTGTATAGGTTGATTAGAGTTTCCGTTTGTAGTTCGTACTCCCAGTTCTCATTTAGAACGCTCCATCTAGTCTTGAGGTGCTAGGGGTGTTCTTTGAGCTAGATGCAGTGTTGCTCTCTAT
Source organism: Adiantum capillus-veneris (assembly GCF_014529385.1). Lineage (NCBI taxonomy): Eukaryota > Viridiplantae > Streptophyta > Polypodiopsida > Polypodiales > Pteridaceae > Adiantum > Adiantum capillus-veneris. Next base: position 18,207,231 of record NC_140953.1, read on the forward strand.
GGGTTGACCCTAAGTGGTCGCTAATTCAAGAGCACTTGATTGCTCTCCTAGCAAAGATATTGACATAGGGGCTTTCGCTTTTAACTCTCTTCGTTGCTCCGCCTTGCGTAAGCTCTCAATTTCCTTTTCCCTAGCAGCGATGATATATCGCTCAATCTCTTGCACTTCGGCAAGGCTTCTACCATCAGGTAATATAACCTCGGAGGGGAATAACTCTGAAGAGTCAAGGGATGCAATGAATGGAGTATTCACGTGTACACTCTCTAAGAGCATAGGGTCTACGTTGGTCATGAATGGCAAATTACTTCCCCACCCACCTCATTTACATCGTTAGTTCCATGTTCGGAGCGAGTGGCTCTACTAAAGGTTTCCTTTAAGCGGCTAAGCACGCTCGGCCCGGACCGTGGACCCATGGCATGCATGTCTTGGCTTGAGCTATCGGATGAGGCATTGGGAAACCCTCCATAACGTCGTAGTCAGAGGAAGAGTCACTAGCCGCTATGTTTGGCTCTTGGTTTGTACTACCTTGGGTCCCCGTCGAGGGCCCGGAACCTGAGGTAGGTGGATATTGAGAACTCGCGTAATTCAAAATGCTCTCTAGTTGCTTGGTCTCTGGCACATGACCAGAGCGCAGATGCATGTGCCTTTGGCACCCTACAAGCGTCGGTGAATAACCTCGAAGGTTAACCACTTACTTTTTGAGGTGTCCGTTTTTACTTGTTTTTTGATGTTTTTTAATGTTTTTTAATGATCGGTTTATTGATTAATGTGTGTGATAGCTCAAAACGAGCGTATCACTCAGAGGGTCGTGGTGTGTTTTACAGCACAACGTTCGGTCACCTGAAGCTCCGTTGGTCCTTAAAAAGGTCGATTTTTAGCTACGTGTGAGGCTAAAATACGTAATTTCAAAGGGCGACTGAGGCCTGAGCCTGAGCGTGGGCTTGGGCTTGGGTCTGGGGGATATTCTTGATCCCGGTCCTACCTTTAAAATTAAAAAATATATTTTTTTTAATTTTTTTGGGATAAGGTCGTCGAGGTCACACTGTGCGCGCGAGCACACACACACCTAACATACCTACTTACCAGTAATACAACTATTGTTACACATTAACACACTACTACAACAACTCACTAGCTAACAGAACTACTTACTCTACTTTACACAGAACTAACATTATGGATCTACTACCTTAATCCTAACACCTTATCACAGAGAAAACACAGTACCTTTCAACACCTTATTAAACAAAAGAAACACAGTACCTTTAACAAAACAATACACAGTACCTTTAACAAAAGAAACACAGTACCTTTAACAAAACAATACACAGCAACAAAACAAACTCCTTCTCAACACACACACCTTGCTTCTCTACCTTTCCTACAATTCAAAATGCACTGCAAAGTAGCACAGAGTGCTAGTCAAGCTTAATGCAAGGCATTTCCCCGGCAGCGGCGCCAAAAATGTGCGCATCTGTCACACGTGTCAATGCAAGGGACTTGCCGATACACTGTGTGCGAGCCACAAATGGCTCCAAGCACGCAACTAGCCTAAACTAGTAAGCTCAAAGATGACAATGGTGTGTCACTCACCACTCTATGCTTGTTGTCGTGGAAGATTCCTCGCCGCGAATAAGAGGGAGACGCCGCTACGCCGCGCTCAACCGCCTCACCGCAGTCGCAATGCTCGATCACACTCTCTCTCTCTCTCTCTCTCTCTCTCTCTCTCTCTCTCTCTCTCTCTCTCTCTCTCTCTCTCACACACACACACACACACACACACACACACACACACACACACACAAGGAGATGAAGAAGAAGAAGATGGAGATGGAGCAAGAGCACTCTTCAATTGCACAAATGAAAGAATGAGTGAATTTTAGGTTTAGTTGACTTTTATATGAGCTCGCCCTATTCACACTTGGACGCCCATGCTTAGCAAACTAATCCCTTGAATGTTCCAGTTAGAGTGCGCCTGCTATCACCGACATTATCGCATGTTGAATTTCATAAACGTTCAAAAAGAATCCAAGATTGCACGATTATAGACTTTCAATCCACTATCTAATACACACTAACTTTAGTGCTATTTTTATTTTTTACCTTTTCTCTCCTTTTGTACTTATTACATTTTTTGATTATTTCTTTAGTCTTTTTTTCTTTCACTATTCAAAATCTGAGTGATTACCAAATTTACCTCTATTTAATTGTACCATAATACCAATGTGATTCACTTTGGAATTATGTTCTAGAGGTCATCTATATCCTATAAATCCACCAACCAAAAGTTTAGTTTGTAGTTCTAGTAGCACGTCAAGGAAGAACCATTTTTTCCACAAATGAATGGATTATCTTTGACCCACCTACTATTTTGGATGAGGAGAAGAGGAGAGAGAGATTGATGAATCAAGTGCCACCACCAAGGTTTTCAAGGAGAAGGATTGTCGTGATGATGATGATGAGATGAAAGATGACGAATTCGAAGATGATGAAGCCAACACATTTATAAATGATGATACAGTTTCTCTCTTTGTTGATTTAGGAGCTTTGGGTTTAGATTAAGATGGTGCCACTTGTAGAGATTTTATTGAAGATGATTCATAAACATTTTGTATATTTTATTCTATGAAAAGGTTTTGTTGTGTCGTCCCTTCCTCTCTCTCTCTCTCTCTCTCTCTCTCTCTCTCTCTCTCTCTCATTTTATCTAGCATGCTAATTTATGTTAATTAAATGCGTGTGATTGATTTAATTATAAAATATCTACCATTTTTTGTTCATTATTTTATGAGAAATATCAAATGCTCTTTTTTTGGTAAAATAGAAAGAAGTACTCAAATTTGAATATTTTTTTCTCCAACGCGTTGCACGGTAATGCGGTAGATAAGAATGGTTATAACCTCCTCATAACCTCTCTCTCTCTCTCTCTCTCTCTCTCTCTCTCTCTCTCTCTCTCTCTCGCTCTCTCGTGCAAACACACATACACATCCTTCTTCACACATTTTCTTATGTGGTTGTTTGAAGAGTTATGGGTGCAAATGGAGAGTGCATTTTGTGTTGTGCGTAGTGCGTGAGTGCTTTTGCTATTGTAGAGTGCTTTAATTGAGCAAGAGCTCCTTTATTGTAATCCTTGCTCATCATCTCTTCACAGTAAGAGAGCTCGCCCGGCACCACTTTGTAAATCCTTTAGAATATGTGATGAATGTAAGGATCTAGTTGCTTGGGTGAAATGTGTGTAGTGTTTGGGAGAAGAGTGTGAACCTCTTCTATTTTGTGAAGGGTTGTCCACATCATGCCACAATGCGTGTCTGACTTGCGGGCCATCATTGGTGACAGAGCTGCTAGATGCCTTGTGCAAGCTAATTTATCCAAATAACCATCGTTTCATGCCTCGATACCTTTTTTTCCCTTTTTATGAAAAATATCAAGTTCTTCAATTTTTTATTGTAAAATAGAAAGAAGAACCCAAATTTGAATATTTTAGCGCCAAAGAAAAAGGCAATAATGTTTGAGGTAATCATAGCGATAATTTATGCGTTAATAACAGTGTTAGATAGCATGGTAATTTTTAATTTGTAAAAAAACTCTTTCCCACCCCCCTCTTTCCTCTTTGGCCACCCAGTTTTGGACTCTGTCACTAAAAAATGTGATAAATAGCCGCTATAAACTTTTGAAACTTTTATAGTGAATGGCATGGATGATGGGATTGTATGAGACTGTGTGACGAGCATGTGGGTCACTAGAAAAAAGGCTCCAAATTAATAGCGCACAGTGTGGGTGACTTATTGAAAGCAACAATGTGTGTGTGTGTGTGTGTGTGTGTGTGTGTGTGTGTGTGTGTGTGTGTGTGTGTGTGTGTGTGTGTGTGTGTGTGTGTGTGTGTGTGTAGGTAGGTAGGTAGCTTTCAATGAAGGGAGCCAAAGACATCAACTTAATACAAGTACTATACAAAGATTCTTTTTAAAAAAATAGATACTTCCATTAAGGTTGGTAGTTACAATAAAATTCTTTTAGAGGGATTTGTGTGTAGATTATAGAAAGCTCCACAAATGATACCTGCATCCATTATGAGAAAAAGAACAAGTAAGTACTTCACTCATAGATTTTCGGTGTCTTGTAAGTGGGGCACTTGTTATCGATGTCCACTATATGTGCTAAACATTGATAGCCGTTTTTCGGCTCTTTGTAATTGCCACAGTGAGTTACCTCACCCTACCAAAATCACCCAAACACTGTGGCTATCCTTACCATTTCACTGTACATAGGCGTGCGTGAGTCACTGGACTTTTCCCATATCTTCTTAAAAAACCCTCAATTAGCTAGTCATTGGGCTAGTTGAGCCAAAAAAAAAAAAAAAAAAGTATATTATGACCCATGCGTATGTAAATATTTCTTTGTATAAAGGACCTAAATAAAAGATTTTTTCATAATTATTTTGATATTTATTTAAATATTTCTACTTAGGTGTGTGTTATTTATGCTCTGTACATTGCCTCACCATTACCACAATTTTTCTTACCATTTTTCATACTCTTTATTCCATATAGAAATATTTTCATGTAAGCTTCTCTTATATTTGGTGTAACTCCACCCCAACAAAAATCCAAAAAAACTAGTTTTATTTATGTGTATATTTTTCACTATTGTGATTTTCCCTTCCTACATCTATTTTGTTTTTTTTTCTAAAAAATTAGAACACCAAAAATATTTATCTTTTTATGGTAGCCTCATAATGAGAGAGATTTCTTTTGACCCCTTTATATTTTTTCCACTTATATTATTTATATTTAACATGTACATATTTTTTAGACCCTCAATATTTGATTTTCTTAGTTTTACTATTCACTTATATCATGATCTCAACAATATCTTCAATTATAGACCTACCAAATAAGGTCAAGGATAGGTGGCATGCATACATGCACTATGGAGGGCTCACTCTTGGAGGTATTCAAAAGAATCATCCAAAGAAGGACCCCACAAGGACCTTGTCCAGTGGAAAAAAACGGTCGGTTTTGCTGAATTTTTAAAGTTCACTTGCTCTCCGAATTTGAAAAGATGAAACAAACAAAAGTTGTAGCTCGTGGGTTGAACTTTTGCCTCAAATTTTTTCATATTTTTTTGAGCTACGAGCTGTGAGCTATGATTTTATTAGTGGACCCCAGTTTTCCCATGCTATGCAGCCACACTCTCTCTTCCACTTTATCATTTTCCTCTTTCACACACACTTCTCCACTCATCATCCCCACCTCTCTCACCACTCCTCTCTGCACCCTACTCACCTTCTCCTCAACCTTGAAGAATAAGAGAAACCATGGTGAACTCATACCTCCCACACACAATTCCATTCCAAAATTGACCACCTAGTCTCATTTTTCCTCCCTCCAAATTACCCATATCTATCAAAAAAACCACAAAATTCAGCCTCTTCTCTTAAAAGACAGCATCATGGTGGTTGATTACTCATCTTCAATTACCTTGTCTCTCAAGGAAGGTCAAGAGTGGAGAAAAAATGTACCGTCAAAGCTAGTGGACCGTCAACAAGCGTCAAAATTGGCCCTACTCAAGACACTTGGAGCATCAACCTTGTAAGGAATCCACCTTTTCTTACCTCTTAAGATTTTTTCTTCCTTATTTGTATCCTACATGGATACTCCCATTGTAAATATCCAATTCCATTTGTAAATTAATACTAACTCTACTAACACTAACCCACTATGAAAAGTCCTATCACCTCCATTTCTCTCCTCTCTCTTTCCCCACCAACTTCTTGATAATTCCAAGCAAAAGAAATTAGATAAATTGCTGAAAATCTAACCCAACCATGGTTAGAGGAGTAACCCTAGCCTTCAAAATTGCTATAAAAGGAGGGTGTAGCTAGCACAAGGGGGAGCCATAAGCAAGAGCACTATGCTATAGCTTGAGAAGCCAAGCTCAACCTCTCTAGAAGGAGCTCTTGAGTGGAAGCTCATTGTCTTATGCATGTGCATGTGTTGTAATAGGGGATTAGCAAGGGAACTCTATGCCATTTGTAAGAGAGAGAGTGTTCATTCAATTGAGAGTAGGAAATCTATCATTTCTCCTACTAGTGTAAGCCCAACATTTGCTGAATCAAGGAGGGTGGATTTGGACTAAGCTTGGATACTTTGTCTCCCTTCCAACGTGAAGTAATGGACAACAATGATGCGTAAGTGTCTTGGTGTTTTTTGTTAAGTTCTTGATAGCTTGTCTCTGGTGTTGTCATCAATCTAGCCATAAATCCCACATATTGTAAGAGGGCGACAGGGTGGAGAGGACTCCCCTGGCCTTAAGACAGTGATTGGGGTGGTTTTTTCTTGTGATGCGTTGTGGTGAAATTTACGCAAGCTATGTTGAACAAATACTAATCTCACTTTGATTTGTCATGACAGATTTGTAAGAAGGTATTAATGCAACAAGCACCCTCTCCCCCTTTTTCTCTCTTTCTTACATATATATATTTATGTTTGCTTGATCATTAACGATACACTTCAAAGCAGCCCGAGCACCATCTCTCTCTCTCTCTCTCTCTCTCTCTCTCTCTCTCTCTCTCTCTCTCTCTCTCTCTCTCTCTCTCTCTCTCTCTCGTGTTTTAGTGTGTGAGAGTATTCCATTGGTGTTAGAGTTAGTGTAAATTCCTTGCTTGTTTGTGGTTTGCTCTAACGATTCTCCTCTTTTGCGTCCTAGTTCGCTCTTAAACTAGGTGGTGCCCCTTGTGTAGTTGGGATTTGGCTGGGGGTTTGTTGTTTTGGTTTGTGTTGTGTTGTGCCCCAGCCCCATTGAGCAGCACGGAAGCCTTGAAGGGTGTCTAGAGGTTGCTCTTCTTGTTGCCCGCCCCGGACCGCCTCAACATAAATAAGAGAGAAAAGTACTTGTGTTTTGCCTTAAACCTGAGTAGGGAGATCCATGTAAAATTGGTTGGCGTTGAAAGGCCCAATGAGGAAATCTTGCAAGCTGAGAACCTCAAGATCAAAGACCACCACCTTCATATACAATTGAAGGTGCTAAAAGCAAGAGAATATATGGGGGATTTGAAGTAGTGGGAGGCGTGGGAGAGGTGGTGGACGTGCAGGAGGTTTTTCTTCTCGCACCTGCCAGGCGGGGTTAAGTGCAGATAGTGGGATAGTGGACTCGTGTAGGGCGGTACTTTGATTTTACCCCTCTTGCATAATAGCAGCCCACGTCACTTTGGTACCCTTATAGATTTTCCAAAATCCTTAATGATAGGAATTTTAAAACTGTCGAAAGGTTCCTACATAATCTCCAGTGGAGCAAAATTTTGGGGTGTGTGTGTGTGTGTGTGTCAATAACTATATAACATATACACCAAATAATCCTTTCAAATTACAAAAGACACTAGAAACTATGTCAATGAAAAGGTGGTATAATTCCCATTCATAGTACAAAACAGTCTTTATACACAAGTGTTGAAATAAAGAGCCAGAAGATATAATAGTCTGCCATCTTCAAGCCAAGGAGCTTTGAAAACCACAGTTGAGAAGGTAACCCTCACTTGCACCCATGGAAACAACACAACATATAGTTAGTATTGGCACTGTATGCAGGTGATGCATGGGTATCCCACGTGTTATAGATGTCACCGAACTAGATTGCTTTCAAAGACAAATAGTAAAAAACCATAACATATATTTAGAGATGGTTTCATTAACAAGGGGCTGCAGGGAAACCAAATGGAGCCCTTTTACTTCGCAAGTTCTCATGAGATAAGGTCGGAGACGAGTTTTATGAGGTTTCTTAGCCCCGAAGTGGGCCACATATACATGTTTCTTAACTTTAGAAAGTTTGGCATTAATTGTCGCTCATACACCTGCATATGATAAGACATTTGATAGTAATTCCTAACTCTGCAAGGTGAGAAAAAAACCAGTGCCGTAAATACAAAACGGTTCAGTAGAAGATGCTATTCAAGTACCTCTACCGGCATATGCATGAGGAATACTCACAACCATCAAATAGTTCGGACAACAATCCGTTTCAATGTCAAAATTCACTTGAGATTGAGTTGGAGTAGCCAACTCCACGATAGCCTGCTTATCCTTGCCCTTTGCCATAGATTTGACACTTAACCTTACCCCTTTGCAGGTAAAATCCTCACAATCCTAATGTACATACACTTCTCCCAAATACTCACACCCCTCCCCCACAAATGCTAAGTGAGCATGTAAAGTTCACCTTTTTATAAGGTTTGGAGTAAGTAGCCACCTTCCTTCTTAGCCGTATGGCGGGCCCCGGCTTCAAGAGGGGGATGGTGTAGCAGCGCTGCCATGTACACACACAAAGAGACAGAGAGAGAGAGAGAGAGAGAGAGAGAGAGAGAGAGAGAGAGAGAGAGAGAGAGTGCAGTATCGCAGACCCATCAAGAGGGAGCCACCTCGCTATTGAGCAGAAGACGACATCATTGACAAGGCTGGGTAACCTGCCCATAACCCATTTAGTATCTAAGGGTTAGGTATCATTAAGGTACTACCTTACAAAAATTATGTAGTGAATTTAAGCAATTTATTCTCTAAAGGTACCCCAGGCCAACAGTCCTAGCAAAAATATACTAGGGAAATAGGAACACACTAAAAACAGCCATGTGTGTGTACGTGTGTGTACCAGTACCATTACTATTATAGTCCACTAGTACCAGTAAGTACCAATAAGTATTAGTATATACAATACCAGTACAACTCTAGTTACCAATACTAGTATAGCAATATAGCAGTATTCGTACCAATAGTGTATAGTGCCAATATCAATACCAGTATAGTCCAGTGGTACCCGTATATACAGTACCAATACAACACTAGTACTAGTATAGCAGTATCAGTACCAGTAGTACCAATACCAGTATTGTGTGTGTGTGTGTGTGTGTATGGGGGGGGGGGGGGGGGGGGGGGGGGGGGGGGGGGGGGGGGGGTGTGTTTGCCTATGCCAAAAGCCATCGAGTGTGTGTGGGTTGTATTTTTATTGTTTTCATTTAAAAAAAAATCTCCCCCATGGGATGTTCCTACAACCATAAAGGGTGTGTGTGAAGAGATGAACTTTGCAAGCATACACAAATCCTTTTTAGGGATTATCCAAAAACGAAAAAGCACCATGAATTGAGCACATAATGGATACATTGATCAAACCAACCAAAAATATTCATGTTCTATCATTGAAAATTTTATTCTCTTATACAATGCACTGCTAAAAACAACACAAATTCTCAATCGATCAAAGTTATCTGGCACAATGGAATCGCTTCAAATTATAAAGGCACTCAAAGATTACAATCAAATAGGAATCAAAGCCATTGCCCATATAGTCAATTAAATAAAGCCATTTTCATCAAATATTTGTGTTGCAAGCATGCATATTAGTGTCAAATGAAACTAGCAAAGGTTTGTTTGCAATCCAATTCACCATTTACAATGGCATTCTCATGATATTTATCGATCCTAATTGTTTTGGCATACTCAAATAATGCCCCTATACATAATTGAGGTCAATTTTCTTTTATTAATGATGTCATATAACATCAATGAGGCGTAATTTCAATGGCCACACACACACACAACACCCTCAACTTGACATCAATTAAGGAATCATAGCCATTCCAAATTTGATTTTCAATCATTGAAAATTAGTTGCTCATATCCTATTTCTCTAATCATCCAAGCCATTTAGATTTGTCATTTTTGGTTTGCATGGATACACATGAGTGAATTTTGGTTACAATTACACACACATCAATGCATATTTGCCATGTTCATCATATCGATCAATCATTAGCATGGAAATACACTAAAAATCTCCACAATTGAGTGATCTATCTCAATCTTTGAGCCAGTTTGTGATACATACATCAATTATTTGGCCAATTCAATATCACAAAGCAATAAAAAATACCAATTACTCATTCACACATTTGGATTGCACGTGCCATTGATTGACATACACACCCAAACCTAAACCAAAAATTTATGCAATTAATCCATCAATTTCACATTGCAATGCTCAAATTGCATACTTGATCAAGCACAAACGAATGCATGCATGCTCATTTTCTCAAAAAATAATTCTAATTTGACCTAATCAAGCAATGCATAGACTCAAAAATTAAGTACACATTTGGCTTAATGGGCAATGAAATTAGGCTTATAACTAATTATTTCACACACATTTGATGCACATTTCACAAGCAAAAAGAATTTAGGTATCCTAATTGACCATTTATCATTGAAAATCAAGTGGTCTTGAATGGGCAGAATACTCAACTTATGCACAATTTTTTGCTAATAGACATATCCAATGATTTGATTTGCCTTACATACACATGAATTACATGTTTGAACACTCACATTTCTTCAATTCCCTCAATTTCTATGCATCCACACATTCACAGTTAGATGCACACACTTGAATTCATGGTATTTTTTTTCTTTTCTTGCAACACACACACATTGATCTTTATACACACATGAATTCTTGCTGGAAATCAAGCTTAACTCTAACACACACATGATTCATCAATAAAAGTTGACCATCAATTTCACTCCAATTCAATCAAACTGGGCAAAAAGTGTAGGTTACTTGTTTTATACACCTAATTTTAGCAAATGAATTAGCACACATTAACCAATCAAGACTTCAAATGAGCAAGTTAGTGCACTTACATTACTAATGCATTCCAAGCCATTCCTTGCTCCATGCAACAACTTATCATTGCACACACAAGTGTGTGCACCACCAAATTGATTCAAAAATTGACCAATGTAGGTAAAAAAATCAATCACTCAACTCATAAGATTAGGCATGCATTAGCACAAAAAAGTGATGAAACCATCCTCTAATTAGGGAATTATACATACATTACATTTCAAATGTTAGTGAAATTTTAGTGAAAATCAGCATGAAATTAGTAAAAATTAGCATGGAAATGAAGCAAAATTAGTATTGGTTAGTGTGAAATTAAAAGTGGAATTAGGGGATTGCACACACATAATCAAATCACACTAATTTGAGTTACACACACTCAAAATCGATGAAATTAGTATCAAAATGACTCTATTCTTAACATCCTTTACTCACTAGCTTAAATTATTGATCCTCGACAATCACTACAACAAAAAAACGTGTTATCGACGCAGATATCGACGCGGCCCGTCGCTGTGAAACCAGTCACTATTAGCGAAGACCATAGCAGAAAAAAAAATTCTTAGGCAAAGGACGAGTAGCCTGGCCTGTGCCCAGTTAAAAGATGGACACAGCCACAGCCAAACTTCCTGCCCTCTGCCCAAGAAAGTGAGCAGCACCAAAATATCAACCATGCTCCCGTGCGCAGAAATTTTGGCAGAGTTCCCTTTGTTTTTACATAAACTTTTCAAAAAAAACCATATCATGTATACGCCTCCTACATGCTATCCATGTAGGATCTCACATGAGATTTAAGGCCAATGAAAGACAACCGTACCAACTGAAAAGCATAGCCATAACTTAAAAGCATAACCATAACGAACCATAACCATAACTTAAAACCATAACCGGCTATAACCACTTTGATCATAACCATAATGCAGATAACCATAACCATAAACAAAATTAACAATAACCATAAGCATAACCAGAAAGAGAAACAATAACTGTCTATACAATGACAATGACAATAATCATAACCATAAGGGAAACAATAATTGTCTGAACACTAACTGTTTGTACAAAAAAGAGACACAGAAGCGTGTCTGTGTCTCACAAAGCATATAGATAAAATCTGGTCCACTAATGACTAGGCGTCGCAACCTGCACATAGGACAACTCACAAAATCAGTATTGATATTACTTCACATATACTGACTTAATTAAATCAACTCACACATATTAACGTCTCACCTCAAGCGATCAACGAGACTGTAAGGCCTCCCAGTCTACAGGCTCTCCTGAAGCTTCAAGATCATTCAGTACTTCATAGATACCTCTGCGATATCCATCTGACTCCTCCTCGCATGATGGAGCTCGATGCATCGCAAGATTTTGCGTTTATACAAAAATCAAAGTAATAAGAATACATGATTCATCGCGTTTTAAAAAACGCCATAGTTAAGATTGGATTAGAAACTCACAAACTCATAGCGAAAGGTGTCGAAGCCTCCGCTGCCAAGATGAGATGTCCCCCTAGTCATCTGTCGTACCTGCGCGGCCTTACGCTGCTGTCTGAACCACGTGGCCGATGTCCGCTCATCCTCCCTGATCTGCAGCCACGTCTCATGTGGGATGCCCGGAGGCTTCGGCGAGCCGGTCCTGAAAGCCTTCCGAGCTGCATCTCGTCGATGTTTGATGGTGTCCCGTGCAACACCCTTGATCCACCGCGCCGAAACAACGGAAGAACCTGGAGCAGGCTGGTACTCTCTCAGGATGGTCTCCACTATGTAAGTGACTTTTTCCTTTTCTTGCTGATCCCAAGACGTCAGAATGCTGGTCTGTTAACCCTCACGGCTCACGGACACCCCATCACCTATGACGGACGTGTATTATGTATTTGGTAGAGTCAGGTACCGGGCTTGTCGGACCAATAGGAAAAGGGTAAGAGTGATCGCCGATGAGAGGCGCACTCTAACTGGGACATTCAAGGGATTAGTTGGCTAAGCATGGGCACCCAAGTGTGAATGGGGTGAGCTCATATAAAAGCCAACTAAACCTAAAATTCACTCATTCTCTCATTTGTGCAATAGAAGAGTGCTCTTGCTCCATCTCCATCTCCATCTTCTTCTTCTTCACCTCCTTGTGTGTGTGTATGTATGTGTGTGTGTGTGTGTGAGAGAGAGAGAGAGAGTGCGATCGAGCATTGCGGCGGTACGATGGCGGTGAAGCGGTTGAGTGCGACGTAGCGGCGTCTCCTTCTTCTTCGCGGCGAGGAATCCTCCACGGCAGGAGCATAGAGCGGTGAGTGACACACCATTGCCTTCTTTTGAGCTTATTAGTTAAGCTAGTTGTGTGCTTGGAGCTGTCTATGGCTCGCACACGGTGTAACGGCAAGTCCCTTGCTTCGACAGTGCGGCAAGGAGCGCACATTTTTGGCGCCGCTGCCGGGGAATCGCCCTGCACTAAGCCCAAGAGGCACTTTGTGCTTCTCCTATGAGTTGTTTGTAGTAGGAAAGAAGAGGAAGAGGAAGAGGAATGAGTTGTTTTTCTGTATGTTGTTAATTTCTGTGTTGTCTGCAAGTTCTGTGATTTCTGCATAATGTTGTGTTTTCTGTTTGCACACAGTCTTTGCACAATTAGTAATCGTTAGCTTGGTTGCAGTGAATGAATAAGTAGGAAGGCAGTTAGCAATTTCTGTTTGCACAAAGTTCTGCACACAGTTCTCTGTCAAGGTTTGGCTGCACATAGTGTTTGCACAGCAGGTAGTGAGAGAGGAAGTAGGTGGACAGTTAGCTCACTGTCAGCAAGCAGTTAACAGATTAGTTAGTAGATAGTTAGTGGTTAGCAGCACTGGTAGTAAGTAGATAAGGTAGTGAGCTGTCTGTGAGCTGTTGACTGGGAGGTTAGGTAGGTGAGAGTGTGTGTGGCCAAGAAAGGGTCACCAAATCCACGCGCGGTCGTCGCCCAAAAATAAAAATAAAAAAATAAAAAATAATAAAATAATAAAATAATAAAATAAAATTAAAAAAACCGAAAATATTTAAGCGTGAGTGACTGGGGGGCTACACTAAAATTGTGATCGGGATCTGAATCATTAAGCGTGAGTGACTGGGGGGCTACACTAAAAAAAAAACCGAAAATATTTAAGCGTGAGTGACTCGGGGGCTACACTAAAATTGTGATCGGGATCGGGATCACTTGCCCTTGCCCAAGCCATACTAGACTCACTCTTATATATATATCCTACCCCCTCAAGAGGGAATGAGAGCATGTGGGGCAAGTCCTCCACTCTCCTCCCTTCTCTTCCCACTTGCACCCTTAGATTTTCTAATTTGGGCCTAGTTCCCTACTAGAAATTGACGGTTTTAGGGATTCCGAGGGCATAAAGTGACCAAACGGAGGGCTATAAAGCACGGCACGTCCCTCTGACTGAGACACTCGTTTTAAGCTATCATACGTTCTATTCTATAGCTGGGTCAGAAAAAAAGGACCAAAAAATCAAAAAATAAGAAAAGACTTGGGTTGCAAAACACCCAAAATTACTAGGTGAGCAACCTTCACGGGCCCTCACTGACACTTCTAGGGGATCCAAGTCATATGAACCTACGCTCTGGACGAGTGTTAGAGCACGAGCATATTGGTAGTGCCTCCATTTACGCGGACACCAATTATTCCTCCACCCTAGGTTCTGGACCTTCGGCCGGGACTCGCAGCCGGGACTCGGCCGGTACTCAAGGTAGCGTGACCCAAGATCCTCATATCGCGTCTAGTGATTCTTCCTCTGACTACGAAGTCATGGAGGGGTATCCTACACCAAACCCTGATAGTTCAATTCAAGACATGCATGCCATGGGCCCACGGCCCGGGTCCAGCGTGTTTAGCCGCTTAAAAGAGACCCTTAGTAGAGCTACTCGCTCTGAACATGCGGTTAATGAAATAAATGAAGGGAGTGGGGAAGTAAATTCGTCATTCATGCCTAAAATGGACCCTATGCTTCTTGAGAGTGTGCATGTGAATGTTCCATCCACTGCACCTCCTGATCCTTTAGGACTATCTCCCTCTGAGGTTTTACTACCCGAAGGTAGGGGTCTTGCCGAAGTACAAGAGATCGAACGCTATATGCAAGCAACAAGGGAGAGGGAAATTGAGAACCTACGAAGGCTAGAACAAAGTCGAGCCCTAAACGCAAAGGCTCCTATGATAACAATCATGCCAACCGAGCAACCGAGTGCTACCAAGGTAGCAGTCACAGAGGGGCAAGCTATGGGGAGCAATAATGCTTCCACTTCAAGGGAAACCTCCAGCACGCCGGGCCTAGATGGGATATTCCTAAACGAAAATTGGGAGTATGACCTACAAGCAGAAGCTTTAACTGATCGGTACACAGGACACACCTATCATGTGGGTTGGTTAGATGTTCTACAATCCACATCGGGTGCTACTAGCATAGATGAGCAACAACAGAAAGTCTGTGATGTCCTCCATAGGATTGTCGAGTGAGAAAGACAGAACACAGGGATCAACATGCCTTCAACACGCCTAATGAGATTCTTGGATACGGGAAAGGCCAATCAACCAACCCTATCACAAATGGAGACTCCTTCAGTGAGCCCCATTGATCCTCCATATGTTGTTTCGCCAGGAGCCTCAATACAATCTGAGCCCACAAGTGGCAGCTTTACCTTCCCAGATCTAGCTCATCTTTCTCTTAATGACACTACGGCTACCATGCATATCCCAGTGGTGAGCATGACAAGAAGTACACCATGGAGTTCATTTGTTAATACTGCGCCGATGCCTAGTAGCGCACTGCCCCCAACTATACCTACATGTATGTATCAATCATGTGCACCTGTCGTACCTCAGCCTCATGTAGCTCCTACACCTCCGATTATTCCAAGAGCTTACAATCCACAATGGAATTATCCAAGCTCTTATACAAGTGGAGCCATGCCATTTAATAATAACATGCCATATCAAGCACCCCCTATGCCTAGAGCCACGCCTATAAACTTTGGACCACCGTCTGGTACACCACCATACGAAATTTGGGACCCAAGAGCCGCGCGTATGCCAAGGCCAAGGCCAACTCCCATCTCATATGTGGTTCCAGGAGCACATACACCCATTATACCTGCTCAAATAGGAGATTTGGCAGCATTTGCTCAAACTATCGGTCGCTCTATTGCGGAAAACATGCGTAGTGCACCTGATAGAGAGCCTAGGAGCAAGGCAGTTCAAGTAGCTAAGCTCACACAGAAATTCAATGGAGACGGAGATGCTAGAAATCATATGGAAGTCTTTGAACATGTGTGTGATTCCTTGGAAGAGCACAATGAGCCACATAAGTGTAAGGCTTTGAGTTTGACCCTAAGCGGAAAGGCTGGAGATTGGTATAGAACCTTAAGAGTAGAAGAAAAAACGATCTACTCTACTCTTAGGAGACTATTCTTAAAAGAATACATACGAGAGGGAGTACTTTGGGGTGTAGCCTCTCAGGTCCAGAAAGCCCAACGAGAAGAAGGTGAATCCGTGAGAGACTTCATTAGTCGCCTAAAGAATTTGAATTCTCGATGCAATCCAAACGAGCGATTCAACAACAACCAATTGCTCGATAGATTCATTAGGGGACTACGACATTAAAGTATTTATAATGGCCTAGTCATTAGAGGTATCACTACTTGGGAAGCAGTCACCATGAATGCAATCCAATTGGAGGATAATTTAATGATTGCAGGAGAAAGAGTGTCTGCCGAGCCGAAGTCTAGTAGCTCGCAAGCATCAGGGCATGAGCCAATGAAGATAAAGCCAATCGTGAAAGAGCAAACGATATCTGAGATGACTTTGGCAAATCTCACAAAGGCCATCCAAGAAAGCCTTAGGGGTAATCGTGCTCCACAAAACACTCATATGTATCCAAGAAGGGATCAACAATGGTGCTCAATTTGCTTGGGCCCACATACTACGAGTGAATGCCCTACTTTCAGAGTAAAGTTTAACGGGACTTGTAACGCGTGTGGTAGGTATGGCCATCAAGCGAAGGATTGCCTAATGCTTAAACGCATCATGGAAAATAGACCGCCTATAGCTTGGGCAGACTCACCTCGAGTTCCTGCATTGATGCCTACCCCACCCATGGAGCAACAGTTGCCATTACAACACATGGTTCCTAGAACCAAAAATGTGGTCCAAACCACACCGTTGCCACCTCCAGTGCTAGGACCACAACCCCCTCATCCAAGAGTTACACCTATGAACCAAATAGGTTGCGAGTCATCTAATACTTATGTAGATTGCGAGGAGGACATAGACTCTAGTATCACCTATGGAGTCGACATGCTTGAGGAGTGTCCCATGTACTATATGGAAGACCATTGGGGACAAATCAAACCGGTATATCAAGCTACTGCGCTAGCAGCAAGAGGCCAAAACATTAATAGTTTTGCCAGGAGACCACCTCTTCAGTGCTACGAATGTGGTGGACCACATCGAGTAGCTGAGTGCCCCATTAGAATGCAAAAGAATGTTGCACTAATGCAAACAAGTCAAGGGAGTGCATTGGTAATGCCAATACTCACTTGTAATCGTTGTGGCATAGATCATTTGATCGTACAGTGTCCTAACAATCCAAACGCACCGAAAATCACACCATTGAACATAATAGAGATTGTTGATGGGACACTACCAACTATAACCATAGCACCAGTGAATGCACTCACACGGTCAATGCTCCAAAAGCAAAATTACATCCTTGAAGAGAGAGATGCTGCATCCATTGGCCGAGCGAGAAAGAAGAAAACACGAAGAAAGAAATCCCTTAATGCTTCTAGCTCAAAACCTAGTTCAAAGACTAACATAGGGACAGGAGAGGATCCCGTGTATATGAATGACCCTGAGGATGACTCAGATTCGATAGAGACCACGGAGACCAAAACTATTACTACAAAGGAAAAAGCCAGTGAGGAGGATCACGAGAGGGAATTACGACGAGCACCAAAAGAGTATTCAAAGTTAAACCACCCAGTTGCGAACCCCCAAGATAAGCCACGAGAGACAAAAAATGAGGATTGCAAGAGAAAGATTGGAACCTATCCAAACCCAACAGTGGAAATTGAACGAGTACAAAAAACTGAGGGGTTTGGTGGAAGAAACTTAACGAACATTAGAACCTGAACCCAAACATATCCAGATGTCGGACACAGTGTTTCCCACACAAGTTCAACCTCACAAGAACTACAGGTCGTTAGCTATACCCAGTATCATTCGGGAAGAGAGTGAGGGTAGGACATCTGAAAGTGGACACACACCTTTCCTACTAGAGAGAATGTTTGGTGAGGGAATGACCGACCCCCTTGAGGAAGTGGAGATTCCATCTTCACCATTCTCTTGTCAGGGTCCTACGTCCCACAAGATGCCATTAAATGTTGCCAAATTGATGGATTTCATGTCTTCAGAAGTTAGAACCACCATCATGTCCAAACTATATAAAGACCCCGAGCTAGTCTCAGCTCTTCGAGCCTTTCTCAATGGAGAATTACAGGCCGGATTACCACAGTTTGCACATATGAACAAACCTGATTCGGTAATGAATGATGAGGAACATTTAGCACCACCATCTGACCTAGCGGGACATGAATCTGTAATTGAAGTACCCGTTAACAAGTTGGGGCAATACTTTGAAGGTGATGAATCTAATGCTACTCTGTCAATCACTACTAAAGGATTAATTGTAAAGGGAGTCCTTGATGGTGGTGCGGGAGTCAGCATGGTGACAAAGAGTTGTTGGGAGTCTATGGGGCGACCTCACCTTGAAGCCACAAGTGTAGTGGTAAAAATGGCTAATGGATCTATTGTTACGCCTATTGGAATGCTAAAGGATCTCAGAATCAAGGTCTTGGGACACAAGGTAAGGCAAACTTTCATTGTTATGGATTTTTCCAAGCATCCTATGTCATTTGAGATGATCTTAGGGCGTCCATTCATGAGGGAAGCAAAAATGGTGCATGACTGGTCCAAAAACCACGTCTACTTACAGTTCCAAGACTCTGTCATTCGAGTTGATCTTTTAAGTGGTCGAACGCATCCTCTAGGAAATAAATTCATCATTGATAATCGATTAGACACAACAATTCACTCAGCTCCATTACAGTATTGTTACACGTGTAACGAAGACACGGATATTGGGGAGAACTCTCCTTATATGGATATCCTACCCGGAATGGCTGAGTCAGACAATGTCGATTGGGTACACCTAGCGGCAACTATAGATACATGAGGAGCTAGAGGAACAACTTGGGTAACACCAGATGGGGAAGAGATACCACACATTGCACCAGTAAACATGTTAAGTGTAGCGCATGTAACATCCGATGATAAGAAAGAGGCACACCTACCTGAGAGTGAAACCGATGATTCCTCAAAGGCTTCAGGCCAATACACATCAGAAACGGAATCTCCGGGAGAAATGGATTCAGAACCTGAGGAAACATCGAGTGAGCCGAGTATAGAAACTGAACACTCAAGGTCTAGTACGACCATCTATGGTAATTTATATGAGAGTGAAGAAGATACAAGCGAAGACCTACCAAGCGAGTCGAGTTCAAACATTTACCAAAATCAAAACCTTAACAAGAAACAAAGTTCATATAAGAGACGACGATATCGAGCAAATGTGAGAGCTAGGATAAACAAGGAAAGATCTACTGCAGAATGGCTTAGCTATCTAGGGGCATGTGATGCTCATCGAAAGCTAGTAGACAATTGGGGTGAACATCTCTAGAGTGTCATGTGGTGCAGGCCACGACCCATTGACCTCGCTCAATTGGAGGTTACAGAGCCGAAATTGAGTCGAACTATAAGAAGACGTCAAAACCGAGAGTTAGCACAAGAACAAAAGGAGGCAGAACTAAAAGAAAGGTCTCCGTCAGGACAAGAGCCTGCTGACTTACATATGGCTCCTGAACATTTTAAATCTTATACCACGGGGGAGCGAAAGGTTGTGTATGCCAAAGCCCAACGAATACCTACCAATGGAAGCAGTGGAGTCTATGATGGTCCAGCGGTAGTTAAAGAGATAGAATTAGCAGAACCAGGTGAGGAGTCTAAACCACTCTTTATTGCTCAAGACCTTACCGAAACTGAAGAGGCTGTACTTAAGGAGCTCCTCAAGGAATACAAGGATATCTTTGCTTGGACATATCATGACATGAAGGGTGTTCCACCTTCTATGGTGCAACATACAATTCCCATGATCAACACTGCTAAACCCGTCCAACAACGACCCTATCCAATGAATCCTAAGTACGCCAAAATTGTACAAGAGGAGATTGAAAAACTTATCCAATGTGGATTCATATACCCTATTGAGCACTCAGAATGGGTTTCTCCAATAGTCATTGTGCCAAAAAAGAATGGGAAACTAAGAGTGTGTGTGGACCTCAAGAAAGTTAATGCAGCCACTAGGAGAGATCATTATCCCTTGCCATATTCAAAACATGTGCTTGAAAGAGTTGCGGGCAAGGAAGCTTATAGCTTTTTAGATGGGTACTCTGGTTACAATCAAATCACAATTGCATTAGAGGACCAAGCTAAAACTGCTTTTATCACAGAGTTTGGAGTGTTTGCATTTCGTGTTATGGCTTTTGGCTTAACGAATGCCCCTGCTACATTCCAACGATTAATAAACACTTCTTTTAAAGAATTTCTAAGGGAGTTTTGTGAACCTTTCCTAGACGACCTTTGTGTTTATTCTTCTTGGGAGAAGCATTTGTTATATCTACGAAAAATATTTGAAAGGTGCAGATTTTATCGCATCTCATTGAACCCTTTCAAATGCCAATTTTGGGTTAAGCATGGAGTCATTCTAGGGCATATAGTGTCCAAGAACGGGATATCCACAGATGAGAGTAAGATTAAAGCCATTGCCGATTTGCCACCACCTACGAACTATAAAGGAGTTCAAAGATTTATGGGCCATGTTGGTTATTATCGAAGATTTATTTTAAACTTTGCCGAGATAGCGTATCCATTGTACAAGCTTCTTATCGAGTTTCACTGGACGGAATAATGTCATCAATCTTATGAGTTATTAAAGAAGGCCCTAACAAGTGCTCCAATCCTGCGAACACCCGATTGGAATGTACCTTTTCATGTGCATATTGATGCATCAAATTTTGCTATTGGGTGTGTTCTAACTCAACCAAGAGAACATAAATTGGACTACCCTATTAGCTTTGCAAGTCGCCAATTAAATGATGCCGAGATGAACTACACTACTACAGAGCGCGAAGGTCTAGCTATGATTTACGCAGTAAAGAAATTTCGCTATTACCTTCTTGCTACCAAGTTTGTGTTTTATGTTGATCATCAAACATTGCTATATTTGGTAAACAAGCCGTGTTCCACAGGTCGAATTACACGATGGTTGTTAATTCTTCTTGAGTTTCACTTCATCGTTGTTGTGAGGCCTAGGAGGAAACATGTCATGGCGGATCATTTATCTCGTATCCCTAATGGCGAAGCTCCTACGGGGGTTGATGATGAATTGCCAAGGAACAAGCAGAGCTTAAAAAAATCCAAGCAAGAGTTGAGGCTCAAGAATGACAACAACATCTTAGACGCCAACGAGAGGCTAACTGGCAATCAGGCAAGCATTTTTCGAGGATACAGATGACGACTCATTAAAATCTGAGCCACCCCTACGATACCCAATTGAGCTAAATAGCCCCTATGGAAAAGTACTATACAATGCCTTATTAGATACGGGAGCTAAACACAATTTGTTATCCTATGGAGTTTGGTGTCAATTAGGGAAACCGACCCTATCCCCGAGTACGATGCAAGTCAAGGGCATTAATAAAAAGAAAACTGCTATTCTTGGAGTCCTTCAGACCCTTATTGTCTATGACAATGGAAGCATAGTGCAGAGGTTTCTAGTCATGCCCGCGGGAGCTATGGAGGGCAACGTAAACCTGGGACGCACGTGGATGTTGGCAACCAAATGCACTATTGATTGAGATACTGTTAGTGTCACGACGCGACCACCGACTCTTACCCCTATCATTCAAGCAAAGTCACCTACGTTGCAAACTCTAGCAAAGTTGAAGGATAGCCAACATTCACAAGCCAAGGTGGTTAACTCGTCTTTGCCGGCTACCCATGAATCTAGCACTTCAACACTTATAGTTGCAACAAGCAGTAATATTGCAAGTACTCAACCTGCACGACCTAAGAGTACATATCAATGGGTCCCCAAGGCCTTACTTCCAACTACCTCAACCCTCCCATCCATTCCAAGAAAAAATTTCCCGGGAAAACCAAGAGCGCGCCCTAGGAGAGTCAAGACCAAATCACGGTGGATTCCAAAACAACTATTAGAAGCCCAAGGCTACTATGATGGAAATGAGCAAATTTGGGTACCTAAACGTAAAATGTGTCCTTCCCTATCGACAACAAACCCATATGAGTCAAACAGTGTAACGCTAAAGCCAATGGCAGACCGTGGGAAGGGAAAGATCACAGAATGCTACACACCTAGTCGAGAGCTAGTTTGGGCTCCAAGGCAAAACCAATTTATTCCACCTAGCTCAGGAAGGGGGGAGTTCCATGAAGCTTCTAGCTCCTCATGTAATACATCCATAGAGGTAAAAGCTTCTACACAGCCTCCATCTATAGTAATGGACCTCCATGAAGCTACAAAAGAATCCACACCTCTCAGTGTTCAAGAATCACTTGATGAACCACTTCAAGTTCGATCCTGGGAGAGTACCTTACCACCCTTGCAACTTGACGAGGCACCTAGGGTAATAGAAAACTACTGGCCTCTTAATCTCCGATCTTAGGGAATGTATATATAAAGCCTTATACTCACAAAAACAAGATAAAAAAGTAAAAGAGCAAGAGCCATAACACAAATCATATAAAAAAATTATGCACAAGAACACGACCCTTGTAATATTTGCACTCTAACCATCATCTATTTGCGTGTACAGATATGGCTAGTACGCTAGAGTCATCCACTCCTGCCTTGGGTGAGAGGTACCCTCGTTACTTTTCACAAATATTTCACATGGTCTTTCCAGTGCTTGCATGTGAATGGGATTTGATAGGTACGCTAGCATGTGAGAGGAATTTTGAGGAGTTAGAATGGCTGATACGTCTCTTGACCACGTCTGATCCATACTTAGTAGAGAGCGTTTCTCCCATTGCACAAGCCTAACCTTTTGACCAAGATGACTATAGGCGTCTAGTGACCTTCTTAGTAAACATGGGTACCTATGATGAAGAAGAAAATTTACACGACTACACGGATGGCACATATGGTCTCATGGATGATGACTTTGTTTATCTCAACAACGAGGATAGGGGTTTAGCCTTAGGGTTTCCCTACAACCTCTACAATATCCTATTCCCTTGACTCTCTAGGGGGAGTGCAAATAATTAGGTTAGGGTTCCTTATGTTTTTTGTTGTGTTCAATAAGGGTTGGTACCTTTTTCCACTAATGTGCCTCCTAGAGGTATTCCTTTTGTTTCCTAGTGTGTACAGGAGCGTGTTGCTATTGGTAGGATTTGGACCTTCATGGAATCTTTATCTCCACTCACTCTTCAAATCAAGCACGACCATCGACACAAACAGGTGTTTCTTGTCCATTAGCATTGCCCCTTATCTTTTTTGCATCTATGATTGTCAGCTTTAATTGTGATTGGTAGCCTAATATTCACCGCATTTTCTTAGTATCAAACATTTAATTCAATGTAATTTTTTGTCATAATCACTTGTCTAGGTTTTAAAATCAAGCAGTCCGACAAACTAGTTTGACCAAGTTAGGTGTTAGAAATCTTCTCTTAATACCATGGGGAATGCCTTCCTAATAATTAATGGTTACTTAGGTTCTTAATCCGATTTAGGCAGCATTGTGTGAAATGTACTAGGGCTTTCTAGTGGGCTTGACCCTATTGACCTTTAGCTTAAGTATTATAAAGGGAGTTTACTAGTGTGATGAGCCTGGGGAGGTGTATCAGTGTTATATGACCCCCCAAAGTTACAAAATTAAAATGCTGAAAATGAACAAACAAAAAATCAAAGTGCCACATTGTAAAATCTTAAGCTGGAAGAGAAATCGTACTTCACTCACATGTATTGCCTATGGTACTAGAGCCCTAGAGGTTCCCAGTATGGGCGTTTTTACTTGAAAAGCAAAAAACCCAAGGCATACAAAATAAGCACACACATCAAAGATGAATCACTGTGAAAAGACTTTGGGGGGTCAAAGAAAAAGTAATCAGTCAGGCGATGATTTCATGAGAAATTTCTTTTATGGTAGCTTAACTACAAGGTCTTCTAGATATAGCCTCTAGTCAGCCCTCGAACATGAATACTTGGCTCTCGCGATTAAACAACTTAATTGACCACAAAAAATTAAGAAGCTTACCCATGGTATTAATATTCGATCTCTAGTGCTTTTCGACCATCAAATTAGCGACCCCAGACTTGTTTAATTTTATACCTTTACATCTGTTTATGCATTTGATTACATTGCAATTTAATGTTCATTGCTGACAAATTGTTTGAAATTCTTTTACCAAATCAATTTGTCTACCTAAAACTACATATGCTTTTTAATCACTTATGAGAATGCAAGTACTGTGCCAATGTTGTTTGATTTTGCAGTGACTGAAGAAGGCTAAGGACATTCATCTCAAATGCTCTTCCACCTCGACGAACGAGCTTCAACTCAATAGCTTTCGAGGACGGAATCTACATCAGGAAGGGGGGCATGTTAACCCTCACGGCTCACGGACACCCCATCACCTACGACGGATGTGTATTATGTATTTGGTAGAGTCAGGTACCGGGCTTGTCGGACCAATAGGAAAAGGGTAAGAGTGATCGCCGATGAGAGGCGCACTCTAACTGGGACATTCAAGGGATTAGTTGGCTAAGCATGGGCGCCCAAGTGTGAATGGGGTGAGCTCATATAAAAGCCAACTAAACCTAAAATTCACTCATTCTCTCATTTGTGCAATAGAAGAGTGCTCTTGCTGCATTTCCATCTCCATCTTCTTCTTCTTCACCTCCTTGTGTGTGTGTATGTGTGTGTGTGTGTGTGTGAGAGAGAGAGAGAGAGAGTGCGATCGAGCATTGCGGCGGCACAACGGCGGTGAAGCGGTTGAGCGCGACGTAGCGGCATCTTCTTCTTCTTCGCGGCGAGGAATCCTCCACGGTAGGAGCATAGAGCGGTGAGTGACACACGATTGCCCTCTTTTGAGCTTACTAGTTAAGCTAGTTGTGTGCTTGGAGCCGTCTATGGCTCGCACACGGTGTAACGGCAAGTCCCTTGCTTCGACAGTGCGGCAAGGAGCGCACATGGTCGAAAACTACAGCTCCACGAGCTGGCGAATCCGCTGTCGCATCTCAATCCTAACTCTATCCATGTCAACAGAATCATCTCCCCGTACAGTATAGAGCTTGGAGGCACTAGGATCGTGTGCCCCCCAAGGTGTCCGAGGTGTGCCAAGAGGTGTGTCGAGAGGTGTGCCTAGGTAAGACGGGGGTCGTGAGCGAGGAGGGGTCGAAGCATCTGTGGACCCTCCTGCACAGCAACCACCACCTCCACCTGACGATCGTCGAGATCGGCGAGTGCACATGTGCTGCGGAGATGAAGACGTACCCGCCTATGCCCCACCCCTAGGTGTCGAAGCGGCCGTGATGGGAGAAGAAGGCGTCGTACCCATAGGCGTCCTGAACCCTGTAGGCGTCCCCCCCCTAGGCGTCGGACCCTCGGGTGTGAAGCCCGGAGGCGTAGTACCCGTGCCTCTTACTACCCAGTACTGAGAAGCCTCTGCCATCTGAGCAGGCGTCATCCGTGTAACGAAGCCCATGAATGCATCTGCACTCATGGAAGCGGGATCTGGAATCTCGTCTGCCATACTAAAGTCCTGCACAAAGAGAGTAAAATAAAGCGTCAGAACACAGTTGTTTAAATTAACTTTAAGCTTAATTTTAAATCAAAGTCTTCACACAAACACTTACAGGCCTAGGCCTCGACGAGTGAGGCATCATCGATAAGATCTTGCACCGTATCATCGTCTATCTCTAATTGCAAACATAACTCTGCCCCAACTCCTTCTGGCAGATTGTCTTCATCCATTGCATCTTCATCTACAAGTGTCAATTCTGGCTCGTCTGCATCATCCCTCGTATATCTCTCAGCTTCCTCTGCCATACCTTCGTCCATCTCATCTAATGTCACAGTAGTATGGACGTCGTCTGACTGACTTTCCTCCAGGAGATCTTGCCCTTCAAATACTTGTTTATTTCTTGGAGCAACCTGAACCACAAACCACCATTTTCGCTCTCGAGGGTCCGGTACAAAGACCACTTGCTCACAATGTTCGGGGAGAGCAAATGTGTCGCTCGCATATGTCCAAGTCTTTGTAGAATCTATTTGCACAAGTTTGTTTCCATCTCTGCGTACCGTTGCATTGCGACCAGAAGTAATCACCTTGAACCACTTCACATCCAACAAAAACATCTCAAACCGCCTGAAGCTTACTTTCAGGATATCTGACACCAGACCATAGTAATCCAGGTTGCTAGTGCTCTCATTCGTGTCTCTAGCACTGGCCCTGCTCTTTTGCATGAAACTAACCCTTACCCCACTGTCAAACGTGTTTCTTCTGCTGTCAATTTGTTGTGTTCTGAAATGCTTTCCATGCGACCACAGTGCCATGTATGTATGATACTTCCAGTCACATCCAATAGCCAGCTCTTCCTCTTCTAGAGATATGGGTTCTCCGATCTGTCGAGCTGCTCTCACTTTCTTGTCCAACCATGCCATTGTAGGGAATTCAGGTAGAGGAGCGAGATAGTCTGGCAAGGGTAAGCCTCTAGTCGTTCGACTTCGCCTGAAATCCTGTCGCTCTAGATTGCATCTCTCTTTCTCTTCTTCGTACCTTTCAATCCATTTTTGCATCGGCGCTGAATTTAGTATACAGAACTTCATGATCTTTTCTCGCATGGCCACGTTCATTTTCTTTGGCACCCCTTGCCCTTGCGGCTCCTCTCCCACCAGTCTTGCATCCTCCTCATTGCTCCACAGTCGAGGCATTTCTGGGTCAGAAACGGATAGAAATTCGATCGTCAATACAAGAGACTCTTGCACCAGCCATCCTTCTGCCATGCTCCCCTCTGGACGCGCTTTTTGGCGAACAAAACCCTTAAGTGTTTTCATGAACCGCTCTAGAAAGAACATCCAACGGCTGTAGAATGTACCTGCCACTGCAACCTCATCTACTACATGGACGAGCAAGTGCATTTGGATAGTTAGGCAGCTCGTGGGTAGATACTTCTCAATCATGCAAACTGCCTCAATGGAGTTAGCCCTTGAGACTGCAATAGATTCCTCCCGTATCTCCTTCGAAGAGATCCACCGCTCTAGCTCTGAAATCTTGTATATGCAGGTCCGCACTTCCTCCGTTAAACACCCCTTGATCGCAATTGGAAGAATGAATTGCAAGAACTTATGCCAGTCGTGCGATTTCAACCCTGACAGTTGATCGTCACGGGTGAATGTTGTCGTGAGACATCGCATATATCCTATTGGCCTCACTACAAGAGGTTGTGTGCTCTTGTGACGCTGTTAGCCACGGAAATACACTGGGTTTTTATAACCCCCGGCGTTGCTAAAACCGTCGCTACGAAAGCGTCGCTATATGCGTCGCTATATAGCGACGCTCATAGAGACGCTCATAGAGACGCTCATAGCGACGCATATAGTGACGGTTACACAGAAGACTATAGCGACGCTACAGAGCCGTAAATAGCGACACTTACAGCGACGCTCGAGAGAATTTTTTTTGGTGGCAGGGCATTGAATGCCTTGCCACCCATCAACCATATTGTACTTGATTCACTTTTTAAAAAAAGTGCAAGGGTAGATAATAGACCCAAAATAGTCACCCACAAGACGCATTGTTTGCAAAATTGACAATTGTACACATCATAGGCAAAATGAATTGATTGGCAAATGTAATAATGACAATTGTACAACATCATAGGCATAAAGAATTGATTGGCAAAAGGAACTGCGGTGACAAATGTAATAATATACATGGTTCAAAAAGACGTATAAAATCCGTCTCATGATACATAAGCTATGAGAAACCCTAAACTAATGCTATCTAGCTATGGCTAAACTGACGTCGTCTAGTCAGACGTCTCATCGCGTCCAAGCGGCGTATCTGTCGGATTCTGCAAAAAAAGACAATAAGACAGCTTTCAGTAAGTATAAACATATAACGACATTTATAAAACAATACAAAAATAAAAAAGAGTAAACCCTAATACTAACCATGCCGCCGCGAGAACTGAGAATGTCCATCAGGGCATTTAAGCCCTTCCTGCCTGCGTACTCGCGCTCGTACGGTGTGGGATCACGTCCTGTCATCGACCACTGTCAAAACATACAAAGATTTCATTATGTTAGAATTAAAAAACGCATAAACCCTAAACTATCGAACATAAAGAGCAATGTGAAAACACTTACAAAATCGGCCTCAAATGATGCCCATCCACCGCTCCCCAAGTGGTGCGAGCTCCCTGCCTCTACTCGCGCTCTGGCTGTATCCTTTTGTTGCTTCCACTTATCGGGATTCTCACGCGCTGCTTTCTTCGCATTCTTCCAATCTTCTTTGGCCAGCCAATCTGGCCTGTTCCACCCATTCTTGATTGCTTTTTGCACTTCGGAACGCTTGTGTTTGCAGTATTCGCGCATTTGAATCTTCATCAGGTCTTCATTGAAGCGCTGATCCCGTGTTGGAACGGGAAACTCATCATGAAGTATGTTGATGACTCTGTTTTTTAAATCACTTGGTACTTCACTCCATTTGTTTAGTATGTAGTGTCTAAACAATTGAGACCAAAGACCACGCATGCGCGAGATCACCTTCTTGCCGTCATCATCCATGATGATGTCGCCGCTGATGTCGACGGAGTAAGGCAACCCCTCTGGCCGGTGACACGTGAACCTGGGTGTCCCGGTAGGGGTCTCTAGCGGCGTGTCGATGGGGGTACGGACGTCAGGTGTCTCCACCGGCGTCTGGGCCCCGAAGCGAGGAGTGTCGAGTGGGGTGGCTCCTGGCGGAGTAGGTAGAGGTGTGTAGCTTCTAGGAACAGTCAGCCGTGCAAAACCTGGCGTAGATGGCGATGTTGTGGCTGGTGTGGGGGCGAGCAAAGAAGGGGAGGGTAAAGAGCCTCGTCGAACACGAGACGGTGTGGAGGCATCGGTGGCGGAATCCCCACAACAACCGCCACCGCCACCACTAGAGCGCCGGTGTCTAGACGAGTGTGAAGCTCGTCTCGTCGACGCCGAAGCTTCGGAGCGCGCCGAATGCTCCGAAAGAGAGGGAGATGCGGATGGAGTAGGAACGCGCGATGATGCGCCAGAGCGATGATGCTCCATGTACCACTGTCTCTACTGCGGTGACAAAGAAGAAAGAAACTCCTCATCATCCATACCTGCATTAAACACACGAATATTTAAACTTAATATTGAATGAATAGAGTCGACAATGACGTAAAGACCATTAAATACAATGACGTAATGACGCATGTAAATACAATGACGCAATGAATTGAGTGATAGAAGAGGCAAGTCGAAAACTCAGAATTTTCAATCAAAAGATGTGAGCGCGAGTAGAAAAGAGCGTTATACACCATGGAAGGTACTTAGAGAGCCAGAGCTTTTACAACACGGAGCAAAATTGTTCAAATACAATATTTGTGGCTTTAAGAGATCTCTCTCTCATCCTCGTATAACTCAGCATAACTTCCTATATCTATATAGAGCTCTCCGTTTAAACACATATCCTCTGTTTCATTTTGTAGCTCCTCTGCATGCACCCCATATAGAGTAGTAGCATCTTGATGCTCGTCTGGCACCACCGCAGCGGCTTCTGATTGAGCATCTTCTCTGATCTCCTCCATTGATGTCATTGTGATTGGCACATGGTAGCCTTCATACGTCCTTGCACTACGAGGGGCTACCTCTATGACGTACCACCAGTTTGATGTAGACTTTGTAGGATGAAATATTACGTGCCAGAGCCACATAACTTACATGAGAGCTTTCAAGCACATAACTTGTAAAAGGGGGATGTTAACTATTTACATACTTACTTGTTCACAATGCTCGGGTAGTACGAAAGTGTCTCTTAGGTCAGTCCATTTCTTAGTAGAATCCACCTCAAGAAAACCAGACTCTCCTCTACGCACAGTAGCGTTGCGACCCTCCATGATTATCTTGAACCATTGCACGTCGAACAAGTCGACAAAAAATCCTCTGTAATCGATCCTCAAAATCTCTTGCAGCGTGCCGAAGTAAGTGAGTTCCACCACCACAGGATCTGCATCAGAGGAACGTCGTCGACTAGACTGTTCAAATTTTGCCATGATTCCACAATCTTGAGTAAAACGCTTTTTGTCGATTCGTTCCACCCTAAAATGTCGACCTTTACACCATGCTGCTGTGTATGACTTATACTACAACGAACAAAGATTATGAGTGGCCGTTCAAACGTTTATAAATAAAGTCACTTGCTAGTCGTACATTGCAAACTTACCTTGGTCGCGCAACCCCGAGAGTACTCCCACTCTTCTTCAGTCACTTCGTCACCGCATTGTTGTGCGCTTTTCAATTGGTTGTGCAACCATCTTAAGCTCATGAAGGTTGGTAGGCTCTCCAGAACCGCTAGATAGTGCATCGGTGGTCGTCTTCCCCGTCTCCACTCGATTCGTGTCCTTTGTCGCTCTTGCTTTGCATCCTCATATTGTGAAATCCACTTTTGCATCACTGGATTGTGAAGCATGCAAAATCGGTTGATTTTAGCCTCTAGATCTTCCGTCATCTTCTTCTCAACACCGAGATTGCACATGACAATCCCAGCTATGCGCTCATCATCTATGGTTCGCCATAGCGTGTCCCGGGATTTATCAAATCCGTCTAGCCACTCTCCAATGTACACTAGGGACTCTGATACCAACCAACCTTCTGCCATGCTACCCTCCGGACGTGCCTTTTGACGCACATATCCCTTAAGCGTTTTCATGAAACGCTCTAAGAAGAACATCCATCTATTAGCCCGGGATAGTCATGCATGGTCCACATTAGAATGCCTTTGATCAAAGCATTCCGTCGTCCTGTGTGTCGGCTCATATCCACCACCTTTATGCCAATCCACAATTGTTGTAGCTCTTCCAATAGTGGACGAAGATACACATCCATATTCCCCACTTTATATCGCCCTGGCACAATCAAGCTTAGCCATAGGTGCCCCTTCTTCGTAGTCAACCACGGGGGAATGTTGTAGTTGACGATGACAACGGGCCATACACTGTAAGATGTTGATCTTTGACCAAATGGATTTACGCCATCCATAGCCAGGCCTAAGCGCAAATTTCGAGCTTCCCTGGCAAAATCCGACCATGTTCCATCTATATGTTTCCACGCTACGCAATCTGCAGGAATTCGTAGCACACCATCCGAAGATTTATTCTCCTCATGCCATGATGCTAGGGCGGCCATGGACTTACATTCGAAGAAATGCTTGATGCGAGGAAGCAGAGGAAAATGTCGCAAAACCTTTTGTGGAATTTTTGTCCCGTGGAGATCTACTCGATATCTTTCGGAATCACATTTCGGACACTTCTCCATGTCTATGTATTCCCCTCTAAAAAGAATGCAGTCATTAGGACAAGCGTGGATAGAATTGTAATCCATCCCCAAGTTTCGCAAAATCTTTCTTGCTTCATCTCGGGAATCTGGCATCACATTGTCAGCTGGTAGTATGTGCTCTTTCAGCAATCTACACAACATAAAAATATGATACAGTCGTGTAAAAATCTATCAGATCATTATACATTTAGAGTTTTATTAAAGTAAACTAATTGTAATAGATCACCTGAAAAGCGTTGTGACGCTAGTGTCACTCCATCCAAACTTTGCCTGCATGTTGATAAGAACCAGGAGTGCTTTCAATCTAGACATACGTGCTCCATTATACAATGGCGTATCGGCTTCACTTTTCATATCATCATAGATAAGCCTTTCTGAATCCATGATCGTTTCGATCATTTCATCAATCTCGGGCTCAAACATTGCCTCGTTGGGAATGTGCTCTGCATGATCATCCCCCGAGCTGTCAGAGGCTACATCTTGTGGCCTCACATATGCTGCTTGACCAAAGCGTCTGCGAACACGTCTATAGGGTTGCAAGATTGCTGCTTGTTGGCCAGCGTCAGAGTCTGACGAGTTATAATTGGCAACAACTCGATCTATAATAGATGGATCGAACTCACCAAATTCACGAACGTGCTGCAAAGAAACACGTCTTGTCCGTCGCACAGCATGCTTGCATTGATTACAAGGACATAAGACCCTCGTTGAGAGATAGGTGTTTCGGTTGGACGGTCCCACATCCTCGTCGCTACTCATAATGAGGATAAAAAACTTATAACTCTCTCTCTCTCTCTCTCTCTCTCTCTCTCTCTCTCTCTCTCTCTCTTTACCTCACATTCTTTAGTCATGTCCAATCCCCGCACACCTCGGTCTAGAGGTGCACGGAGATCAGAACCACCGGGTTATAATCTCGTCTTTATTGGTCAATACCTATATTTGTGGGTACAAGAAATCTACACACCCACGTCTACATGATACTGCATGTAGTGGACAAAACCCCTTTGCCTCTTCTCTAGCTGTAGCACTTCACAGCATCTTAACATCTTTTCACAGTAGATCTTTTCACTGTTCGTCTAACTCTAAACCCTAAACCGTAAGTAATTCTTGCGTGGACTCGATCTAACGTAAATAAGCGTAAATCTAAATAAACGTAAATCTAACTAAAAATAAACCTAAATCTAATTTAACGTAAGTCTATATCTAACCTAATCTTTAACGTCTTTTGGGATAGTTTCCTACGACGTTAAAACTCTCTTCTTCTTGTGTGTGTGTGTGTGTGTGTGTGGGTAAACCTAAATAAACCTAAGTCTAATCTAATATAACATAAATCTAAATCTAACGTAAATATATTATGTTATATTAAAAACAAAGAACTAAACTAACAGGGATTATAAGAACCTTAAAACTGATTTAACACATAATTTTTCACATAACTCGGCAAGAGTTGGCATTCTCATCACTAAAGATGTGAGAGTTAACTTCCGGCGGTGACGCTGCCTCATCTCCATCCACATCTGACGACAGCAATTGGCCCTTTAGACCGTTCTTGCTCTTGTTACTAACTTTGAAGTTGCTGTTGAATGACTAGAGGTTGTCTAGATGGTCATTGTGTCGGGGATGTAGTGACTCTTGCCGCCCTGAAGATCCACCTTCTTCCCTATCTTCTGAAGACATTTCACCAGTACTTTTGGATCGACGGAGCCCACCATGAGTGAAGGCAGCAATACCCTATATTCCATTGAGGGCTTTCTTCACCCGCTTCATGCAGGCATCGCAGTCTATGGAGACCTAAATCTAATCTAATATAACGTAAATCTAAATCTAGCGTAAATAAACGTAAATCTAGTTAAAAATAAACCTAAATCTAATTTAATGTAAGTCTACATATAACCTAATCTTTAACGTCTTTTAAGATAGTTTCCTACGACGTTATAACTCTCTTCTTCTTGTGTGTGTGCGCGTGTGTGGATGTGTGTGCCAATAAAAAGAGATAAATGGTATAACCTTTCTATCACCCATGCCAAGTATGATAGATTGATTATGCCATTTCCCTCTTGAATAATAGGTCTTGAGTTCAACTCCTCGTCGGCTAGATCTTTAGTTCTTTTAATTTTAATTAGTTTCCTATGACGTTAAATTAGTTTCTCTCTCTTTCTCTCTCAATGTGTGTGCGTTTTTTTGGATCGTATGCATGTTTTCTCTCTCTTTTCCTCTCTCAATGTGTGCGTTTTTTGTTTATGCATGTTCTCTCTCTCTCTTTTCCTCTCTCAATGCGTGCGTTTTTTGTTTATGCATGCTCTCTCTCTCTTTTTCTCTCTCAATGTGTGTGTGCATTCTTTGTTTATGTATGTGTGTGTGCGTTTTTGTTTTTGTTTGTACTCTCTCTCTCTCTCTCTCTCAAAAACACTATGTGTGTGTGTGTATGTGTGTGTGTGAGAGAGAGAGAGAGAGGGAGAGAGAAAGAGGGGAAGGGAACATGAGAATGAGGAGAGGGAAGGAGCATACCTGGCTCTCCTTCCTCTCCTCGTGTGTGTGTGTGTGTGTGGAGAAGAAAAAGAGAGAGAGAGAGAGAGGGGGAGAGAGAAAGAGGGGAAGGGAACATGAGAATGAGGAGAGGGAAGGAGCATACCTGGCTCTCCTTCCTCTCCTCGTGTGTGTGTGTGTGTGTGTGTGGAGAAGAAAAAGAGAGAGAGAGAGAGAGAGAGAGAGAGAGAGAGAGAGAGAGAGTGAGGGAGAGCATTACCTGCTCCTTGCTTGAGGGCGCCGAAAAACTCAGATCTGATATCTGAGTTTTTGGGCGCGCTCGGTTATTTTTTTAGCCCAGCCGGCGTCGCTATGAGCGTCGCAAATTTATTTGTAAATTTGCGACGCTCATAGCGACGCCGGGAATTATTTTTTTGAGCGTCGCTGTGTGAGCGTCACTAATATGAATAGCCTCTTGTAGTGCCTCCTGAACTCTGAAATCACCCTTTTCACTTGTCGCTCTTTGTTTTTTAGCAATACCCATGGCGCTCTTGGAAGTTTTGTTTGACCAGCTGCATTGGTGAAAGGCCACAGCTCTGGCATCTTTCCAACCCACTGCAAATCATCTCGTGAAGCTCGATTGTCTTTCATTCCCATGATTGTCTTCCAGAGGAGCTCTCCCACATTCTTGAATATATGCATTGGATCCAGCAAATGGTTAATTAGTAGATCACCCCAGTACGGCAACGTATGGAGAATGGACAAACGTTTCATTCGTGGAACAGGTTGCCCCTCATGTTGCTCCAATCGGCAACGCCACTCTTGTACATGCATAGGATGACATTCGACGTGACCAAGCTGGCCTTCGCGCAAGTGATGGCCATCTGGAAGATAACGGTGGTGGCCTTGATAAATTGTCTTTCGAAGAGAGGTAGAATAGCGCACATCCAAAGACTGCCCGCAAATTGGACATGCATTGTATCCCAAAGTTGTTAGTCATGCATATATGAAAGCATGAATCAGGCCAAGGCAAAGGGCTTGCGAATAGCGAGAGATTTGTAAATCAATAACCATTACCAGAAGCTTCTCCGTATCCTGGCCAATCATGCATAGTCCACATAAGAAGTCCATGGATCCTTGCATGTTGTTGTCCTACTGGTTCAACCGCATCTGCTATGTCGATCCCATGCCATAACTCCTGGAGCTCGTCAACTAGTGGAGCTAGATAAACATCCATGTTTTTTGCTTTGAACTTACCAGGTACAATCAAGCTTAAAATCAAATGACCCTTCTTGATAGCAAGCCACGGCGGGAGGTTGTAATTGATAAGGCACACAGGCCAAGTGCTCCATGACGAGCTTCTCAAGCCAAATGGATTGAGTCCATCCATTGCCATGCCCAAACGCAAATTGCGTGGTTCACTCTTAAAATGTGTCCAGGTATCTTCAATGTGCCTCTAAGCCTTCGAATCAGCGGGCACCCTAAATGTTGCGTCAGTGGATCTATTCGTAGAATGCCACCGCATCAACTTTGCAATGGAACCACAACGAAACATGCTTTTTATCCTAGGAATAATAGGGAAATGCCGCAACACTTTAGCTGGCACTGTCTCGCCAACTGCATCTTGTTTGTAGCGCATTGCTCCGCACTTAGGACACGACAGACAATCTGCGAATTCATTACGAAAAAGAATGCAATCATTTGGACATGCATGAATCTTGTTGTAGTCCAAGCCAACTGAGGTCAGAAGTTGTTTTGCGTCTGGCTTGGAGGGAGGCATTTCATTGTCAGCCGGGAGAAGTTGCTCCCGCAATAACCTGTTTAAGCCACATTAAATTAAAATTAAAGCTCTCCGAGTACATCACCGTTGCAATCGGAAAATCTCTTTTGTAAATTACGTACCTAAACAAAGCAGTGACGCTTGCATCTGACCACCCGTACACTGACTGAAGATTCAAAAACGCCAGACAAGTACGAAGCACAGATATTTTGGCGCCTTCATAGATTGGTTGACGTGCCAACTTTCTCAACATGTCTTCAGGAGATAGGCGCACGGCTTCTGGTGCTGCTTCGTTCGCGTTCTCCTCGCTTGTCTGGAAGAAGGAATCCAGCATCTCCTCCATGCCGTCGTCTTCTGTCTGTAAGCCCTTTTCTGCTTCCATCCATGGCTCTATATTGGTCGGACCTTCACGCATAATCTTTTTTCTCTCTCTCTCAGATGTAGGTGCTATGTCGCGGAAATCAATGCCCGTTCCGTAGGAGTCGTATCGCAGATTCTGTACGGTTTCTCTAGCAAACTCTCCGTACTTGTGCACATGCTCATTACATATCCTACGCTTGCGTAGGATTTGATACTTGCAGAGTGTGCACGAGCATGCAATCTTTTCCTCCATGTTAGTTGATGACGTTGCCATCTACAATGATTATGAATGTTGTTTTAATATATATATACTCCTCACAATGTAAACTACCTCGCATTCTCTAGTCTTGCCCAATCTCTGTACACCTCGGTCCAGAGGTGTACGGAGATCAGGACCACTGGGTCAAAATATCGTCTTTATTGGTCAAATCCTATATGGGTAGACACATACGTGCACTCCCAGGTGTACATGGCAATGCATGTAGCAAGCAAAACCCCTTTGCCTCTTTTAGTTCCATAGTTTCTTCTCTATCTACGTACCCTATCTCTCGTTCTTTCTCTCTCGATCTCGCTCTCGCTATCTCTCTTTCTCTATTTTCCTATCTCTCTCTATTTCTCTATTTTCCTATTTCTCTGCCATAACTCCTGGAGCTCCACTTCCCTATCTCTCTCTCTCTCTCTCTCTCTCTCTCTCTCTCTCTCTCTCTATATATATATATATATATATATCTATATATATATATATATATATATATATATATATATATATATATAAAACTCTCTTTCTCTATCTCTCTATTTCCTATCTCTCTCTCTCTCTCTCTCTCTCTCTCTCTCTCTCTCTCTCTCTCTCTCTCTACTTCCCTATCTCTCTAATGATCGAATGAGCGACTGATCTAGGGAGATCTAGACGCCCACGACTGCGGAGGACTACACAACATCGACAGAGGCTGCATCAGAGGATCTAGCTAGGTCACTTTGGCTCGACATGCACAACGTCCGGTCAGAGTACTGACCATGGAGGAGATCTACCTATCCCAATTAGCTCGTTTAGCCGTTTAGTCCACACCCAACAGTTTAGGATTCCATAATATTTTATTTTGTCATCTTCTTACTCTGACTTTGTATCAGATCCATCACATTGTAACTTTCTTGTCTCATGTCTCATAGGTCACTTTGGCCTTTCGAAGACATTAATATAACATTTAATTTCATTTCTCTCTTTAATTTTTTTATCTTTAGTTTTAATTTCCTAAGCATACATTAATTCTCTCTCTCTCTCTCTCTCTCTCTCTCCCCCCCCCCCCCCTACACACACACACCACTCTCTCTCTCTCTCTCTATTTCCTACACACACCTCTCTCTCTCTCTCTCTTTCCTGCACACACACACACCGCGCTCTCTCTCTCTCTCTCTCTTTCCTGCACACACACACACCGCGCTCTCTCTCTCTCTCTCTCTCTCTCTCTCTCTCTCTCTCTCTCTCTCTCTCTCTTTCCTACACACACACACACACACACACACACACGATGTAGAGGTAGAGAGAGAGAGAGCAAGAGAGAGGGGTTGGGGAGGGTGGAATGGACATAATACCTGCGCAGCAGGTTTCTGCGAAGATCCGAGCAGGCGAAAATGGCCCCTGCGCGCGGGTTTCGCTTTTTTCCCCAATTTTTTGGGCGTCGATATACACGTCGCTATACGCCTGGCAAATAAAGCCTTTCCACGCGTATATCGACGCACATTGCGACGCGTATAGCGACGCCCGCTAATGTCGTCGATATACGCGTGGAAAAGCATGGTCGTCGATATAGGCGCGTCAATATCTTCATTTAGTGTTGTAGTGAATGGAGCCAAATGTTTGGGGTCCTTGTAGCATCGGCCTCTTTGTAACCCATGACCAACAAAATCATCAATCCATGGCACGATAACTCAACTAGGGCTTGGAGGCACAAGCATCATCGGATGCATCGCAATAGAGGATTTGAGGGATCGTTCTACCCATAATAGAGAGAAGCCATGGAAGGGGCTTCCTCTAATCTCACTGCACACATTATGCAATTGAAATTAGCCTCTGCATTAACACACCTACTTCACATTAATGTGGCCATTCCAGTCCAATCCCTCAATGCTATTTTGCATGCACAAACACTTATCACACACTTTCTAAAAAGAGAAAGAGAATGAAGTCATAGCCCTCACACACCATGGCCAATGGTGTGGCTAGAAGAGATTAATTAAAAAGGGACTAGAGGTCTAAAATTCA
Source organism: Adiantum capillus-veneris (assembly GCF_014529385.1). Taxonomy (NCBI): domain Eukaryota; kingdom Viridiplantae; phylum Streptophyta; class Polypodiopsida; order Polypodiales; family Pteridaceae; genus Adiantum; species Adiantum capillus-veneris. The sequence goes on from NC_140953.1 coordinate 18,245,473, forward strand.
CTAATACAACTTCACATACACATAATCAATGCTAAGTGGACTACCAAGAAAAAATGAGTAGTAGATTAAGAAGAATCAAGAGTTCAAGGGCATGGAAAGCCGAAGAACCTCATCACCATCAATCCTACAAAGACCAAAGCCCACCCAAGAATGCCTTATCATTTAGCATAGGCTACTTTTATAGGTCTGGATTCCAAGCCTTTTTACAATAAAATTAATCCTATAGCTTATACAAATTGGAACTCAAATGAACCCAAAACCTATACAAAATTAGTAGGAAATGTTATGGTGCACATCCTTTGCTCATACACAATCAATGAAATGTTAGCCGTCGCTACTAACAAAGGACATGGAACTTTTCCAAATGAATGTGAAGATGGCATTTCTTCCCGAGGATTTGGAAGATAATATTTACACGAAGCAACCAAAAAAATTGTTAAACCTGGCAAGCCTATCATGACATAACTAGTGTGTAGACTACAAAAGGTGTTTAAGCAAGGCTGAAGGCAGTGGTACCAAAACATTGAGAAGTACATGTAGTCCCAAGGTTATGTTAGGAGCCAAGAAGACCATTTCTTGTATACCCAAAAGCTGAACGATGGTTCTCTAATTATCTTTACACTTTATGTTGATGATATGCTCATTGTTGGGAAGTCTAAGGACATGATTTCCATTTCAAAAAAGTCACTTAGAACACAATTTATGATGAGGATTTGGGAGATGCAAATCACTTTCTTGGTATGCATATCGAGAGAGACAAAAAGCGTGGAATATTGGAGTTATCACAAGTGCATATCCACAAAATCTTGCAACGTTTTAATGTGCAGGGGGGCAAGGCTTCATTGAGTATTGTAATGCAAACATATGCATAATTTTCTAAGGATGATGCTCCCCAATCTAATGGCAAGACAGTAAAAACGGCAAAGGTGTCATATTCTTTAGCATTCGGTAGTATCATGTAAGCCATGGTAGCCACTAGAGTAGAGATTATGTTTGCGGTGGGAGTGGTTAGTAGATTTATGGCAAATCTTGGTAGAAAGCAATGCAAAGCAGTGAAGTACATTTTTAGATACCTGAAGGATACCATGAGCAAGTTCTTATGATGTCGGAAAAACAATGTGTCCTTTGTGGGTTAGCTGGAAGTAGATTATGTGGGTTGTGTGGATAGTCAAAAATCCATATCTGGCTATGTATTCTTATGTACTAGAGCAACCATTTTGTGGAGGTCATGTCTCTAGGATTGTACTTCATCTTCCACCACAAATACAGAGTATGTTGTAAAGTTTAGTGATGGCAAGGAAGCTGCATGGTTAGATCGTGTAGTGGGAAATCTTGACATTCATTAGGCTCTAGTGCTACATTGTGATAGTTGGTGCGCTATAGTGTTAGCTAAGAACCCCTTGTTTCACTCAAAGTCAAAACACATAGAGGTTAGGTATCATGTGAAACGATATATATTAGCTAGCAAACACATCGAGCTAATCAAGGTCCATAAGAATTATATACGAAGATCCTAGCCTCGGAGCAGTTTGCACATTGCATTAAGATGATGGGTGTAGGGTGAGGCCATATCCGTCACAATTGTATAGGTTTGTACATATATAGGCTACTCAGGCCATATTGGCTTCAAGTGGGAGTTTGTTGGGATTTCAGGCCAACTAGGCAAGACATCCACTAACCCATCACTAACATAATTCACTTATTGGTTTAATAGAACAATAAGAAGTGGATGAGGATTCTTCTTATCTTGCACTCCACCACATGCTATGTGTCTTCTCCTTCCCACACTCACCGCATGCACGCTCCACCTGCACTCACACTAGATGTTACCAAAGCTAGCATCAATCTACACACTCATGGTGTTTTGAAATAGTAATGTCAATATGCAAACTCAAAGCTAGAAACACAACTCATACTTTCTCGTAGCTGTATATACTTAATAATATTCTCAAAGAGAGATACTATTGTGAAAAAGAAACTTAGCTACACTCTTAGCGTAAACCAATGATCGTATATTCCAAGAAGATACATCTGATAAAAGATTATGTAACCAAACTCTACAAATAAATAGCACCTATCGTATCGGAGGTTGATATCCTAAAACTAAACTGATAGAAAAGATCCAAACTTGAGAGATATCTCATGACTATGGAGATTCTAGTTGATAAACTTGGCTCTAGTTGTCATCTTGCTCTATTGCCTAGAGCAGAGGGTAATCTCTTTTGGTATGTGAATCCAACACAGAATAGAAGCACAAATTTTCTCTTTGTTCATACAAAATCAGATAGAAAACATGTAGAACACATGGCCCTCTTGAGAGGTTCAATATCTGAGACCGGTCTTTTCTAGTGTGACTCTTTCTCATCTGCAACATATACTAAAGTTTTGCAATTGTGTCTTCCAATGTATTTGGATGCAAATGAGTAATTAATGAAGTGTGCGAGCAAGAGCGTGTGTGAGTATGTACATAATAGAATAAGGGGGCTCACACACCACCTCCCACGTAAAGGCCAATGTGGCCGTGAGAGAGAAAAGAAGACCGTACAAAACCTGTACAAGGCCATCACAAGAAGGCCGCACACATCCTGCAAGTATCTCACAATACGCTGCAAAGTGCCCCTATGCTCAAGGCCAACGTCAGTCACTGCAGGACTGACTGCTCCTACTGCAAATGCACCTATCGCAAATGCACCTATCGCAAATGCAATCTCTGGTCTCGAGATGAGTATCTTGTACATGAGACTCCCGAATGCTGATGCAAACCTAGCAATATCTGCCAATTTGATCATCTCAGTCAAATCTGGCTCAGAACTCCACACATGGAAATCACCCTAACACCCGAACTTTGATCCTTGGAATCCATCCTCGTGTCTATCGCATGTCATATGCACACCAATAGCATCTGTCTGTCATGAACCCTGTGGGGTAAGAGCTATGCCTAGCTCTAACTCACACGCATCAGTCTCTGGCCTAAGCTTATCCATGAATGACTAAATCATGGCTGAATCCTCAACACTCAAGACATCCATATCCATCATCGTATCCACGAATGACATACCCTGCTGTACAACTGGCTCAACATGCTCACAAACTGGAGCATCATGCAACCTATCCGCAAAGGAGACATGCCTCATCTCTCTGCATGGCTGCATACTCACGAAGACTATGTCGTCTCATACGTGACGTACTCGCATTGCATGAATTGTGCCAACACTAGCACCTCTTACTATGACTAGCTATCCATGATGCAGTCTGAAACTGTGCTCATCCAGCACTACCTGGCATCCGTCGTCTCGTAACTGACTCACAGAGATCAAGCTCTACGTCAAACCTTGCACATGGCGTACATCTCGCAACACGTATGATGCACCACTTGGCAACAATAGTCTCACATCTCTTGCACCAACTATGTCATGCACTAAACCATCAGCTAGACACACATGTCCAAGCATACCACTAGCATATGTGCTAAACCACTCACGACTGGCATGACATGAAACCTAGCACTCACATCTAGTATCCAATGCGAAGGTAATGTGTTTTCAAAAACCGACATAAGAAAGTCCATAGTAAACATGGAAGCAAAGGCGACATCTCCGTCATGCATAGCCACATACACTACATCTGCTCCAACATCATCCAAAGTGATAGCATCCCTCTTGTGTTGTCTCCTGCGCGGTCTCATTCACCAAAAACAATGCCTACGTACATGCCCTGTATGACCACAATGCCAACAGACAACATCTCTATGTCTGCAAGATCGTCCTTTGACTATAGGCATCTCTCTAGACACATTTGTGCCAAAAGAATTGCAAAATCTTTGCCATAACTCTCTAGCTGTACATGCATCCAAACCAATGCAATAGAAAGACTCACCAAGGTGTAACCTGATTGGCGAACGTGCAAGTTCATCCAAGTCCTCCCACTCATCGTCAGTCATAGACTTTGGCCTAGCATCCGTGCCCTGTAGTGGCAACACTTGGCCCAACTGAGTCAATGCATCATGCGTACCTGCTTTCCAATGCTCAAAGTTTGAACCATCAAACTTTGTATGGAAAATCACAAACCATGACAATGATGTACATGCCAAATCCATGGCGATAACCTGTGACAAGACCAAGCACAAATCGATCAACTTACAATAGCCAAAGCTTGGCTAACTCATACACCAAGTACTGTCAAAATACAACATAAGTTGGCATAAGCTGTCTAAGAGAAGTGTCAACAAATATGGCAATCAATGTAACGAGCAAGTGAGCAAAACTGCTCAAATGATGCCAAAACACCCGCTCTTATCCAAGAGCACTATGTGGAAATCACAATGAGATGCCAAAACACTATGGCAAAGCAACCACTGAGTGTCAAATGCAATCAAAACAAGATTGCAAACCATGCGCATAAACAAATAAACTTGCAAGAAAAATCCGACAGTGTTTCGGCAGTATTTGGCTGTCTAACCATAATAACCATACATGCCATAAACATGCTCAAAACCATGAGCAAATCATGCGCAAAATCCGCACTCAAGCATACATAACCTGCCCCAAAGTCTCAACTCCCTAAACTTGGAAAATAATCCTGTAATCTGAAACACAAAGTGCATCAACCGCATTCTACAAGCGAGGCATATACTAGCATAAACTTGGATACAAACCAACCAAAATATGGCACCAATTGATGCTCAAAACAGCTGAAAATCAATCCACATATGCCATTGCAAGGCAAAGAATATAATCGCCGAAAAGCGCACATCATGTGCATCCACATGGCAATATAAACGAGCATCAAGCATGTACCAAATGTGTAGCAAATGAGCATCCAAATCAGATAAAAATTCAGCTCACAATCATGCCAAAAATGCTTGCAAAACTCTCTGCAAATCTGTGCACCACACTTTCCAAAATTTGCTTAATCGCATAAGTCAATGCACATAACCTATGATGAAGCCGCTCTCGAACCTAAGAGTCCACAAGAATGCATACATCCACAAAGCGTTCTCAACATATGCACATAAATTTGTTGAAAATCTCAACCCACACCCTCTTCACTGAGAGAAAAACATCATTGTTCAAAACAAGAAAATGACAAAGCTCAATTCGAGCTCTCCGAATGTAGCAAATCACCAAAATATGCATACATAATCTTCAACTTTTCGAGTACGTGCAGCATGTCAGCCCATATCTTCCAAACCATTCAGAATTTGCAGAACTTCCTTCTCCAAAGTTGTAGATCATGTGAAAATGGTTGGAAATAGAGGAAATGGACCTGAAATGTGTTGTTTTTACAGGTCGAAACAGATCTGTAAAAATATGTAGCTGTGTACCCTAGACATGTAGGTAGTCTGAGTGATGTATCTCAAAATTGGTAAAGATTTTGAGAAAACTTTCTTCTACAAAGTTGAAGAGAACAAAAACCCGGTAAGGAGACACGAGAATTGGCTTGGATGAAGACGTTTTGGTAGGCCAAAATAGATCTGCAAAAATGTGCTGCAGTTGCTCCCAATCCCTGAGCTCTGATACCAGTTGAAGTGCGCAGGCAAGAGCGTGTGTCGGTGTGTGCAGCAATGAAGAAGAGAGGAGAAGAGGAGACCTTGTATTTGCAGGGGCAAAAACTTACTCTCTACATGTGAGCCCCCTTATTCTATTATGTACACTAGTAAAACGGCGCCGCCCTTGGCGGCGGCATGGCCCCTCTTACCCTCAAACCCCTTACTATTGACAAATTTCATAAAAGCATATCAAGAAAAGTGAAGCTCTCCTCTCTAGGGCTCTCTCAACTCTCTCTCTCTCTCTCTCTCTCTCTCTCTCTCTCTCTCTCTCTCTCTAACTTAACATGTTCTGAGTCAGTACCACCATTGTTTTGCTAAGCTTGCTCATCATCCTAGTGACAAAGCTCCCCTCTTCTCATGATGAGGATAATGATGATCATATCGAAGACATCTCCTACCACATAGTTGCTCCTCTCGTTGTCCCCGTTCCTCGCTCTTCTCAACCCTACTGACCGGCTTGAAGAGCAATGCTCTCTCTCTCTCTCTCTCTCTCTCTCTCTCTCTCTCTCTCTCTCTCTCTCTCACCTTGGTTCGTTGTTGTTGAGTTGTTGGCCTACCCTGGTTCACCACACTATAGTTGGCACCCCCACAACAACCTGTTGCGGCACTAGGACGTTTGACCCTAGCAGTCAGGGCCTAGTGTTTGAGAAAAACCATTTTTTCAAACATACAAAATTCCCTTTTGTTGAATTTGTGAAGAGAATTTTTTTAAAAATTAGTTTATTTTCTCAAATTTTTACACTATTTTTCTCTATTTTGGGGTGGAATTTCTCCTCTTCCCCTTGCTCGGACCCAATTTTCGAGAAAAACCATTTTTCCAAACATACATATATCCCTTTCTTCAATTTGCGAAGAGGAATTTTTTTAAAAATTAGGTTATTTTCTCAAATTTTTACACTATTTTCTCTATTTTGGGGTGGAATTTCTCCTTTTCCCCTTGCCCGAGCCTAGTGTTTGAGAAAAACCATTTTCCGAACCATACAAAATTCCCTTTCTTGAATTTGCGAAGAGGAAATTTTAAAAAATTAGGTTATTTTTCTAAAGAATTTCTCCTTTTTCCCTTGCCCTCAACATGCATTTTTGGAATTGAAAACGGCACGATATTAAGCTAAGACACATTTTTCCCGAACACTACCTAGGCTTGAGGCCACACCATTGTCTCGGCCCGTACATCTCTCTCTCTCTCTCTCTCTCTCTCTCTCTCTCTTTGGTTCGCGCTCACGGCCTGAACCTGTCACCAGCCAAAAGTTTCTCTCGTTCGCACACTATTTTGTAGGCACGCTTACCTGAGCAAGGATAATGACACGTGTCCTGAGGGCTCTCTCTCTCTCTCTCTCTCTCTCTCTATATATATATATATATATATATATTCTTCTTTTAAGTTTTCTCTTTTTTGGCTCTCGGCATTCGCTTCGCATCCACCGAAAACAACCCTTGGCCTTGCCCAAGGTGGACATATCCCTCAAGCAGTGCATTCCAAGAGACGACATCTCGGACAGGAAGGTCCTTAAGCACTTTTTGTGCTTTACGAAGTGACTACATGTCGCTTCATATATATGCACACACACATGAGGAGATGCATTCACAAACAAAAACACCTCTTGATCTCTTTCTAATCTCTCTCTTTTCTGCACGCACACACGCACGCACATAACTGCCTTCCACTTAGCTATTGTACTATATAGCAAAGAGATGATATTAGGGAATGTATAAAGATCAAGGCTCATTGTATAGATCTTCTCTATGTCTTTTACAATTCTCTATATCTCTATGAATTTCACTAGTTCTCTCTCTCTATGGACTCTACTTTATCTTGGTTATCTCTACGGCGTGTGGCGTGTGTCAATGAGAAGAGTAAATTGGAATAACCTTTCTATTCAAGTGTGGTAGATTGGTTATCCAAGTTCCCTCTCGAATATGAAGTCTTGAGTTCAAGCTGTGTCGAGTTTGTTTTCCACTTTAATCCAAGCTATTTTGACTCAATCTCTCTCTCTATCACCCAAGTGTGGTAGATTGGTTATGCCATTTCCCTCTTGAATAACAGGTCTTGAGTTCAACTCCTCATCAGCTAGATCTTTAAGGTCTCTTGGGATAGTTTCTTACGACGTTAAAACTCTCTTCTTCTTCTTCTTCTTCTTCTCTCTCTCTCTCTCTCTCTCTCTCTCTCTCTCTCTCTCTCTCACACACACACACACACACACACACACACACACACTCACCTATGTCTCCACCCTTAGAACTCCAAAGCTTTGTTTTGGAGAGATTTCCATACATTCTTTTGCAATGATGTATTTATGAGATTAGGACTTCACCTAAGTAGCTCTTGATGCCCCCACTCAAATTTGTCTTCGAAGCCATTGACCCCTCCATTGCAACATCGTGTATCCTCACCAATAATGTATACCTTTGTAAAAATGTCACCATGCAACAAAATTCACTCAAAAATTAAATGTTTTATCTTTCAATTGTAGAATAGATCACTCATGGAGAGGCCAATTGATAGTATTCTAATCTCCCTCTTTCTAGCACATGCTATGCGCACAGACACTACGTGTATTTGTAACTATACTTATTCTATATGAAGACACATTTATTTGATACTAAAATGTGTAAGATAAAGTCATTCAACATGTTTCACATTCTAGAAGATGAAGAGAGAAGAGAAGAAGAAGAAGAAGAAGAAACTATCCCAAGAGACCTCTCTCATATGCACACTACCTATTTAGGCACAATTTGAGTGATAGCAACTAACAATGAAAACACATATGAAATAATGCAGGCCTTAATGTAAATACTAAATGCTTTTCTTTTAATCACAAATAGACGTGCCTTTGCAAAAAGACAAATACTTTAGCATGTTACTTTATTTAAAGCTCAAATTGGAGATGGGAAGACACACAACCAGAAATCAACCGCAAAGCTTAGCTTGATCATACCCATGTACCGGCCATGTAGAAGTTAATAACCCATAAAAATAACCTTTGCATTGAAACATCCACAAAGTTAACCTTTTCATCAAGATGACAATTCCGTAAGTGTTTTCCCATCATCCAATATTGTCCGTGAAGCTATTTATTAGCCTAAGGCGAACCTCCTTTGTGGTTTGATTGTTGGCAAAATATGCAAGAAAGATGCTTCAATGTTTCATCCTCTAGTTTTCCTCCCTCGCTTCTCAATGAGGGACCTCATACAAAAAGAAATTTAAATGTGAAAAAAACCCAGAGCAAATCATCTTGCTAGCCCATACACATCTGGGTGAGGGGTTTGTCAAAAGAGAGCTTTGCATGAGCAAGGTTGAAAGTGGGAAGATAAGGGCATACAGGCTACAAGATGCTATTGAGGGAACCCAAAAATGATGCGTGGAGTTGTTGCTCTCGAGGCTCAGGTGGTATGCATGGCATAGATGCAACGACATTGATCTATATGCACAACCAGTACCAGTAGTGACAAAAGTTCCAAATTTCCATTTCCGCTCTCCCGATCCTCAAATTTGTTCGTTGTGCCGATCGTAGCCTTGGCATTAAACATGTTTAATTGCCGCTTGTTGTAGCCTCTGAACCTTGGCAATGCTTCCAACGTTTTCCACAACCTCACAACCAATTTGTTGGACGTTCTTCTTCTAGGCTCATAGGTAGGAGGGAGAGAGAGAGAGGGAGAGAGAGAGAGAGAGAGAGAGAGAGAGAGAGAGAGAGAGAGAGCTTCACCTCAACCCGCAATAGCAAGGCACGCAATGCTCTAAGGGCCTGCCTATCGTCTTGCTACAACCATGTCCATCACCTTGCCGAAATTGTGTGTGTGTGTGTGTGTGTGTGTGTGTGTGTGTGTGTGTGAGAGAGAGAGAGGGGACAGAGAAAGAGCGATCCGGATTCAGGTGGAAAGGGGCGACGACCCGTGAATGAAGAAGTTGTAAATCATCTGCAACGGGCCACAACTTTAAAATTCAAACCGGAGCAAGAGCACACTGTGCAGTCTGTGAGGTTGCAACAGGTAAAAGCTAAAAACATGATTAGGAGGATGCCGAAAACATGTTGTGCGAAATTAATTTGAAGGCGGTTGTAAACTTAAAGCTCATAAATAACTCCTCCCTCCCTCTCTTCTCGGCCGGCTTGATAAAATCTCTCTCTCACTCAATTGGACAGTCGGATGCGTATGAGAGTGCCACGTGTCAGGGGGGATCGGAATCCTTCCCCCTTTTATAATAGTATAGATAATGAATAAGTATAGTGGGCGGGCACGTGGCCTAACCGACCACATGGGGCTTTACCCCAGCAATTAAAGCCTTGACATTAGGATGTAGACTATGAAGAAAACCTTGAACTTTATGGAACTCGTCCAACCCATCCAACTTAAGGATAATCTCATGATACTTGGAGGTATAATTGGTTATAGAAGAATTGTGCATGCAATAGTCGTCCCATGCCTTTCAATTCTTCTCTACTTCATTACTAGGTAAAAAATCTATACACTTAAACTGCAGCCACATCTTGGGTTTTTGTGTAGGAAGATAGCCATCCACCATTTGTATGCCTTGCCTTACAAAGCTAAACTAATCTCTCTAGGATGTGCAACAATGGTGTCGAATGAAGACGGTGAACATTTGTTGATGTATTAATTGCATCTTTGTTTCGTTCTCGATCTTCACCTTTGTAGATCGGTGGGTTCAAATCCTTCATCCATGATGAAGTTTTGGGGTTGTCGTGCCCCATAGATCTTGATATTAATGATGGTGCTCCTCTATCCGCTCCTTGACTGACCACAATTAGCATCTGCAAAGATTGAACTTTAGCCATCTGCACCATAAAATTGTTAACTAGCTTTGTGAGTGCAATTAAGTTTGCATTCATGGTGGCCAAATTATTCTCAAATCGATCATCACTATGTAAAACACCATTGTCATAAAACCTAATATCTAATATCTAACCAACCCAAATGATTTTCTCATATTAAACTGATCACTTAATCTGGGAGAATAAACGGGAACAAGTGTTAAGATATAGACATGTGCTTATAGATCTATCTCAACAAGGAGCCAATGGTAAAGGGGCCCAAATGAGAGATGGTCTATCAAAGGGCAAGGCTAACCAATGGATCATAATACCTTAGGGTTAGCTTCATTGAAGACCTCCAATAATGTGTGTAAAAGTCCTTTGACCTTAGGTAAGCTAGGGCTGAGCTTGAGGCGGGAACTCGACCCAGCTCGAGGTGCTAGTCCTGCTTGTCATGTTTGATGATTGAGGTGCTTGAGATGCTTGAGGTGCTTGAGATGCTAGGGTTGCACTTCCGGTGAGAACCAAGCCCAAGCTTAAAGTGCTTAAGGGCCAAGCTTGTGGTGGGAACTGGGCCTATGCATGAGGGGCTTGAGGTGTCAAAAAGTCAAATATTTAATCCCTACAAGGAGGGGGCGAGCCCTACATGAGGGGGGATGAGAGAGAACACCCACACACTCACACAAGGCATGCATGGTACAAAGAAATCAGAAGCGACACTTGTCAAGTTCCTCTTCATGTTGCCCTCATGGTGTGCCTAAAGCCTATTGGTTTGCCACCCAAGGGGTCCAATGATAATTTATGATATTTAATTAATTGATTTTGCATTTATCAAGTCCTCTCTCTCAAAGGGGAAAGGGGGACACTTGTCTCAAGGCTACCCTTGCTGCTTGTAATGCGTGTTGCTTGTGATTGGCTAGGCCTGGAGGGGTCCAATGAGCTTCAAGCATGAGCTACAAGACAAGGGGGGGGGTCGACCCAAGAAATCTAGGGGGTTGCTTGGAAGGTATACTCACCCACACACACTCACAAACACTCTCATTGTGTGCTATGCAAAGTGCGAGAGCTCCCTCTCCTTCTCCAAGCAAGTAGAGGTTGAGAGCCTACACCAACACTCTTGGCTATGGAGTGCAAATCCAACCAAGAGCCATGCTTCAATGCTTAAGCTTGCCATCTCCTTCTTCTTCATTACTATGCTATTATGTATGCTAGCAACAAGAGTTATGATAAGTGAGGAACTAATTCTTTCCCCTATGAAATGTTTCTTCTTCCTCTTCCCTACCCTCATTCCCTGCTAGCTCTCTCCACCTTCGAAGGTGTTTGAAGTCTTGGGATTGAGGCTTGGGATAGTTAAAGCTTTCTTCGAGTTTATGCTATGCTTGTGATGCATGAAGCTTTCCATCTTCATTGCATCACCTAGGTTACAAGGAACACAAAGATTGTATTGTAACAGGTCTCTCTTAATGGGAGAAATCATAATACAAATGCCTATTGGAGGGGGGACTGGCTCCACATAAATCCAGTCCTCAGCTGTTGTCATGTTCTCTAAATTCTCTCTCTTGCAAAAGTATTGTTCATGCCAAGTTAACTAATTGCTATGATTATGTTGCTATCTTCAATTATGTTCACCCGCTATGCTCACAAAGTCATTTCTCAAAAGTACTCTCATTAATTTCCGCTACTCTCAAGTTAAATAGGCCAATTCCATTACACCATTATCATCTGCTCACACATTTTGAAGAGCTGAATCTGACCCCCTTGTGGAGGATTGTCAAAATCAAACTGAATTTTATGGGAAGAGGGTGATCAGATGACATGACTGAAAAGCTCCTGTTAAGCAAATTGTGGAAGTCGATAGTGCCGCAACTACTTCAGAAAGGAAAAGCCCTTGACTTTGAAAGAGAAGACTTCAAAATAGAAACAAAAAGAACTCTTGGCTTTGACAGTTTTTGGCATTGACGATGTCGGTTTCCAAAATATATGGCACTTTGTAAAAATTCAAAAAGCACACAAACTTCCAGGAAGCTTGAATAACCAAATCTATTGCACTTGATTGAACAATTACTTTGTTCTTCAACCTCAACAACTTACGGTCCTTCAACAACTCATATTCAAATTCAACAAAAACTGAGAATAAACAAGAGGAGACTCGTATCCTTACTCGATCCTGATGTCTTACAACTTGTTCAATTTTTAAAGCCAACTCCAAGTACCTTGTTAACTGGAAGCAAGGTGGGAGTGGCTTCTATGAAAGTCTTTGGCCATTAAGCCCAAAAAGCGGGTGCCCTATTGTGAAAATAAAAACAAGTTACAGTGACGAATAGCACTCAGAGAGAGAGAGAGAGAGAGAGAGAGAGAGAGAGAGAGAGAGAGAGAGAGAGAGAGAGAGAGAGAGAGAGAGAGAGAGAGAGAGAGAGAGAGAGGCTCATGCTAGCTAATCTGAGCGAAGAGAGATAATGTCCATGAAACAAAAACCCATTAGCATATCAAGGAACCCCCTTTCGACATCACCTTTGTTGCTTTTGGTGCCAGTCCATAGCTACCTTCTCCCCTTGCTAGGGAAGCTTCATACCACAACTTTGATCGCTCGTCCATGTTCTTGCACATATACAAATTGCTTCTCTACGACTCTCCTCCCCTGAAAATTGAACGTGCTTTGATACCACTGAGACGACAAGGAGAATTTCGCATGCTCTTCTCCACCCAACCACCTCCTCTTATAGGCCTCTTAACCTATCTTTATGAGACCTCTTAACTTAGCATACTTAGCTAGCTTTGCTTAGAACTCGTGTCCTACCCTTGTCCTCACACACAAACTCAATGGTGGGGCAAGTATTAGCGCAAGAACCCTATTCAAGATGCTTAATGACATGTAGGCACACATGATGGATGATTAGATGGCAATGCAAAGCATCTTATATGGCAACGATAGGATATTTGCACCATTCAATGCACTTACTACTACGTCCATGGCTTTGAATTCACAAGTCATTTCACACTATGCGGTGTTTTGTTGCTAAGTTTTAACAAGTTTATTGTAGCTTTGTTCATGTTTTTGTAGCTACAAGTAGCACAACTTCACCAATGCAAGGTGAGAAGTCTAAGAAGTACTTGAGGTTGCTTCCAATCAGGACGATTTTACCTTTTAGTTGCAACTCAATTAGGTTACTTTAAGACGAGCCCACTGGAATATCTCAAGTGTTCTTATTCCTCCTCTCTCCTTGTTTAAAGGGACAAAGGAAACTTTACAAGAATAAAAGGTGCAAACATCGTAGACCAATGGAAATAGCCAAAATGGTAAAGCCCAAATCTTCTAGCGCAGTGCCTGGCTGATGTTCATGCAATCTGCATTTTGTAGTGCAAAAGAGGCCAACATCGAGAAGTTCTTGGGGGCAAGTTGAGGGGGTTTTCTAGTGGAAGTTGAGCTCTTACTTTTGGCTCCAGCTCTTCCATGGGTGTGTGCTGCGAATGCCCCATTGTTCTTGTTGATAGGTCCTTTGGTTCTCAATCTTTTGGCCTTTTCCATGATACACTCTTAGATGGCTCCCCCATAGGCCCGCCAATGGCACCCTGGAGGGCCCCAAAGCTACTTGAGGGCTTACTCGCCTGAGTTTCTATGCAGTAGCTTCGTTGGATGCCTCTTTCAGTAGGGGGCTATCCAACTTGGAAAGGGTGGGGGAGCCTTGTCACTATGTGGCACGGCTCTAGCCAGGAGGGATCTATGGTGGGAAAGAGAAGTAGAAATCGCAATGCAATCTCAGCCGTTCGTCTACTCGGTGAACTAGGGGGTGAACTCGGGGCAAAAATGGCACCCCTAGTTCACTCCTAGTTCACCCACCTTACGGGATGTGAGTCGAACCCGGGGCGTCTCGGTTGCCACACGAATGCCCTACCACCACGATAGCGCGCGTTACTGCCCATGTTGGTACGACACATGATCACACCCTAGTTTACCCGTCCCTAGTTCACCCTTAGTTCACCCACCGTTCATTGCATGATCCGACGGTTGAAATTAAAGCCGCCTCGCCTCCCAAATTTGGACCATAGATCCCCTCTGAGCCAGAGCTGTGCCATATAGTGGAGCCCTCTTATGACGACTAAACATGTCTCCATTCAAGCTTAAAATTCGCCACGAATTTTCAAATTTAACCTGAAAAAACACACACACTATAGGTTGCTATTTTGTGTACAATGTTGCTGGTTTTGCCACTCTACTCTCCTGGCAGCTGCTCTGGAAGCCATCTCCGTGTTCCGTATTTGGACAATTCATGAGAGCTGCGCGTCGCTTTTACGAGCGCCGGTAAACACAGTCTGTCCTACAGCATTTTGTGGATCCTCTGTGTGTTTTGACTCCTTGCCTGGACTTTGATAGGATCGCAACTATATTAATAAGAAAAATGCACCTTCTCCTGAGCTTACCCAATTAGGGTTTTTTCTACGCAGGCCAAAATCATATCATCTCGGAATTTTCTCGCTTCCTCTGATTTGGGCCGTTCCTGACGTATGGGTTGTCTTCTTAATACAGTGAGCTCTGCATTTTTTGTTGCAAGGGTGGTTGATTTTTGCTTAGTTTCAGCTGGAAATTCTCACTTATGCTGTGTTTCCAGAAACTCTGAGATTCCTAGTGAGCTTTTCTCCTCAGTCCGTGAAGACTCGTAAGGAGTGACACCTTTACTTTATGCCTGGTTCTTCATGGATGCATCAAACACTGCTGAAGGTCACATCCGAGGAGTACCCACGCATGGGGGCCTCTACACACAATACAACATCTTTGGCAACTTATTTGAGGTACCAGCAAAGTATGTTCCCCCACTACGCCCCATAGGGCGGGGAGCCTATGGTATTGTCTGGTAAAGGTCTTTTCTTTCAATCATCTTTTGATAGTTTTGTTGCTGTACATCTTTCCAAGGATTCCTCATTCCAAGGATTTTGAGGAATCCTTTTTCTTTGTATTGTTCTAGCTTGAAAAATAAATGTTTGTTTTGCTAGCTCTGCAATTAATAGCGAAACAAGGGAAGAAGTGGCGATAAAGAAAATTGGAAATGCATTCGACAATAGAATAGATGCAAAGCGGACTTTAAGAGAAATCAAGCTGCTGCGCCACTTGGACCATGAAAATGTAATGCTCTATTGCTTTAAATCACTTGATAGAGTCTATGATTGTTTGCATCTTGTTACTCTGTGTGTCACTTCTATCTATAATGAAGTATTATGCAGGTACACACTAGAGTGCGATGATAAATGCTGACTTCAAGGGCTTGCTGGTAGGCAAGCTGTAAGAGAAGAGTATTTATGGGGGCAAACGCACCAGATTGGCACCAAACATGGAGATGCATGCTATACTGTTATGTCCTACACCACCGTGTATGGTGATTGCGTTCTTGGTGACTTGTTCCCTGCATCCTAATGTCTAGTTTCACAATGTAGGGAGTGGGAACCCACTAGCGGATGATTTTAGGGGGGATTAAGATAAGCAGTTATGTCCCAAAATTGGTAGCCAGCCATATATTATTGCATTGTCATTGGGTGGCTGATTGGGATCATGGCTTTTTTTGTAGATGCTTTGGCCTTATTCTCATGAGCATTAAGAACTTACATCATGAGCCGCATTGAAGGTAGCATCTCTCAAAGTGCATGAGTGAGAAGGGGAATGGGGAGAGAGAGACAGACAGATTAGTGTTACTGTTGTCTATTCACAGAGACATGAATGTAAAGGATATTAGATAATAGTGGGTGACAGGGAGAGATGGAGCTATTTGTCACTATGTGGCTCAATGCAGAATTATATGGGAGGGTCTGCACAATATTCTCAACATAACCCTATTGGCTCATGGTCACCATGAAATGCGTTTCGGCAGGACTGGATAGGTGACATGTTTTGAGTCTTGAAACGTTTTCACTCATCAAGTGAATGCACGCCGTTTCACTAACAAGTTACCATAATTTTAGGGCCTTCAAAATCCATCCATGAACGTTTCAGTCCCACGCTGCATTGTGCTCTAACATTAGATTGAAATGTTTTGCAAAAAACAACACGTTTTGAGGGTGAAATGTTTCAACCTCGAAATGTTTCGCAGTGACACTGTTATTGACATTGACATTGACATTGACATTGACATTGACAATGACAATGACAATGACAATGACAATGACAATGACAATGACAATGACAATGACAATGACAATGACAATGACGTTGTTTCATTTTGGCTCATCGAGTGACACCAGGCCCCAAGGGGGTGAGATATCTTAAGACCTTTGGGACCCAGCGATTAGTACTCATAAGATTCTGTCAATATTTGTTATCTCTGGAGTCTCTCTTTAGTGTGTGATGCTTGTGGAAGATCCAGATCTCTTTGATTTCTCTAATGTTTGTGGATGCTTGTATCCAAGAACCTGCAGTGTCGTGCGGCTCCCATCTCCTCCACTCAAGGAAGTGTCACTCGCTTGCGATACGATCCCCTGTAGATGGGTAGTGTCTACTTGCTAGAAGACACTTGTCAGCTACGTTTGTCTGCCGTATCCCTTGAGACCCTATGCTGGGAGTGCTGCTCTTTGAAGTTTGTACATGTCAAGCAGGAAACACCAAGGCATCTCTCATCCTTAGTCATCGCTACGGGCTGTAATCGCTAGTTCTGCTTCATTGAATATGTGGGATAACTGGCTCTTAAATCATTGTAGTGGGCGACATTTGCATATGAAGGGATGCTCTTGGCAATGCTCTACTCATCCTTCTGGTATAATGCAACATAAATATTGTTCTAAGATCATCTTTTTGATGACGCCTATACAATTTTTCCTCTGACTCTTGGATCATTTATTCAATCTCATAATTCATAAAGAAACAATTTTCACGTATAAATAATTTATCAACATTCCTCTCTCTTATAATTAGGTGGCTGTCCGTGTAAGTGCTTCAACTTAACTGTTGGGAGATTTGGGGAATTTTGTAAATCTTACTCATCTATCTATTTAAGCTCCTCAAGAGAAAGCTTTTCAAATACATTAGACTCAAAAATTCTCAAAGTTAACTAGGTACTTACCTACAAGTATGAAGATGGTCCTGTTGATAAGGAGAACCCTCCAGGTAGAGAATCTTTTGGAATAATGATGTTGATGTGGCACGTAGGGCCAGCCCGGAAATTGCGGAATTGTAAAGATGGCTCGCAAATTGCGGATGCAGCTCTTGAGTGCCAGGTTTTTACTCTGGAAGATTTTGGGGACCAAGCTTTTCACATGAGTTGCTTTTCGAGGCTAGGGGCCTTTAAATATGAGCCTTGAGGGCTCACTCTAACATTCATGCTGTAAGGTGCAATGGATGTGAATGTTGAACTTTGCTCAAGATGAGTGCTCCGAACTGTGCTCAGGGTTCCTTTTACTTACGGAAGGGAGAGCCTTCCGTTCCTCTAGTGAGAGAGTGCAAATGGTCACAAACAAAGTGGATAAACACTGTAAATGAAGGTGCCGAGACTGAGAGATAGAGAGAGAAGAATACGACACTAGAATGTTGTCAAACCCTCCTCCGAAGGCCCCACTCTCTATGGCGAGAGCGGTCTACTATTGATTGCACAAATCTCTACAATACGATGGACTTATCGACGATACCGGGCTGAATCTGAAAACGCTAATGGCTGAAATCGGCAAATCTTTATTTGCTGAATTCTGACTCTATGTCGGTGACGACGATGCGACGACGACGCGCTGAAAATGCAGATGCTGAAATCTGCGTTTTCCGGGCTGAATCTGCAAACTTCGGTGGATTTGACCGTGCGGCGAGGATCTGTTGCGGGAAGGTGAGATCGATCTGCGAGGTTTGGGGGTTCTACTGCGGAGTCTGACTGCTGAAAACTGAAAACGTCGATGCCTATGCTGGTTCTGCGGCGAATCTGCAAAACGCTATGTTGTTCTGCTGATCCAAAAACGCTAGGGCTGAATCTGTGTTTGATGCAAAAACGCTAGTGATCTGCTGAGGAAATCTGCTAACACCAGCAAAGCTGAAATCTGCTTTCGCTAGGGTCTGTCTGGTGCGGGCAAGTCAAGGCGGTAAGGATCTGCTACCGCAATGGCTATGCTGCGAAGTCGTAGGGCTGAAAACTGAAAAACCCTAGCAGTCTTGCATCATGCAAAAACGCTAGGGCTGATTAGTCTCTGCTGGGGGGGGGGGGGGGGGTTTCCTTGCTGAGAAGGTGCACTGTAGGATGTCTGGTCCTTGCTGCCTCTTTTGCCAGAACTAGCGCTAGGTTTTCTTATATACTTGCTTGTGAAAATTGCCCTACCCAGTTTCCCAACAAAGTCACTTATTAATAATAAGTGAAAAATGGCTAAAATAGGGAAATTAGGTTTGTGCACTGTAAGAATGCTCCTGATGGGTTTTGATGGTAATCTGATGATCATGCTGTGTGCAACCAGAGGATATGCATCTACATTAAGTGCCTGGACATGCACGGTCTGCGAACACTCACAAAAGTGCCAAAACACCCTAAGCTAGGCTAACTGAACTGAACTGAACCCTTGTCATGAAGTAGCTTGTCCACGTACACATAGGGTTAGATGTGCACGTGACATCCCCTCCTTTTCAAAGTGAGGTACTGTTATCGAATTGTATGACGTCGAGGGAGATCGCCAATAGTGTCTGAAATTCTGGAAAGAACTCTTCACCGCCCCACTCTGATGTGTGGGTCATGCGATACTTGAACTTCAGAAAGGTTTGCAACGCTTGCTTCTTTAGGCCGCGCCGAAAGTGACACAAAGTCTTCTGTGGCTCCTTCAATGCTTCAACTTCGTCTATAGTCATGCGTTTACCTTCTTCAAGAATCTCCGAGGATGAAAATTCCTGAAACCACTTCCAACACAAAAACATGAACATACCCATTCCATGTAAAGTGACTGGAAAAATTCTAGTCTTCTTTAAAGACTGTGCATGCAATGTAGATGAACATATAGACGGAGTGCCAAACCGTTCATCAAATACACGCAAACAATGAAATCGAAACTTGTCTTTTTGATCTAAATCTATCAACTGTGGCAAATCACAATGGAAATGCTGATGCTTGATGCTCAATCCTTCTTGTGCTCTTTCGGATACTGTGTCATGCCCAGGAAGAGACATGGAATGTGAATTCCTTGAATGCAAACATTTCATCTTTCAGGAGTAATCCGCATACATCCGTGCTCATTCATGAGTGAATTGTGTTCATCGTACAATATGTCATGCCTATGAAAAGGGATCACATAAGGACGGTGACTAAAATACAAGAAACCATCACGAATGGAACACTCGAACAATGTGTGCTGATTAATCATGCGCACACATAATACTTCCTGTGAGGGTTCTTTGGACCTCGACTCAAGAGCCAAGATCGGTTCTTCGTGATTGATCGAATCTACAATGAGGTTAGCTTCACTAGACAAAGTATCAACTAAACCATCATCGCTGTGAACAATCACATCTCTATCCTGCAAATCATCATGCTCGTGAATAATCACATCTTGATGATGCAAATCATCATGCTCGTGAATAATCACATCTTGATCATGCCAATCATCATGCTTGTGAAAAATCACATCATTATCATGCAAATCATGTGTGTCGTGCTTTGGAGAAGAAAAGATGTTAGGTGCAGTGGAATGAATGTTTGCGCTTTGCTCAAGATGAGTGTTCCGAACTGTGCTCAAGGTTCCTTTTGTTCTTATGGAAGGTAGAGCCTTCCATTCTTAATGAGAGAATGCTATGATCACAAACAAAGTGAATGGACACTGTGCGTGTAAGTATATGAGATTGAGAGATAGAGAGAGAAGAGAGATACGACACCAGAGACGTTGTAAAACCCTCCTCCGAAAGCCCCACTCTCGTCGGCGAGAGTGGTCTACTTATGATTGCACAATTTGGTTATGTCGGTGATGGCGAGACCGACACTAGGGCTGAAATTTGCAATCTTTCTATTGCTGTCCAAAAACGCTATGGGCTGAAATCTGCGACTAGTCCAAAAACACTGATTTGGGGGACTATTTTCTGTGGGTCTTTGTCGTTGAAAATCTGCAGGTTTAGGGCTGAAAACTGAGGTTTCTTTAGGCTGAAAACTGATGGTCTTTCTGGCTGAATCTGCTACTTCTTTAGGGGCTGATCTTGATGGTTTTCCTACTGCTGAAATCGCTGCATGCTGTGGCTGAAATCTTCAAAAACGCTAGGCTGATATGTCTTTGCAAAAACGCTATGGTCTTCAAAAACGCTATCTGCTATGTTTTGGTGGCGAGGATGCTGATGCAAAATGCTATGCTTGGGACTTGCTGGCGATGGTGTGCTGATGCAAAAACGCCAGGCTGAGAGGTATGGCGATGATGCTCCTTCAAAACGCTAGGTTTGGCTTGTGGAAGGAAAAACGCTAGGGACGGAAGTTCTTCTTGCTTGGTGTTAGGTGCAGCGGAATGAATGTTTGCGCTTTGCTCAAGATGAGTGCTCCGAATTGTGCTCAAGGTTCCTTTTGTTCTTATGGAAGGGAGAGCCTTCCGTTCTTAATGAGAGAATGCTATGATCACAAACAAAGTGAATGGACACTGTGCGTGCAAGTGTATGAGACTGAGAGATAGAGAGAAGAGAGATACGACACGAGAGACGTTGTAAAACCCTCCTCCGAAGGCCCCACTCTCATCGGCAAGAGTGGTCTACTTATGATTGCACAATCTGGTACAAATGAATGCAAGTGACTGATGCAAGTCTAGGCTATGTCGGCGATGACGACGATGATGACGAAGTCAACCTAAGGGCTGAAATCTGCAAATCTTTCTACTGCTGTCCAAAAACGCTATGGGCTGAAATTTGCAAATCTTCTATCTGCTGAATTTTGACTCTATGTCGATGACTATGTCGATGGCGACGATGCGACGACGACGCCCCGAAAACGCTTTCCAGGCTGAAATTGTAAACCTTGCGGAAACTGACCGTGCGGCGAGGAACTGCTGCGGGAAGGTGAGATCTGCGAGGTTCAGGACTTGGTCTGTGGGTACTAACCGCTGAAAACTGAAAATGCTGATGTTCCTTGATTTTCCGTCGTGGTGAATTTGCAAAATGCTAGGGTGTGTAGCAGATACAAAAACGCTAGGGCTGAAAATCTGTGCTTCTGTCGCCATATCTTTGCAAATGCAAAAACGCTAGGCTGATTTGAGGTGCTGCTGTTGCCGGGATCTGCAAAGGCAAGACGTTGGCTGATCTGAGGTGAAAACGCTAGGTGATGTTGGATCTGCAAAACACTAGGTCTCCTGGGGGGGGGGGGGTTGTTTGCTGGGAAGTTGCCTGTTGAGCGTGGAGCTCCCGCTGCCTCTTTTGCCATTTAGTGCTAACTTTGGTTTGCTTATATATTTTCTTACCCAATTTGCCCTACCTACTTTTGTTGGGAAGTCACTTAAATTAATAAGTGAAAAATGTCAAAAATAGGGAAAATACGCTAAATGCATTGAAAAATTCCCCTGATGGATTCTGATGGGAATACCGATGATCATGCTGTGTGCAACCAGAGGATATGCATCTACACTAAGTGACTGGGCATGCACGGTCTACGAATAGACTCACTAAAGTGCCAGATCACTTCTAATCTAGACTGACTGGACTGACTGAACCCTGATCATGCTGTAGCTTGTCCACGGACACATAGGGTTGGGCGTGACTTCCCCTCCTTTTCAAAGTGAGGTACTGGTACCGAACTGTATGGTGTCGAGGGAGATTGCCAATAGCATCCGGAATCCTGGAAGGGACTCTTCGCCGGCCCACTCTGATGTGTGGGTCGTGCGGTACTTGAACTTCATAAAGGTCTGCAAAGTCTTTCTTTGGGCCGCGCCGAAAGCGACACAAAATCTTTTGTGGCTTCTTCCATGCTTCTACTTCGTCTAGAGTCATGCGTCTACCTTCTTCAAGAATCTCCTGGCTGAAAATTCCTGAAACCATTTCCAACACAAAAACATGAACATACCTATTCCATGTAAACTGAGTGGAAAAAAGCTCGTCTTCCTCTAAGGACTGTGCAGGAAATGTAGATGAACATAGAGACGGAATGACAAACCGTTCACCAAACATATGCAAACAATGAGATCGAATCTTTCTCGTATGATCTAAAGCAATGACCATGGCAATTCACAACGGAAATACCGCTCATACTTTCATGTGCTCTTTCTACAAATGTGTCATGCCAAGGAAGAGACATGGAATGTGACTTCCTTACATGCATACTTTTCAGCTTTTCATGAAAAATCCGCATACATTCGTGCTCATCCATGAGAGAAACGTGCTCAACATACAATATGTCATGCCTAGGAAAAAGGATCACATAAAGATGCTGACTAAAATACAAGAAACGATCACGAAAGAAACATTCGAACAATGCGTGCGTATCAATCATGCGAACACATAATACTTCCTGTGAGCGTTCTTTGGACCTAGGTTCGAGAGCCAAGATCGCTTCTTCCTGAATGATCGAATCGTCCTGTGGGGGTTCTATGGACCTCGACTCGAAAGCCAAGATCGGTTCTTCGTGATGGATCGAATCTACAACGAGGTTAGCTTCGCTAGAAAAAGCATCAACTAACTCATCATCCTTGTGAACAATCACTTCATCTTCATGCAAATCATCATGCTTGTGAGAAATCGCATCTTGATCATGCAAATCATCATGCTTGTCATTGTCATTTAAATCATTATGTAAATTATTGACATCCAAATCATCATGCTTATCATTGTCATTCAAATCATCATGCTTATCATCATCATTCAAATCATCATGCTTCTCACAATCATGCAAATCCTGTGTGTCATGCTTTGGAGAAGAAGAGACTGAGAGAGTCTCCTTTTCCCGAATCTCTTGCAGCTATGCCTGAGCTTGAGAAACGAGTTGCAAGAACTCTTTCATGTGTTCGTTGCTCATTCCTTTGACGGTGGCTGCAATTCTTTCTTGGTGTCTGCGCTCCATTTCTGTTTTTCTTTCTGCGTTTCTTGCTTCGCGTTCTAAATTCCTTTTCATAAACATCTGCTCAACCTCCTCCATAGGAGTTAGTGCTATCTTTGGCGTAGATGGGGAAGGGGGAGGGTCCGAAACTCCTCAAGAGCGAGCTCGATTCATCAAGGAGGGGAAGTGCTTTGGATGCGGGGAACATGGACATATCTCCGTGAAGTGTCCTAAAAAGGCATAGAAAGAACAAAATGATAAGGACGACGACAGGCCTGAGAGTTCCAGAGCAGCTGAGGAACATGGACAAAAAGGCAAGATGAAAACAGGACTGGTTCCGGATTGTGTGGGCACCGATCCCGACACTATGGACGAGAGTACAGAACTTTGCCGAGCTTGGGGCAAAGTGAAAGATCAAGAGGCCCTGATCTTCTTTGATGGAGGAGCCGAGGCCAACTTCAGTTCACCGGAATTGGCGGCGTGGCTCGAGATTACTCCCGATCGGATGGGACCACTTGCGGAGGCAGTTCTAGCGGCACCCGACAGGGACGTAGCCATTACACCTGTCTCATTGGCAAACTTCGGTTGCATTGTCAGGGGTATTTGGGGCATGAGGACTTCTTCATAATGCCTTTGGAGGGTTGTGATGTTCTCTTAGGGATTCCCGGGTACCACAAGAACAACGCCGTGATCCATTATCGGGCGAGAAAAGCGACTTTGACTACAGAAAAGGGCAGAACAATTGTACTTGATATTAAACTAAAGGGCGAGTCTGTACCTATTGTATCGGCTTCAGCCATTTCTAAATTAATGAAATCCAGTCTGTTTATTTACTCGATCTTTATGAAAGAATTGAGCGATAAGGATAGGACAAATATGTCTAAACTTGATAAAGAACGCCAAGATTTTCTCCACTCTCACGCCGATTGCTTCTCAGAGGGCCTACCAGGAGAGTTACCACCTGCTCGTCCTGAAGATCATACCATTGATCTGCTACCTGGAAGCACACCACCGAACCGGCCACCTTACCGTGTGAGCCGAGCACAGAATGAAGAGATTATGAACCAAGTGAAAGACCTCTTGGAAAAGGGTCTTGTCCAACCTAGTACTTCACCGTATTGCTCTCCAGTCTTGTTGGTTTTGAAGAAAGACGGATCTTGGAGGATGTGCATCGATTATAGAGCTCTCAACAAAATCACCATCAAGAACAGATTTCCGATTCCTAGGATCGATGATATACTCGACAGGTTACAGGGATCCTCGTGCTTTAGCAGGATTGATTTGAAGAGTGGATATCATCAGATCCAAATCGCGCCGAGAGACGTCTACAAGACAGTCTTCCGGACTACTTTTGGGTTATTTGAGTTTTTGGTGATGCCTTTTGGCTTAACCAATGCTCCTGCGACATTTAACCGGATGATGGACAGGATTTTTCGAGAGTACAGACTATTTGTTGGCACTTTCTTTGACGACATCATTGTTTTCTCCAAGAATGAGGCAGAACACGGAGATCATTTGCTCGAGGTCTTTCAGGCATTACGAGATCACAAGTTAGTGATTAATGCAAAGAAAAGTGAAATTTTCCTACCAGAGATACACTTTTTGGGACACATTGTCTCAGCAAACAGGAGTGCAAATGGATCCGGCCAAGATAGAGACTATACGTGATTGGCCCGATTTGAAGAATATCCATTTAGAAGCTTCTTGGGACTGTGTTCGTACTACAGGCGGTTCATAGGAAAGTTTGCATAGGTTGCTTCCCCTCTGCATGTCTTGACACAGAAAGGAGTCCCTTTCTCGTGGGGATCCACAGAGATGACTGCCTTTCAGACATTGAAAGAGAAATTGACTACGGGACCAGTTTGACTTTGCCGGACTTGTAGAAGTCATTTGAAGTATATTGTGATTCTCGTGGTCGTAGTCTGGGTGCGGTCTTGATGCAAGAAGGCCATGTCATTGCTTACGAGAGCCGATTGTTCTCTAGGCCGGAGATGACAACACAAATTTATGAAAAAGAGCTTTTTGTGGTTATCCATGCTCTTACTTAGTGGCGGCATTACCTACTCGGAGCGGATTTTACTGTCTTTACAGACCATCAGAGTTTGCGCTACTTCTTGTCAAGTTTAGACATATTTGTCCTATCCTTATCGCTCAATTCTTTCATAAAGATCGAATAAACAAACAGACTGGATTTCATTAATTTAGAAATGGCCAAAGCCGATACAATAGGGACAGACTCGCCCTTCAGTTTAATATTAAGTACAATTGTTCTGCCCTTCTCTGTAGTCAATGTCGCTTTCCTCGCACGATAATCGACCACGGCGTTGTTCTTGTGGTACCAGGGAATCCCTAAGAGAACATCACAACCTTCCAAAGGCATTATGCAAAAGTCCTCATGCCCCAAATACCCTTGACAATGCAACCGAAGTTTGCGAATGATAGCTGTAATGACTACGTCCCTGTTGGGTGCTGCTAGAACTGCCTCCGTAAGTGGTCCCATCCGATCGGGAGTGATCTCGAGCCGCGCCGCCAATTCCGGTGAAATGAAGTTGGCCTTGGCTCCTCCATCAAAGAAGATCAGGGCCTCTTGATCTTTCACTTTGCCCCAAGCTCGACAAAGTTCTGTACTCTGTTGGGATCGGTACCCACACAATCTGGAACCAGTCTTGTTTTCATCTTGCCTTTTCTTCCACGCTCCTCAGCTGCTCTCGAACTCTCAGGCCTGTCGTTGTCCTTGTCTTTCTGTTCTTTCTGTGCCTTTTTAGGGCACTTCGCGGAGATACGTCCATGTTCCCCGCATCCAAAGCACTTCCCCTCCCTGATGAAGCGAGCTCTCTCCTGAGGAGTAAGCTTGGGTCGTGCATCCTTCTTCTCTGGGTTGCTCTTTCTCTTTCTACTTTCATTCGTTGAAGTCTGTTTGGCTCATTGTGTCATGACCTCATCGGTGGGGTAGGTCAAACTGCCCGAGTGGATGGCAAAACCCCGTTTCGCATGACTCATCAACTCCTGAATAGAAGTTGACTCATGTTCCAAGCAGTGATCTCGGATCTCTATAGGTAGACCCAAGGTAAACCGCTCAATCTGTTCCTTGAACGAGATCTTCTTGAATGAAGAGGCGGGTAGAAAAGAGCTCCAAAATCTCTCGCAATAAGCGTCCACTGTATCCTTCTTGGTCATCCGAAGATGGTTCCAAGCAATTCGTATATCGTGTTCATACTCTCGAGTCAGCCAAGAAGAAATAAAAAGTCTCTTGAATTTCAGCCATTTAACTGGCGCAGTCTTGTTTAATAGAAGCGTGGACCACCAAGTTCGAGCATTGCAAAGTAAGAGACAGCTCTTCGAATCTTAGAGTGCTCTGACTAACGCCCTCCCGCGAAAGCGATGTCAAACTGCTGTACAAAAGACAAAGCCTTCGAAGCATCTCTATAACGAGAAAACGTGTCAAATTTAATTGACTGTCCACCTTCCTTAAACTCTCGGACTTTCTTGCTTTTGTCTTCCAGAAAGTCATACTGGTTGGCTTTGTAAAAATTCTTCTTCTTTGCATAAAAGTTGCTGTCATTAGAGTCCGAACTGTCTGTAGACGAGTCCTCTGTAGAATTGTCAATCACGGGGCGAGATTTAGACCTCTTTGCCTTTTTCTTGCCCTTTTCGAAGCAATGCTTCTTGCTTCGCTTTTTGCCTTTTCTATCTTCTTCGCTCGAGTCAGATGAGCTAGAAGAATTGTCAGTAGAAGAAGAAGAAGAAGAACTGGATACTCCTTCAAATCGAACACGCTTCTTCTGTTTCTTTGCCTTTTCAAGTGTAGTCTGACGACTCAAATAGCCCGGGAAGTCCGTGCCTTTCTTCTGCTTTTTGCCGTGCTTTTCAGCTTTGTTTTGCACGTCAAAAAGCTGAGCAATTTGTGCATCAACCACCTTTTCCAATTCCTTCTCTGTGTACATCCTGGGAGTAGGAGGTTTCTTGGGTGGTTATGTGGTCTGTAGCCACTACGTTTGCACCTCCTTGAAATATATGGTCTCGCTCATATATTTTTGCAAATTTTGGGTCCTTCGCAAAATTGTGCATCATCTTTGTTGCGTCGCCGATCAATCGTTGACGCTCCATCTCTCGACGCTCCGCCTGAGTAGGCTGAGGCGGGCCATACTCCTTGCCGGATTCTTCATTGTGATCCCTTTCCGCATCTCTGGATGCAGAGGGAGTCGAGTGATCTTTGGATCGGATTTCTCGTAGAAGAGAAATCGGCCGTGCTCTGATACCACTGTAACAGATTGGGACACTCCAAGTCAAGAATCAATCATGACAGCACCAATAACCACTTCAAAACAGTTCACAGTTCACAATAGATTTGCATTGGCCCGGTGGAGTTTCGTGCCTAGAGATATTGGCCCCAAAGACTGGCGCCCCTTTCGGTATTTCTTTATGTATTAATCAGTTCAAAGTACAAGAGTGGTTCGGGTCTCACTCTCAGACTCTGCGTCCAGATGCTCTGCAGAGTGGGAGCCCAAACCAGATATTTAAATTGCAAGGGATGCCAAAAGTAGAGCCCCAAAAGCTTCAGATCAAAAGCCTGAAAATAAAAGCTAAGGCTCTTTTCCTCTCTCAAGCTCTTGAGCTTTAGGAAATAAAACAAAAGGTATTCTCTCTCTCTCTCTCTCTCTCTCTCTCTCTCTCTCCAATTGCGTAGAGAAAAGCAGTTCTGCCGCAGCCCTTAATAAGCGCTGCAAAATCCGGAAAGCAGTGTACGGTGGCCACGTCATCATGTGAGCGCTTTTTCCGGGTTCAGCATGCTGTCGTAGGTTCTGGCAGTTTTTAGGGTTTACAGGTTTTAGGGTTAGGGCTAGGGTTTTTGTGCAGATTTTAGGGTTTGCAGGTTTTAGGGTTAGGGTTTCCAGAATTAGGGTTTTGAGCAGCAGTCAAGGTTTCGGCTCTCGGGCAGACACGTCATCACTTTGTGACACACCTTCCCGTAGCAGATGCTCGCCGCACGGTTAGATCAGCCAAAGTTTGCAAATTCAGCCCGCTATTCGCAGATTTCAGCATCTGCGTTTTCAAGGCATCGTCGTCGCCGTCGCACCGTCATCATCGTTGTCGTCATCGACATAGAGTCAGAATTCAGCAGATACAAGTTTTGCAGATTTTAGCCCTTAGCGTTTTCAGATTTCAGCCCGTCTTGTCGTCGTCCTCATTGTCGTCGACATCGTCGGCAAGTCCATTGCATTGTAGAGATTTGTGCAATCAATAGTAGACCGCTCTCGCCATAGAGAGTGGGGCCTTTGGAGGAGGGTTTGGCAGCATTCTGGTGTCATATTCTTCTCTCTATCTCTCAGTCTCAGCACCTTTGGTCATAGTGTTTTCCACTTTGTTTGTGATCATTTGCACTCTCTCACTAAAGGAACGGAAGGCTCTCCCTTCCGTAAGTAAAAGGAACCCTTGAGCACAGTTCGGAGCACTCATCTTGAACAAAGTTCAACATTCACATCCGTTGCACCTTACATCAACACTGGTCATGTGCTGTTTTTGGACTGTTTTTCAGCCAGATGGATGCAAGAAGCATTGGGAACAATGCCCCACTGTTAGAGGACAATAATGGGGGTGTTTAGGGCTGAAAACATGTGAAACTTTGTGTTGAAAACAGAGGGTTTACGTCATTGGAAGCGAGTCCCGGCATGGGGTTTGTTCAGAGCAAATTTTGGAGTTGTTATGCTGTCGAAATTTTGCTAGAACAGGTGCTATCTAGCTGGATAAAGGTGAAGATTTGCAGGACTTAGTTTTGTAACTTTTACCCTCTTAAAGAATAAAGAAATACCGAAAGGGGCGCCAATCTTTGGGGCCAACAGGTGTCGGGGTCTGCTTGGTAGCGCTCTAGCTTCCAAGCCGTGTGTTTGAATTATCAATTCCTGTTTCAGGTCTTTATTTGCAAAGTTTCTCTATGTCCTAAAGTCTAAAGTAAGATTTGGGGTGAAAGCCAAAGTCTATTTTGTAAAGCGTTGCTCTCAGCAACCTCGTATAGGTTTGTGCCAGAGACAGAGCAGATAGAGAAGTATTGTAGTGGGTTGCCTAAAGGGCTTCGAGATTACTGTACAAAGAACAGAGTGGCTACCCTTACTCAGCTTATGGAAGTTGCCAACACTGGTCTTGCCTTGTTGAAGGGAGAGGACAGTGGGTTTCCGGGCAATCGAAAAGGAGGGTAGCAAAAGAAGAATTTAGCAAAGAATCCCTTTGTGAAAACGGCTCTTGAAGTGTCACAAGGGTTAGAAAAGGTCAACAAGGACAACGACTCAGTCGAGACTTCTGGAGCGCAGGCAAAGAAATAGAAAAGGAAGCCTTTTGTGCGTAGGTCGCTTGAGGAAAAGAAGGTCTTGATGGCTGAGAATAAATGCTTTATATGCGAGCAACGTGGTCACTTTGCTACAGATTGTCCACAAAGGAAAAGACCAGCTGACTCAGATGATAAAGAGGACAAGAAAGGTGTTGCTAAATTGGCTTTATCTGATAATTCTAAGTGAATTATTGGATTTATTAGTGAGGGGGTTTTCTCGCTTGGAACAACAGGAAAATAGTTTTAAATGAATTATTGGAATTTTAAGTGGGAGGGTTTTTCTCACTGGAGACACTCGAGTACAGAGTAATCCTAGTGCGTCATTTAAAGTAATGACGGGAGCACTGAGAACGGGAATATCTGTAAGGCCACCAGGAACGGGTACTTCTGATGCGTCACATCGGATGGGTGACAGGGAGCATCGGAAAGAAGTATCCGACCATCCGGGAACGGACATCTCTGATGCGTTATAGGATGGGTGACAGAGCATCGTGAAGGAGATTGTACCGTAAGTTCGGTAGGAAAGGACTAGGTGATGGGTATTCTTGATGCGTCACAAGGTGGGTGACGGGTGCATCGGAAAGGGGATATCCATAGTCAAGAAATTGTGTTGGAATTGTGCACAAGGAAAAGCAAGCACTTGAATGAAGATGGGTTCAAAGGAAACTTTGAGGAAAAAGAGATGCTTTCTGAGAAAGTGGGATTGCTTTTTGGGAAAGCAGATGCTTTTCTACGAGGAAGTCTATGTCTGCATTGCAACTGTGCATGTGATTGCATCCAGGGATACTTGGTAATTGCTGTGAAAGCATTGTTTTTAACTTATAAGGTTTTATTGAGTTTTTGGGTAGATTCAGACTATTTTTAAAATACGTCGATCGCCCATTTAATAAGTGGGCAGCCATCTGATATATAAGGGAACAGATCAGCCAGCGTTTTCTCTCTCTTTTTCTAGCAGAACAACGAAAAAAAAAGAAAAAAATGAATATTTTTTTTTGGAAAAAAAAAAGGCCGCGATCTCTACGCGAGCAGCTATTCGTGCCTGTGGCTAGGAGCTATAAAAGCATCACATGCCCTTACTTAGAGGGGAGGATCAGTTTTTGCAAGAAGGATATGGTGCTGCAGAGTTCACCCGCAAAGAAGACATTTGCCGGTGGTGCCCATGACTGTCCCAAGTGTACCCGATGTCGCCAAGACCCAGTGCGCGAGTTCCCTCGCAAAGAAGTGCCTATGGAGCGTGTTTCCATCGCGACAAGCTGCTGTTTTTCTCTGTTTTCAGCCCATGAACGTCGTAGACGGGGCTGATTTACGAGAAGGAACCCGAGAACACACCTCTTTTGTGTGTAGGATTGGAAGAGAGGATTTTCTATGTAGAGATCTCTTCCGGGGAATTGCTTTTTCGAGAACTGAGTTGCGTTTCGAGCGTCGAAACTTTGAAGGTACGATTTTCATGTTATGATCTTTAAGTATTTGATTGCAGGTGTACTTCCTCTTCTTGAGGGAGTAGGAGCAGAGGAAGGCACGAGCCTCTGCAGGAGAAAAGCGCTCTGAGTAACTAGAGCCAGATAGCCCAAGGGTTTCGTACCGAAGTTTGGGAAGCAGATCCACGGATTGAAGAGAGGTGGACTCTCGAGATGTGATCCGCAAGTTGAAATTTCCCAAGGGAAGGGCTTCATGTCCAGGAAAGCGAAGTTAATCTGCAGGAAAAGGACTTTGGAAACAGAGTTAGAAAAGAGTTATAGGGATGTCATGCCCTGAGTCTGGAAGGTGAGATCCAGAGCCGAGAACCTTGATTCTCGAGGATTTGGAATAAGGAACGGAAGTTCCTTGGAATAGGGTTTTGCCCTAGGAATAGGAAGCCGAGGCTTCCAGAAACCATAAAGTCTTATTCTAGAACGAACGTGGTAATACGTTCGGTTCAAGTGCTTGTATAGATTTCTCCTCAGTAATAAAGATACTATTACGGGGGGGGGGGACCAGCCCATCTTCTGGTCCCCAGTACTGTGTCAATCTTCTCACCCTCTCTCTCCCTCTCTCTCTATCTATTTTTCTCTATATCTTTTGGCTTCAGTAATAAGTGAAATTCTATTTATCCGAATGTATTTTATATTGTTATGCGCTCCCGTTTGTGAC
Source organism: Adiantum capillus-veneris (assembly GCF_014529385.1). NCBI lineage: Eukaryota > Viridiplantae > Streptophyta > Polypodiopsida > Polypodiales > Pteridaceae > Adiantum > Adiantum capillus-veneris. The sequence continues at coordinate 18,277,171 of NC_140953.1, forward strand.
AAAAGGAAAGGGGCTCAAGCCCATGACAAGTTTAGTGCCAGACATGGTGGGTGACAGGCCAAGCATGAATTTCAACAAGTTATGCAGAGCATGGGGTAAAGTCAGAAACGAGACGACACTTATCTTTTTTGATCCAGATGCCAAAGCGAACTTTATCTCACTAGAGTTAGCTATTAAGTTGGGCATGAGAGCTGAGGAGATGGGGTACACGGCAGAGGCAGGGTTGTCATGTCCTGGCCACTCAGAGTGTGTTACTCTTATCATTGGAAATTTGCGTCTACATATTCTGTCGTATGTGGACACATAAGAGTTTTATATCATGCCATTGGAAGGTGCGATACGCTGTTGGGAATCCTGTGGATGTTCGGAATACATGGCGAGCTGAACGTCTTCGGCAAAACGATCACCCTTCAACGTAGGGGCAAAACTCATGTTTTGGATGTAAAGCTTAAAGGGGAGTCTGTCCCTATTGTATTTGCTTTGGATATCACTTCTGTAATTAAACATCATCTTTCTGCGTACTTGGTTTTTGCATGTGATATTTTAGATAGTTGTCAGTCAAATATATCTGTGTTAGATAAAGAAAGGTCAGCATTTTTGCGAGAGTTTAATGATTGTTTTTCTGATTCATTATCGTCACAACTGCTGCCAGAGAGGCCTGAGGACCATACAATAGATTTGGTGCCAGGGTGTAGCCCACCAAACAGACCTCCCTACAGTGTTAGTGCGGCTCAGCAGAAAGAGATTATGGCCTAGGTTGAGGACCTTTAGAGAAGGGGCTGATTCAGCCTAGTTCTTCACCTTTTTGCTCCTGGTGCTCCTAGTGCAGAAGAAGAATGGCTCTTGGCGCATATGTATTGACTACCGTGTGTTGAATAAGAATACCATCAAGAACATCTTTCTTATTCCAAGGATTAATGATATTCTTGACCGTTTAGAGGGTGCTGCAATTTTCAGCTGGATAGACCTTAAGAGTGCGTACCATCAGATTTGCATAAGGCCAGAGGATGTGCACAAGACTGCGTTTAGGACGACATTTGGTCTCTATGAGTTTCTAGTGATGCCATTTGGTCTTACAAATGCTCCTCCTATGTTCAATAGGATGATGGACTGGATTTTCCGCTCGCATCAAAAGTTTGTTGGCACATTCTTTGATGATATGATAGTCTATTGGAAGAATGAAGAGGAGCATAGGCGTCACCTGACCATTGTGTTCGAAGAGCTACGTAGTCACAGGTTACTTGTCAATCCTAAAGTGAATTCAGATCCACTTTCTTGGCCACACAGTGTCAAAGGATGGTGTCCGAATGGATCCCGCAAGGGTGATTATCAAGATACGGCCAGACTTAAAGATCGTGCACGATGTCCGAAGCTTCTTGGGATTGTGCTCATACTAAAGAAGGTTTATTAGGAATTTTGGAGAGATGCAAAAGAAAGAGGTCACTTTCAAATGGACCCAAAAAGAGATTTCAGCTTTCAATCTCTTAAAGGAAAAGTTGACTTCAGATCCCATGATTGTTTTACCAGATCCTAGGAAGTCATTTGTGGTCCAGTGTGACGTGTGTGGCAATAACATCGGAGCATGCCAATGCAAGATGGTGGGTAGTAGCTAATGAGAGCAGAATCTTGCAAGGGCCAGAAAAGACTATGCAAATCTATGAGAAAGATCTACTGGCCGTCATTCATGCGCTCTCTAGCTGGAAGCACTACTTGTTAGGTGCTGATTTTGTTGTCTAAACAGATCATCAGACCTTGCGATACTTCTTGACATAGTCCAAGGTATCCGAAAAGCATATGTGATGGGCAAAAATTCTTTCTATGTTCCACTTCGAGATTATGCATGTGGCAAGAAGAATGTGGTGGCTGATGTGTTATCAAGAAAGCCACAAATTTTAGCTGTGTCAATTCCTTATCATCATGAGCTTGATGACATGAAGGAACAATATTCTATTGATGAAGATTTTGCAAGGATCTTTGAACAGTTGCAAGATGGGCAACGTCATGAGCACTACCTCCTCAGAGACGGTTTTATGATGATGCATGGCAGACTTTGTGTCACTAGGCCATTGCGACATAAGGTCATGGTAGAAAGTCATCCCACCGTATGCAGGGCATCCTGGAATTGATGCGACAGTGAAAGCGGTAGAGTGTTCTTTTATTGGCCTACTTTGAGGAGAGACGTGGATGCCTTTGTTCGAGCATGCGTGATTTGCCAAAAGGTCAAGTTTGACATGCAAAAGGCACCAGGGTTATTACAGCCACTGCCGATTCCGGATAAGCCATGGGAAAGATTGCTATGGATTTTATCTTTGATCTTCCAAGAACACCGACAGGGAATGATGATATATGGACCATTTTTTGCAGGTTCAGCAAGCAGGCCCATTTTATTCCTGTCAGGAAGAAGATAAAATTTGACCAGATGGCTCGATTGTTCATGTACAATGTGTTTAAGGACCATGGTATGCCACAATCAATTGTCAGTGATCGTAATCCTCGCATGACGAGTTTGTTTTGGAGAGGATTATCTGAGAACATGGGCACTACGCTCAAGTTTTCCTCTTCGTTTCATCCACAAACTGATGGACAGTCAGAACAGGCTAATTCTACTGTCTTGGATCTACGGAAATGTTATGTGTTAGATAATAAGGGCAAGTGGGAACAATATTTGCCTATGCTTGAGTATGCGCACAACAATACGGTGCATTCCTCCACAGGCAAGACATCTTTTGAGATTGTTGAAGGTGGCAAAAAGGTTCCTCCCATTTTGCATACAAAGGACAAGATCTTTGAGGCAGATCATATGTTGAAAACATGGATGAAATGGATATGAAAATCAAAGAAGACTCATGCAAAGCAGAAAAGGGCTGCTGATCGTCATCGTCGTGAATTATTGTTTTCACTTGGTGATTGGATACTTTTACGGTTTGAAAAGGCAAGGTTAAAGAAGATGAAGGGCAAGGAAAGGTTGTTTCCGAAGCTTAGTATGTGTTACTATAGGCCTTTTCAAGTGCTTGATAAGATTATCTGTGAATTACTGTTTTCACCTGGTGATTGGGTACTTTTACGGTTTGAAAAGGCAAGGTTAAAGAAGATGAAGGGCAAGGTAAGGTTGTTTTCAAAGCTCAACATGCGTTGCTATGGGCCTTTTCAAGTGCTTGATAAGATCAATGATGTTGCTTATAGGTTGAAATTGCCTGACACTTGGAAGATTCATAATGCGTTTCATGTGAGTCTTCTAAGACCCTTTGTGGTGATGTGCCAGAAGATATGCCACAAGAAGATCAGCCAGAAGTCGATGAACTTGATGAGATCTTGGTACCTAAGCAGATTTTGGCGCATAAAGAAAGAAAAGTTAAGGGATAGGTTGCAAGACGCTATTTGATGAAGTTCAAGAACTATCCACTTATGGATGCAAAGTGGATGGAAGAGCATGAACTGTCAGAGTCACCAAATGTATTGCAACTTTACCTTGAGGCCTTTGGGTTACAGCCTATGTATGCCCCAATCCAACGTGTGCAAAGGAGGGGTAATGATGGAGCTAGCACATCACTTGTACATACGGATTCAGTGCAATAGAAGTGTGCGTGGCTCTTCAGGTGTTAAAGGTATTATACTCACTTTTATCATAGATGGAAATGACAAAAGTATGAAGGTCTCATTAAGTCATTTGTATCTATGTGTTATATGACCTTTCTTGCAGGTACATGCGATGATAAAAGCATGCTAACAACACAAGATCATCAATGGCATGTATATATAGCATGCAATCGAGGACGTTTGCGATTTCAGAGGGCGGTATGTCACGAGGACGTAGCAACTGCTAATTACTGTCATGAGGACGTGGCAACTGCTAACCTTAGTTGTTGGTTTCTTTTTGATGATTTTTATTTAATTTTTGAGACCCTCTTATTGAAGTTGCAAATGGCCGGACATTGTATGGCCAGTGTGAAATGGCCGACGGCTGAGAGTTTCACCCGCAGACGGGAAGGCTTTGTCGCCACGAGTTGGTTGGGCCGATCGACACTCGAATCTGAGCAGTAAAAGTATGTCTAGCCTCTACTCAAAGTTTGAAGAGAAGATCACCCGATAATTGGGCTACATTGTAATTTTGGATGTGGTCCAGTGGTGATAGATGGTCAGGTGACCAATGGAAGTGCTATGGAAGCATCTCCTAGAATTTAGGAAACTACTATTTTCGGCCATGAAATTTATTCGCGTCATTAGCTCTGGAATGACAAGAGGAACATTTTACTACCGTGTTGCTAAGTCAATTGAGCAACCGGTTGAGATATTTTTAGACCGGAAGGTACAAAAACGCGAAAACCATGCATGAGCACCATTTGGCACATTTCTGGGCACTTTCCAGCTTGAGAGAGAGTGAGAGAGAGGCGTTGAAATTAAACGTTGGGCTGCATTTTCAGCCGTAAGGTGGATTGTTGCAGGTACCAAAGCTACTCTGTGCTTGCCTACCCTCTATGTACAGTGAAGTGCAAGAACTGAAGCCTTGTACAACATTCACTTCTCTCTCTCTCCCCTCCGTGCAGTTAGGTGATGCCCCACAAGAGGGCTTTTCATTTGACCTATGTACAGTTGTGTGGTCATATGCTTTTATGGCGAGCCAAGAGCCTCTATGAGCGAGAACAAGAGTAGCTAATTGCTACTCCAAGTAGGCACCGGTGAGGGTAATAACCTCCCCGTACAGGTGCATTTTCAGCATTGGTTATGTGCTGTTTTTCAGCCATATGGATGCCAGAAGCATTAGGAACGGTGCCCCACTGTTAGAGGACAATAATGGAGGTTTTTCGGGCTGAAAACATGTGAAAAACGAGTAATTACAGAGAGCTGTAATGACTGTTTTTAAGATGAAAACAGAGGGTTTACGTCATTGGAAGTGAGTCTCGACATGGGGGTTTGTTCATAGCAAGTTTTGGAGTTGTTATGTTGCCAAAATTTTGCTAGAACAGGTGCTATCTAGCTAGATACAGGTGAATCCCTAGGACTCAGTTTTGTAATTTTTACCCCCTTAAAGAATAAAGAAATACCGAAAGGGGCGCCAGTCTTTGGGGCCAACAGGTGTTGGCGTCTGCTTGGTAGCGCTCTTGCTTCCAAGCTGTGTGTGTTTGAAGTATCAATTCTTGATTCAGGTCTTTATTTGCAAAGTTTCTCTGTGTCCTAAAGTCTAAAGTAAGATTTCGGGTGAAAGCCAAAGTCTACCGCCCTACGGGCCGGTTCCACACTGCCAATCTCTCAAGTGAGAGAGAGGCTGCTCTTATGTAGACTGTAGGAAGAGAGAGAGAGAGAGAGAGAGAGAGAGAGAGAGAGAGAGAGAGAGAGAGAGAGAGAGAGAGAGAGAGAGAGAGAGTTCTTGCATGGGTAAGTGTGCCAAGTAGCACACTTAATAACTTAAAAACCATTCAACTTTTAACTTTTAAAAGTTTCTAGACCATTAATGAAACGTGCAATTAACTCACAATTGAACAAATGATTGCTATATATGAAAACATCAATTGTTCCTGGCTCAATGCCATACCGGTATTGCTCCAGAATTACCTGTTCACGCTCGTCCGGCTGTTTGACCCGGACACAAGTAATTAATTTCACTGGCTTATCCTAAGGCCTTTTTAAAAATAATCTAGGCCTTAGGATCACTGCTCTAAGGACCCCATCTCATTCTTGTGCTCGCATTGATCTGAGGCTATTGTCTACCTCTTTTAAAAGGTTCGATTTCCCAATCACTAGGGCTTCAAGGTATTTTTTTGCTAGGGTCTCCCTGAGGTGCTCTAGCCTACGTTTAGGCGCTCTGAAGGCCCTATATTGTGGTGTGCACACAACTATGTGAATAATTATTTTATAGTAAATAAATTAATTATTTACAAAAACTGACATAGTTACACTTTTGATAGTCCACAACCAAGCCGCTCAATCTCGTCCTTCAGAGTGATCCTCCGAAACGAGGACACTGACAAAAAGATATCCCAAAACCTCTAACAGTGGTCCACCAAAGTGTCTTGCTTTTTCATTCTCAGATGATGCCAAGCTGTGGCAAAAGATATCCCAAAACCTCTAACAGTGGTTAACCAAAGTGTCTTCCTTTTTCATTCTCAGATGATGCCAAGCAGTGATGGCTTCTTCATATTCTTGCGTTAACCATGCTGAAGTGAAAATTCTCTTGAATTTTATCCACTTCTTAGGTGCTTCTCTATGCAATAGCCATGCGTGTGCGTGTGTCACAAATTGCTGACGTGTCAAAGCCCTAAAGAAGGGAGCCAACTTGCAGATGCTGGCCGAGGGGCCTAAACTCTAAGAAGAACAAGTAAACAGAAGAAGTCCTCCCAACTTATGGGGATCCCGTCCGATGGGGCCCCAAGTGACATTAAGGAAATAAAGCAGGACCCACACACACACACACACACACACACACAAGATTGCGTAGCTGCTGACGACGCGGCAGATTTTCGAAAATCACGTTGGCTGATGACGTGGCATGCTGTACGGATTTCCGCTTTGTGCTGATTGTTGACGTGGCAAGCTGTACGGATTTCCGTGATTTACGTTGGCAGCTTTTTGGCTTTGCTTTTGGACCAGGTGCTTTTGAGTTTTAAGGCTTTTTATTGTAAACTGCTTTTGGGGCCTAGGGCCTTTAAATACGAGGTTAGGGCTCATTCTCTAGCATGCTTCCTGGCGAAGGTGTAGAGTCTGGAGTACCGACTTGTACTGGGTTGATGCAATATAAAGAAATACCAAAAGGGACGCCAAGGTTTGGGGCCAATACTCTCTGGGGTGGAATTCCGCCACTCCATGTCGCGTGTCGTGTCCCTCTCTCTCTCTCTCTCTCAGTTCAATTGTTAATGAAGTGCTAAAAGTCTGTTCAGTACGTGGTGTCCGTCTTGTGACAGTGGTATCAGAGCATGAGGCGTGTGCTTTTCTGAAAGCATACCGGTCCTACAAAAGAGCAGACAGAGCTTTTGGAATTTTGTTTGAGGTATCTTCGGCCTCCGACCCTGGATTTAGCAGCCACTCCCACCCTTACTTCATCGCACATCGGGCGCGCTTCTGTCTTCACCACTCATATCTTACAGGGCATAAGCCATTAAGATCACTTGCAAGAGAAGGATCCAAGATTTGTTTCGAGCTGTTGTTTTTCTCAGAGACAGTACCATGCAGATGTTGATAGCTACCAAGCAGCATACTCCAAGTACTTGGCAAGCTTTCAAGAAAAATTTTGCTCGAAGTTATATGGTTTTTGACATATTCCTTCGGAGTGCAACTTCTGGCAGAGTGGGGTATCCTGAAATGCTTGCCATGGAAACCTTAGCATATTATATCTTGAAATTCCTCGACATCTCTCAGTAGATGTCTCTTCACGATCAGATGACCTTGGAGGTCCAGTGCGATTGCTATCTTGGGTCTACCATCGCCGCCAAAGAAACACTGTTTGTCCAAGAGCTGATGAACCATGTTGTGCTCGGCTACGACCCTATGGAATGAACCTAACCCTAATTTTTTGGTGCAGGTTTCAGGATGGAAAGTCACTCGACTTTTTGAGCTCGATTGATGTCGAGATTGCTTTTTAAGTTTGAAATCTGTTTGAGAAACTTGTTTGGTGATCCTGTTTGGAGTTTGTTTGAAATGGATAGTATCTGTTTTGAACCTGTCTTGGTACCGATTTGAATTGTTTGACTCTGGTTTTAATACTGGTTTCATTGCTTGGTGATTGTACTCCTGGGTGGAGTAGTGAGAAATTATGTTTAAGAATGCTTGTTCATACTCATGGCCCGGACCCTTGTGGTTATTTACGAGGGGAGTATTGTTGTTGTGACTCCCGGCCCGGACCTGGATGGTTATGCGGGAGGAGTATCAAGAAGTTTGAGCAGTGGTTACTCTCAGCACTTGCAAATTACGCAGGCTGCTGTCTGGGGGGTGTTTGGTTGTAAAAGGCCTCTATATCTCCCGGCCCGGACCTTTTTAGGTTATGCGGGAGGAGTGTTCATTGGCGGCTTTATGTTTCTATGTCTTTTAACATGCATATGTGAGCATTTGTGTTGCATTGTAATGTGCTAACCACTGAATATTCCTAAGTGGATGAGATTGCCTAGGTATGTAATTTTAGTGCATCAAGACACCCGTGGAAGATCAATACAGTCTTGGTATGATGGCTAATTTTACTACGCCGGAATATCGAGAGTTCCGATCTGGACGAAAGAAGAAGCTAACTTCTTGATCAAAAGAGCCGAAAGGAGAAGCTAACTCCTTAACAAAAAGAGCAAATTGATTGTCCCTCAGAATGTCTCTCAGAATTTTTTTTGAGCTAACTTGAGTTGTTTTGCAGATATGTTGTAATCGCGGACGATTACTCTCTTTCAAGAAGGGGAGATGTCACAAACTGCTGACGTGTCAAAGCCCTAAAGAAGGGAGCCAACTTGCAGATGCTAGCCGATGGGCCTAAACCCTAAGAAGAACAAGTAACAGAAGAAGTCCTCCTCCCAACTTATGGGGACTCCGTCCGATGGGGCCCGAAGTGACATAAAGGAAATAAAGCAAGACCCACACACATACACACACACACACACACACACACACACACAAGATTGCGTATCTGTTGATGAAGTGGCAGATTTCCGAAAATCACGATGGCTGATGACGTGGCATGTTGTACGGATTTCCGCGTTTTGCGCTAACTGTTGACGTGGCAAGCTGTACGGATTTCCGTGATTTACGCCGGCAGCTTTTTGGCTTTGCTTTTGGACTAGATGCTTTTGAGTTTGAAGGCTTTTTACTGTAAACTGCTTTTGGGGCCTAGGGCCTTTAAATATGAGGTTAGGGTTGATTCTCTGGCATGCTTCCTGGCGAAGGTGTAGAGTCTGGAGTACCGGCTTGTACTGGGTTGATGTTATATAAAGAAATACCGAAAGGGGCGCCAAGGTTTGGGGCCAATACTCTGTGGGGTCGAATTCCGCCACTCCATGTCCCGTGTCGTCTCTCTCTCTCTCAGTTCAATTGTTAATGAAGTGCTAAAAGTCTGTTCAGTCCGTTCTTTTCTATTGGCATGTGGTGTCCGTCTTGTGACAGTGTTTCCTTTCATCTTGAAGAAAGACTTTGGAAGGAAGACATCGAGGGACCTTTGGTTGTAGTCTTCCATGATCTCTTTTGCAAGCATTTTCAAGTTTTTCCATGCTGACAAATTCTGGACTTCAAACGGGGAGGTCATGTAAATTGGCATGCGGATTGAACTCCACCAGTGCATAGCATTATCTTTGAGAAATCCCGCAGCTCGAGAAATCTTTGATTCTTCTTTGTAGTTCCCCAAACCATAGATGTTGTCAAACTGTTGGAGGGACTACAAGGCTTTCTTTCTATCTTCAGTTCAAAAAAAGTGAAAAATTTTACTGTAGTCCCACCAACCTTGAAATCTTTTGGTTGGTTTGGCGCAAACCCCGAATGTGGATAGTAGGGATATCCATAAGGGCTCCAACCATTGCTCCTTGGAGGCGGCGGTGGTGGCAATGTTGGTGGCAAAGGTGGTTGCACTGGATCAAGGTCAAATGGTTATACCATGTTCCTAAAAACTCCCCCAACTGGAACAAAAGGTTGAGTAGGTTGTCGGTTAGAGGCTCTTGTACTTTTTGGTGCCGGAGGAGGTGGTAGCACCTAGGTATCAAAAGGGGAAACATGTAATTCAAGAACTGCTGGAAACTTTGGAGCATCGGAAGATTATGTTGAGGATGCTGCGAAAGTATGTCGCGGAGCTCGTTGAGAAGAAATTGCAGGTAATCTGTAGAATCCAGAAACGCCATCTTGCTTTGTCTGCTCTTGTAGGACAGGTATGCTTTCAGAAAAGTACACGATTGGAGCTTTGATACCAATGTTTCGGGACGGCACCACGTGCCAACAGAAAAGAACAGACTGAACAAACTTTAGACGCTTCAAAACAATTGAACTGAAAGAGAGACACTTCACACGACACGGAGGGGCGAAGTTCCAACCCCATAGTGCACTGGCTCCAAACTATGGCGCCCCTTTGGGTATTTCTTATATTGCTTCTACAAGGTACAACACAACCAAACTCTGGCGCCCCTTTCGGTATTTCTTTATATTGCTTCAACGAGGTACAACACTTTGGAGCCAGTGCACTGTGGGGTTGAACTCCGCCACTCCGTGTCTTGTGTGAAGTGTCTCTCTTTTAGTTCAGTTGTTTTGAAGCGTCTAAAGTCTGTTCAGTCTGTTCTTTTCCATTGGCACATGGTGCCATTCCGTTACAGCAAAACACACACATATAGGGTATTGTATACTCAAGGCATTGAGAGAGATTAAACCTTCTTGTATAAAATGGTGCTGATTGGGCAACACACTCCCTTTGGGTAAAGTGTACAATGTACTAGGCATTATCTTGGGATTATCATAGGTACTTTCAAAGTACTTGTCTAAGTTGTCCGTAGTACCTTTATATATCATTGTATCCCTCTCAGTTTGTTATTGTTGTCACCTCCTCTATCTATTCTCCCCCAATATTTTCATAATAAAGCTCTCCATTACTTCATATCATTGCATCCCTCTCAGTTTGTTATTGTTGTCACCTCCTCTCCTCTCTCATCAATTCTCCCCAAATATTTTCGCATCATGGTATCAAAGTGGATCCTACATTCTTCACAACAAGAGCTCTAATTCGTTGGAAAATGCACTCCGTAACCGCACAAAGGCCCCCCCGGGGGGGGGGGGGGGGGGGGGGCGCGGGGAATGGTGTTTGACACTAGAGGCCAAAGTCAACTCTCCTTGTGCATCTCAAAGAAGAAGCACACGCTATCCTCTAGACGTGCCCTAATAGCAATTGAAACCTCTAGGGGTGTGAAAATTCCTTCTACTCAGGAGCTTGCATAGAGCTCAAAAGGAAAGTGCCAATCCATTGGAATTGATGCTCATATATCTTGGCGCATGATCAACCCACCTGGCAAAAGGCTCGATCTGTCCAATTGCCCAAGCTACATGCAAACGATTGCCAGGAATATGGTTGTGCTCCATTTGAATTAAGGGATTCCATAGCAACGGCTGGCGGAGTCTCTAAGACTGATGTTGTCGATAGGTATGAAGTGCAGTTTTTTTTTTGTGAGGCATGAGCGCTCTGTCTACTCTCAACTTGGTTCAACCATGAAGAGCGATTGGAATCAAACAAGAGCTGTCAATAGCACCCGTTCACAACTTGCAACGATTTGTGTGGAGGTCATGTAGTGTTATTCTGATTATTGTATCCTGGAGTTTGTTGATAGTTGTTTTTCTGTAATTTGAAAAGAAACCATTACCACCCTGGTGGTAATTTTCAGTCATTTTAGTTATCTTTCGCTCACATGTGACATATGATAATGATTTTTTATACCCTTGTTTTTGCAGATTATTGCAATAAGAGACATTATACGACCACCTAACCGGGCACAGTTTAATGATGTTTATATTGTCTACGAGCTTATGGATACAGACTTGCATCAAATCATAAAATCAAATCAAGCTTTGACGGAAGATCATTCTCAGGTTGGGTATCAAACCAATTGTTATGTAGTATGTCTCTAGGTCTTTTAGTTTCAATGTTTGAAGTTCAAGTTCATCCACATTTGTTCATTCGTTACAAATAACACGAGTACTTGTGCTAGGAATACTGTCAAGATGGTCTGCGGCATATTTCATCTCCGCTTCTCTTGGACATATCCAATAGCTTCTCACTTATGGGTCTAGTTATTTTGATAATTCATTAGCAATATAGTTCTTAAGCTATAGCTAATTTAGCAACATCTCTCCCTTATAAACTATTATCCTGAATTGTAGTGGTCTCACTCAACTGCCCAGAAGATTTGGGGAGGCGTCGTGACACTCTGCATCCACAAGGGGAAACTCAGACAAGATACAGGGTTTTTGGCATTATCATCGCTCAGATGAATTATTGGCACTTGATATTGACTTGGGTGTAAGCTATTGGGAAAATATGTCATGCTTGGTGATGTCTTGGTTGAAAGCATAAGGAGTACTTGAGGAGCTTACTCTTGTGGACATCGATGCCAACGAAGTGCTTAATAGTGGTTTGAGCAGTATGTATGCCGATTGTTGTGCTTGGCGGTGCTTGGGTCAATTTGTATACCAAATATGGTGCACTTCAGAAAGCACATCAAGTTCTTAAGGATACTTTGGTTGATAAGTATGCCAAATGTGATGCATTTCAGAAAGTATGGAAGGATCTTGAGGAGCTCAATTTTCGGAATGGTGTCTTTTTGAGTGCAAAGATTGCGCGAATGTCATAAAATATAATATCTAATATCTAACCAACCCAAATGATTCTCTCATATTAAACCGATCACTTAATGTGGGAGAATAAACGGGAACAAGGGTTAAGATATAGACATGTGCTTATAGATCTATCACAATATGGGGCAAATGGTAAAGGGGCCCAAATGAGAGATGGTCTATCAAAGAGCAAGGCTAACCAACGGAGCGTAAGACCTTAGGGTTAGCTTCATTGAAGACCTCCAATAATGTGTGTAAAAGTCCTTTGACCTTAGGTAAGCTAGGGCCGACCTTGAGGCGCGGGAACCCGACCCAGCTTGAGGTGCTTGTCTTGCTTGTCATGCTTGATGACTAAGGTGCTTGAGGTGCTTGATGATTGAGGTGCTTGAGATGCTTGAGGTGCTTAATTATTGAGATGCTTGAGGTGCTTGATATGCTAGGGTTGCACTTAAGGTGAGAACCTAGCCCAAGCTTACAGTGCTTAACGGCCAAGCTTGTGGTGGGAGCTGGGCCTATGTATGAGGGGCTTGAGGTGTCAAAAAGTCAAATATTCAATCCCTACGAGGAGGGGGCGAGCCCTACATGAGGGGGGATGAGAGAGAACACCCACACACTCACACAAGGCATGCATGGTACAAAGAAAGCAAGAGGGACACTTGTCAAGTTCCTCCTCATGTTGCCCTCATGGTGTGCTTGAAGCCTATTGGTTGGCCACCCAAGGGGTCCAATAATAATTTAGGAGATTTAATTAATTGATTTAGCATTTATCTAGTCCTCTCTCTCAAAGGTGAAAGGGGGACACTTGTCTCAAGGCTACCCTTGCTGCTTGTAATACCTCCTGCTTGTGATTGGCTAGGCCTGGAGGGGTCCAATGAGCTTCAAGCATGAGCTACAAGGGGGGGTCGACCCAAGCAAGCTAGGGGGTTGCTTAGGGGATATACTCACCCACACACACTCACAAACACTCTCATTGTGTGCTATGCAAAGTGCAAGAGCTCCCCGCTCCCTCTCCATCTCCAAGTAAGTAGAGGTTGAGAGCCTACACCAACACTCTTGGCTATGGAGTGCAAATCCAACCAAGAGCCATGCTTCAATGCTTAAGCTTGCCATCTCTTTCTTCTTCATTACTATGCTATTATGTATGCTAGCAACAAGAGTTATGATAAGTGAGGAACTAATTCTTTCTCCTACGAAATGTTTCTTCTTCCTCTTCCCTACCCTCATTCCCTGCTAGCTCTCTCTACCTTCGAAGGTGTTTGAGGTCTTGGGACTGAGGCTTGGGATAGTTAAAGCTTTCTTCCAGTTTATGCTATGTTTGTGATGCATGAAGCTTTCCATCTTCATTGCATCACCTAGGTCACAAGGAACACAAAGATTGTATTGTAACAAGTCTCTCTTAATGGGAGAAATCATAATACAAATGCCTATTGGAGGGGGGACCGGATCCATATAAATCAGGTCCTCAACTGTTGTCATGTTATCTAAATTCTCTCTCTTGCAAAAGTATTGTTGATGCCAAGTTAACTAATTGCTATGATTATGTTGCTATATTCAATTATGTTCACCCGCTATGCTCACAAAGTCATTTCTCAAAAGTACTCTCATTAATTTCCGCTACTCTCAAACTAAATAGGCCAATTCCATTACATTGGTATCAGAGCATTTGGTTTCTCTTTTCTTGCTTAAGAAGAGAGGTCCTTAAGTAGCCTATAAATGGTTGATGTTGTTAATTATATTAGGGTAAGTGGAACTTGGATCTATTATCGGTTTTGTTGAGCCCACTATGTGGGGGATGGTGCACACCTCGGGAGCTTTGGACTTAATAATGGAGTCTTTTCAGACTTGCCTACGGCTTTACCATTATTGAGCCATAAGAAGTCCGAAAGGAGCTAGCCCTTGGCAACTCTGCTATGTTATACGTACTCCTCTACTCTCTATAATTAACCACTTCGAGCCGTGTGTGTAGATACTTAAGAGCCGATTTTCAAAGGCCAAGAGGAGTGGCAACTAAGGTTTTTAATTGCCAAAGCATACACTAAGTACATACATAAATTTTGTTAACATGGCTGACAATAATCAAGAGAGTAGAATGAACATTGATAGCTTTGATTTTGCACATGAAGGTGCTAATGATCATGCTCCCATGTTTGTGAATTATCTCGTCACTAGGTTGCAGCAAGCTATGAGCAACCCTGCTTTGCAAGCCGAAGTTACTCAACAACTTTGTGCTTATGGAATTTTCCTTGCTCTCCAAGAGGAGAGAGAGCTTAGGAGGCCTCTTGAAGAGACCCCCAAAAGAAGACTCTCCCATTCGAGAGGAGGAATCCAAACAGCAAGAAAGCAATGAAAGTTTAAGTTTCTCTGAAGATGTGGCTCCACGAAGACGGCGGTCTAGACGATCGCCCACTCCTTCCAAGAGGAAAAGATCAACATATAGTCCTTCTCCTCATCACTGTGAAAGGCAAGGGAGGAAACAAAGGAAGAAAAGGGCTAGGAAGAGGGGAGGACATCGCAAATCATTTCCTTCTTCTTCACCTTCCTCCTCTTCCGACGAAAGTTATGGCTATTCTCCTAGAGAATACAAGAGGGGAGGACATCGCAAATCATTTCCTGCATGGCGAAGGTCACAAAAGCTAAAGAAGTTCAAGGAGGGAGAAAAGAGTATCTCTTTTCTCACCTATGATGGCACCTTCGGTGCTACCGACAAAGTGTTGGCCATCATCCAGCAATTTGATGCGGCCTTTGGAGATGAAGGCTTCACAGAGTCCTTCAAGCTACGCCATGTAGCTATGCACTTCCAAAAATCAGCTCGTCAATGGTGGGCTAGTCTTCGTGGAAATGGTCAAGCCCCAAAGACATGGAAAACTCTACGAGTTTCCATCATGAAGCAATTCCTTGTAAGCGATGCAAAGGACAAAGTGCTTACCGACTGGCGCAGCTTGAAGCTCCTCTCCCATGAGTCTATCCACAAATATGTAGACAAGTTTTGGGATTTACATCTCAAGGCTACTGTCTTTTAAAAGATAGACTTTGTCGAGCAAAGGCAACAATTCTGTGCGGGATTACCTGAAGAGATGGCCGAATACATCAACTCTCAACGGCCTGGTACTATTAGCGAAGTAATCCATCACACCATGGTTGCTTCACGCATCAATTTCCATCAAGGGGCTAGACATAATGTCAAGCCCATGGAAAACAAAGACAAAAATGATGCAAAGGGGAAAACCAATGTTCAAAATACTTTCCAAGTCAATTCCAACAACAACAACAATCGGTCCAAAGAGAAGGGAGTTTACAAAGGTAAAAACAAACTCTCCTGAAGAGCTTGAAGCTTTTCGCAAGGACCATAAGTGTTTCAAGTGTGGGACATGGCTATCGTTCTTGTCCCAAGAAGAATACTCGCAATGAGACTCCTAGGGCTTCCATCATCGAAGCTCCAAAAGAGGATGCTCATTTCAAAGGATCATCACTTTCCTATGCTTGGGGAAGGGTAAGAGAGCATGATGCCTTCATCTTGTTTGACCTTGGCTCTACTCTCAACTTCATATCAACGGAGTTGGCCACCATGTTGGGCATTCAAGCTTTTGAGATGGGAGATATAGTAGTGGCTGATGTAGCTTTCAAGGGACAACAAGCCTCCGTTACTCCCTTGATTGGGAAGTTGAGGCTTCATGTCTAAAGCTATGTCGACAAAGAAGACTTCTTCATCTCTCCTCTCCAACATGAGGATGTTATCCTAGGGGCACCATGGTTTGATCGCATGGCTGCCAACATGAAGTTCCCTGAAAGGAAAATCTACTTTACCTATAGGGGAAAGAACATGTATATAGATGCTAGTGAGCGTGGTCGCACCATTCCACTTGTAAATCCTCTTGCTTTTGATAAGTCAATGAAGAGCTTAGTTTCTGCATACATGATTTTTGTCAAAGAGTCTCTAAAAGATACTAATGTTTCATCAAATGTAAATGGTAGGAATCAAGAAGAGTTAGACTTGTCTAATTTTCTAAAAGGATTCCAAGATGTGTTCATCGATGATATGCCTATGGACTTACCTCCAAAACGAGGGGATGATGACCATCGCATTGAGCTCCTTCCTGGAAGCTCACCACCGAACAAGCCTCCTTATCGAGTCTCACAAGCTCAACAAGAGGAGATCATGAGGCAAGTACAAGAGCTGGTAGACAAAGGGATGGTGAGGCCTAGTTCCTCTCCCTTTTGTTCTCCAGTCCTTCTAGTACAAAAGAAAGATGGTACATATCGTATGTGTGTGGACTATCGAGCACTAAACCATATCACTATCAAAAACAGATTTCCCGTACCTCGGGTAGAAGATCTGTTTGATAAGCTACAAGACTCTACCTACTTCAGTAGGATTGACCTTAAGAGTGGCTATCATCAAATAAGGATAGTGGATGAAGATATCTTAAAGACAGCGTTTCGCACAACGTTTGGTCTTTATGAATATCTAGTCATGCCTTTTGGCTTGACCAATGCACCAGCTACGTTCAATCGTTTGATGGAGAAAATTTTTAGACCATACCGCAAATTCACTAGAGTGTTCTTTTATGATATCATCATCTACTCCAAGTCTTTGGAGGAACATAAGCAACATCTCCAAGTGATTTTCCAAGCATTGAGGGAGAATAAGCTTTTTCTTAACCAAAAGAAAAGCGAATTCTTCCTTCAAGAGATTCAATACCTAGGTCATATTATCTCTAAAGATGGTATTCGAATGGATTCATCAAAGTTAGAGGTAATAAAAGCATGGCCTAACCCAAGAAATCTACATGAGCTAAGAAGCTTTGTTGGTCTGTGCGCATACTATAGACGCTTCATAGCAAAATTCTATCAAGTAGCAAGACCACTACACGACTTAACTAAGAAGAACGTTAAGTTTGTATGGACTGCTAAGGAGCAAAATGCTTTTGAAAATCTCAAAGAGAAACTTACTTCCCAACCAGTCCTCGTGCTTCCGGATCTCTCAAAGCCATTTGAGGTCCAATGTGATGCTTGTGGTGATTGCCTTGGAGCAGTTTTGCTTCAAGAAGGGCATGCCATAGCATATGAGAGCCGAAGGCCCAATATTGATGAACGAGTCTTGGGCATTTATGAGAAAGAGCTTTTAGCTGTTTTACATGCCCTAGACACATGGAAGCACTACCTATTGGGGACTCCATTTATCCTACGAACCGACCACCAAAGTCTCAAGTATTTCATGACGCAAACCAAGCTTTCCGACAAACAAATGAGGTGGGCAAATTTTCTTTCGCAATTTAATTTCCATATTGCTCACATAGCTGATAAGCACAATCAAGTGGCCGATGCACTTTCACGACGACCCAAAGTTAATGCGGTGTCTATAGCTACTCACAATGATCTATCCTCTATGATAGATGAGTATGCTACTGACCCTGACTTTAGAGACATAATGTCAGCCCTTGCTTTGGGGAAGAAAGAGGAACCATTCACCTTGCAAGATGGTTATCTTCTCCACGGCAATAGGCTATGTGTTACCCATTCACTTTGTGAGAAAGTTATGTATGAATCCCATGCTCCTCCATATGCGGGGCATAGAGGTATTCAACCTACTCTCCGAGGAGTAGAGACGTACTTCTATTGGCCTACCATGAAAGTGGACATACAAGAGTATGTTTCAAAATGTGTAGTATGCCAAAAGACCAAGTATGATAGAGGGAAGCAACCTGGATTACTCAAGCCATTGCCTATCCCAAATTCACCATGGGAGAGTATATCCATGGATTTCATCTTTGGATTACCTAAGTCTATCCATGGGAATACAGGAATATGAACAATAGTTGACAGGTTTAGGAAGCAAGCACATTTTATTCCTGTCAAAAAGACTATTAAGGCACATCAAATGGCAACTCTCTTCATATCTCAGATTTTCAAGCACCATAGATTACCCACATCCATCGTGTCAGATAGAGATCCTAGAATGACCAGTAATGTCTGGAAAGGTCTCTTTGAAAATCTAGGAACAAGATTGAATTTCTCTTCGGCCTATCACCCACAAACGGATGGCCAAAGTGAGATAGCCAATCTTACGATACTCGATCTACTCAAGACTTATGTCACCGAAGTAGATCAACGCTCACAATGGGAAAAGTACTTACCTCTTGTAGAGTATGCCTACAATAATACTATACATACTTCTACGGGGAAAGCACCTTTTGAGATCATTGAAGGAAGACCTAAAAGTCCCTTGCTACTCAAAGTACATGGGAAGATCTTCGCCGCCGATGAGTATAGCCGTGACCTACAAGAATCTTTTCAAAAGATTAAGGAGGCTATATCCATCTCTCAACAAAGGCAAAAAGCTGCTGCTGTTGATAAGCACAGAAGAGCCTTAATGTTCAAAGAAAATAATTGGGTCCTTACTCAAGTTTCCTAAGGCTCGATTAAGGCAAATGACGGGCAAAAATCCTACGGGCCATTAAAAGTATTATGCTAAACTAGCAAAAAGATACTATGGTCCTTTCCAAATCTTGAAGCCCATCAATGAGACGGCTTATCAACTCAAGTTGTCCAACCATTGACTCATACACAATGCCTTTCATGTAAGCCTACTTAAGTCCTACAAAGGAGAGCCACCAACTGAACCAATTATTCAAGACCCTTCCGAAGTTGAAGACCAAGAAGAGGTGCTACAACTCGAAGCTATCCTTCGACATGAAGACAAGGTACTACGACATGGTAAGATTATCCGACGGTATCTTATTAAGTTCAAAAATTATCCTTTTGAAGCTAGATGGATGCAAGGAATACAGCTTAAGGATAGTATGAACTTTGTCAATGCTTACAATGCTACATTAGAGTAAGCAAATGTACAAATTTCTTTTAAATGACTCATGTTTTTGTCTTATAAGACTAGTTCTTTTTTTAATTGTGCACAAATTTAACTATTATGCATGCTTAGAATCATGTTTGTGATGATGACGTCTCTCAAACACCAAGTAGAATTTGTCACTCTACTTTGGGAGAATGAAATGGACTAAAGAGCAGACATGCTTGCGGTAGCTATGTCTCCCAAGCACCAAATGGATTAGTCATCCATCTTGGAAAGATGTCGTTGGGTAAAAAGGGATCCTCTACCCGCTAAGTAAAATTGAGTAATGACTAAGGCTTTATCTCTTCTACCTCATATTCGAAGACAACTATGATTTCAAGAGAGAGGTAATGTCATAAAATATAATATCTAACATCTAACCAACCCAAATGATTCTCTCATATTAAACTGATCACTTAACGTGGGAGAATAAACGGGAACTAGGGTTAAGATATAGACATGTGCTTATAGATCTATCACAACATGGGGCAAATGGTAAAGGGGCCCAAATGAGAGATGGTCTATCAAAGAGCAAGGCTAACCAACGGAGCGTAAGACCTTAGGGTTAGCTTCATTGAAGACCTCCAATAATGTGTATAAAAGTCCTTTGACCTTAGGTAAGCTAGGGTTGACCTTGAGGCGCGGGAATCCGACCCAGCTCGAGGTGCTCGTCTTGCTTGTCATGCTTGATGACTAAGGTGCTTGAGGTGCTTGATGATTGAGGTGCTTAATTATTGAGATGCTTGAGGTGCTTGACATGCTTGAGATGCTAGGGTTGCACTTAAGGTGGGAACCTAGCCCAAGCTTAAAGTGCTTAACGGCCAAGCTTGTGGTGGGAGCTAGGCCTATGTATGAGGGGCTTGAGGTGTCAAAAAGTCAAATATTCAATCCCTACAAGGAGGGGGCGAGCCCTACATGAGGGGGGATGAGAGAGAACACCCACACACACACAAGGCATGCATGGTACAAAGAAAGCAAGAGGGACAGTTGTCAAGTTCCTCCTCATGTTGCCCTCATGGTGTGCCTGAAGCCTATTGGTTGGCCACCCAAGAGGTCCAATAATAATTTAGGAGATTTAATTAATTGATTTAGCATTTATCTAGCCCTCTCTCTCAAAGGGGAAAGGGGGACACTTGTTTCAAGGCTACCCTTGCTGCTTGTAATACCTCCTGCTTGTGATTGGCTAGGCCTGGAGGGGTCCAATGAGCTTCAAGCATGAGCTACAAGGGGGGGTCGACCCAAGCAAGCTAGGGGGTTGCTTAGGGGGTATACTCACCCACACACACTCACAAACACTCTCATTGTGTGCTATGCAAAGTGCAAGAGCTCCCCGCTCCCTCTCCATCTCCAAGTAAGTAGAGGTTGAGAGCCTACACCAACACTCTTGGATATGGAGTGCAAATCCAACCAAGAGCCATGCTTCAATGCTTAAGCTTGCCATCTCCTTCTTCTTCATTACTATGCTATTATGTATGCTAGCAACAAGAGTTATGATAAGTGAGGAACTAATTCTTTCTCCTACGAAATGTTTCTTCTTCCTCTTCCCTACCCTCGTTCCCTGCTAGCTCTCTCCACCTTCGAAGGTGTTTGAGGTCTTGGGACTGAGGCTTGGGATAGTTAAAGCTTTCTTCCAGTTTATGCTATGTTTGTGATGCATGAAGCTTTCCATCTTTATTGCATCACCTAGGTCACAAGGAACACAAAGATTGTATTGTAACAAGTCTCTCTTAATGGGAGAAATCATAATACAAATGCCTATTGGAGGGGGGACCGGATCCATATAAATCCGGTCCTCAACTGTTGTCATGTTATCTAAATTCTCTCTCTTGCAAAAGTATTGTTGATGCCAAGTTAACTAATTGCTATGATTATGTTGCTATATTCAATTATGTTCACCCGCTATGCTCACAAAGTCATTTCTCAAAAGTTCTCTCATTAATTTCCGCTACTCTCAAACTAAATAGGCCAATTCCATTACACGAATGTCCAACATAGAAGTGGCAAGGGAGCCTTGGGTGTTGTGCTCGGTAATCTTTTGGTAGATATGCGAGCCAAGTGTTTTGATTGTCAAGGCTTTGGTAAATGTGTATGCCAAATGTGGTGCACTTGAGAGAGCACAATAGGTGCTTGAGGAGCTTCTTATTCGGAATGTAACTTGGAGTACATGGATTTATGCCCAACATGGCAGTGGCAAGGATGATTTGGATTGCCTTTTTTTGTCGCGTACCATTACACTAAGGGCCATTGGAGAAAGATATGCTTAGCAATGCCTGAATGCAATATGTAAGCCGATTTTTGGTGGTCGGGATTCTGCACCAACCGAGAAAACACATTCACAGCAACAACCAATTGTATTCTGAACGCATCCTTGTCTAGTTGTCTAGTATAAATGCTTGACCTTGTGGAGCATTCACATCAACAAAAGGTATAGACAGGGGTGGTTGCGAACCCTTGCCAACGTCAAACACTGGAGGAACAACGTGTCTCTCCTGTGAAGAGGAACCTCTTCTCTAGTGTCATTTGTCTTGTTAGCCTCAGTGTAATTTCAAGTTCCTGTGCGTTGTGTCTTTGCCAAAAACCAACCAAGGCTCACTTTCTTAGGAAAATGTGATTCTGTCCCAGCAACAGAACCATGAGACCGGCCCATAGACTCGCTAAAGGGTGGTAGGCTTTAGCTTTCACCCGGTCTTTACACTGTTCAACTTTACTTGAACTTTATGACACAAAGGAACTTCACGAATAAACCTCTGATTGGAATTGAACACTTCAAGACACTTCACGACTTGGTAGCTAGAGCACTCCCAAGTAGATAGTGACACCTTGTAGGTCCCAAAAGACTAGTGCCTCTTTCGGTATTTCTTTATTCTTATTGCAAATAAACGATCCGTACGCTTTCACCTAACTCTCACCAAGCTGTCCAAACCTCTCCATTTTTGTAATTATAGGTTTTTGACCCAAATTTCAATTTCGGCAACATAACGGCGGCAAAACTCCTGTAGGTTAAAAATTATCTCTTGGACATTTTCCTCGCATTTTGGAAGCTTTTCGGTGAGTTGCAGGTTAATTTCAGCATGGTGGAATTCCTTGTCATTGTCAGGTGCCCAAAGCCTTGTTTAAGCATCCCAAAGCTTTCCCAAGGCTCCCCCGGTGATTTCTTGCAGTTTAGGTGCAAAACCCTAAACTTGCAAAAGAACGCAGCAGGCTGTGTTTTTCTGTTTTGGATCTTTTTGAGCAGAGCGAACACGTCTACGCGTGTCTCAGGTGCTCCTGCACGCAATGGGACAGTTCCCCTTTGAATCGGATGAGTTTTCACGCGAGAAAACTCTCCGTTTTCGGCAATCTTTCGTGATGGAATTGTGCGTATTGGGGGGGGGGGGGGGGGGAATTAGCTATTAGCTAATCCGGTTCCTGTAGAGAAGGCTCTTGCCTTGGCAAACGCGCATAAAACCCGAGAATTGTACATGGTCATTTGGGAAGCCCATCTAGTGTGGCATTACCATATGTGCAAAGGGGGTAGAGAGATGCGCGAGACAGAAACCTCGCGCTACATGAGACAAGGGAGAAGGCAAGCTTTTCATTAAAGCTGTGATCACCTGCACCCACTACTCACACACATTGTAGTTCACAATGACTCAAAAATCAGCCCCCCTCTTGATTTTGGGCGTCTCCTCTTG
Organism: Adiantum capillus-veneris; assembly: GCF_014529385.1. Lineage (NCBI taxonomy): Eukaryota > Viridiplantae > Streptophyta > Polypodiopsida > Polypodiales > Pteridaceae > Adiantum > Adiantum capillus-veneris. Next base: position 18,299,956 of record NC_140953.1, read on the forward strand.
AGACTGCAGTGTGTTGGCTTGCATGTTGCTCTCCTGAAGCCATGTGTCCAGTTTGCTCCTTTTGGTTTAATGCCCTAGTACCCACCAACTTATAAAGTGTCGCGTGGGGCCCAAAGGACTTTGAACTGAGCCTAGATAACCTTTTACTGCTCAGATTTCAGTGTCAATTGGCCCGACCAACTCGTCACGACCTGGCCTTCACTGCTACGGGTGAAACTCTCGGCCGTCGGCTGTTTTACAATGGCCATATATGTCCGGCCATTTGTGACTTCAAAAAGAGGATTCCAAAAATTAAATAACAATCAAGGGAAAGCTAAGGTCAATGGTTGTCACAACATCGTGACACTTCAACTTGCATGAGTGTGACTTATATAGGAGTTTATTTGTTGTTCAAAATGAAAGCTATTTTAAAGAGTTATCATTAAGTGAGATACCATCATCTATAAAGTGGCTACGGCTAAACGATATAGCTCATTCTTAAAAAATGATGAGGATTCAATAAAATAGTTTGATCAGTGATACTCAAATCCGAAAGATAGGGACATAGATAATTATGTAATTGAATTAATGAGATGTGCTAAAGATTCTTTTCAATCTACGCATAAGGTGTCACAAAATGATGACGTGGCAACTCACAAGCTGTTCCAACTTATGGTACCCCATCCGAACGGGCCCATATGGACAAAAAGGACACAAAAAAAATAAACGTGCTGGCTGTTGATGGGCAGACTGTAGAGACGTCCGCAAATTACGTTGGCAGTTTTTGCGCGCGCGAGAGAGAGAGAGAGAGAGAGAGAGAGAGAGAGAGAGAGAGAGAGAGAGAGAGAGAGAGAGAGAGAGAGAGATCAGATACTTTGAGACCTGAAGCTTTTCATGTTTTGCTTTTAGAAGGCTCATATCCTATAAAGTTGTATTCAGGGGTCACTCTCTCTCAGTTTTGCCTAAGAGCATTGAGCAGAGAGGACCCTCGGACTTTGTACTTTGCTGAACATTAGTATAAGAATAAATATCGAAAGGGACACCAGACTTTGGGGCCAATACCTCTGGGCATGGAACTACGTCAAGCTGTGTCGACTCTATTGAATTGAGATAAAGTTTGTGAAGTATTTTTAAGTGATTCTCTTGTGTGTCATGCCAGATTTCCGACTTGAGGTGCCCAAGTCTGTTACATAAGGCGTTATTGACGTTAAAAGGGTTTTACTTTGAGTGTGAATTCGTATTCATGAGTTCTTCAACCTATATGATTATGGCATATTTGCTACAAGACACTAAAATAGCTTTTCAAACTAATTTAATTAATAGTGATCACATGATGTTCTATACATAACACTTAGGGAAGATTATTTGAAGTATTTGAGGGAAGGGAATTATTTAAATCCTAGGCTAGAACCTTATTTTACTAGGAAATTAATTAAAAAGAGCTTTATGCCTGTAGCGTATGGAAAAACTGTAAAAGCCGTATCCGATGACACGTACGAAGTTCTTAGCAACCAAATATTGTATATAACTTGTATGAAGCTAGGAAAAGAATCTTTCCACTATTGGTGTATTCGTTATAGAGATAATTATAACTCGTTGAATTTGTTTGGGGGTGTGGGTTACTATGTTCGTCTTTAGCCAGAGCTGTGAAGCTATCAACCCCGTTATTTTATTCTTATCAAGACCTTTTTAAGTTTGAAAAGCCGTCTATTTGGATCTATTCAAACCGCAAGGGGAAAGAGAAGCGCACTAGACATAAGATCAAATTTAATGTTCTGGAATCTGTAAAATCTGGAATGTGTAAAATTCGAAGTTTGCTACTTTAGCAAACTTTATTCACGAGAAAGACGCCTTGATCGCCATTAATACAATTTGCAATTTCTATAATCTCTACAAAGATTCCCCAATCTATACGGTTCATGATTGTTTTGTGTCTAATTACGCATTATAAAACAATTGGCTGATATATACAAGAAAACAATATTTAAATCACTAGGTAATCCAATGGAGTTAATTAATGTGCTTTTCTTAAAAAATAATATAAACCCTAACTATCTAAACTATATGAACTCTAATTCCACAGATGATAGGCTAGAGTTCATGATAAGAAATTCTATAACCTGAGCAAATTTTTACGGCCTTCGTAAAAGTGACCCTATTCAAGTGGAGCATTTAAATATTTGAACTTTGCTCAAGATGAGTGCAGTGGAATGAATGTTTGAACTTTGCTCAAGATGAGTGCTTTGAATTGTGCTCAAGGGTTCCTTTTACTTACGGAAGGGAGAGCCTTCCGTTCCTTTAGTGAGAGAGTGCAATGGACACAAACAAAGTGAATGGACACTGTGAATGGAAGTGCATGAGACTGAGAGATAGAGAATAGAATACAACACCAGAGACGTTGTAAAACCCTCCTCCGAAGGCCCACTCTCTATGGCGAGAGCGGTCTACTTATGATTGCACAAATCTCTACAATGCTTGGACTTGTCGACGATGTCGACAACGATGAGGACGTTGACGAGACAGCTGAAATCTGAAAAGGCTAATGGCAGAAATCTGCAAATCTTATCTGCTGAATTCTGACTCTATGTCGGTGATGATGTTGATGACGACGATGTGACGACGACGCGCTGAAAACGCAGATGCTGAAATCTGCGTTTTCCGGGCTGAAACTGTAAACTTCAATGGATCCCACCGTGCGGCGAGGAACTGCTGCGGGAAGGTGAGGTCTGTGAGGTTCGGGACTTGATCTGCGGTGTCTAAGGGCTGAAAACTGAAAACGCTGGTGGTTCTTGATGTTCCCTCGCGGTGAATCTGCAAATTGCCGGGGCTGATCTGCAAATCAAAAACGCTAGGGCTGAAAATTGTTTTGCTGTCGCGGAATGTCTTGCAAATGCAAAACGCTAGGCTGATCTGTTGTGTCGTGTTGACACCGGGCTGATCTGTTGTGCACAAATCGCCAAGGCTGGTCTTGTAGATGAAAAACAGTTCACAATTGATTAGACACGGCCCGACGGAGTTCCGTGCCTAGAGATATTGGCCCCAAAGATTGGCGCCCCTTTCCGTATTTCTTTTTGTATTAATCTGCAACTCAAAGTACAAGGGAGTGTGAGGGTCTCACTCTCAGACTCTGCGTCCAGATGCTCTGAGGAGTGAGAGTCCAAACCACACTTATAAAGGTTTACAAGGGTTGCTAAAAGCAGAGCCCCAAAAGCTTCAAAATCAAAAGCATTCACTCTCAAGCCTTCTTGAGTAAAATAAAGGAATTCAATAAAGTTCTCTCTCTCTCTTTCTCTTATGCATTGCGTAGCCAAAAGCTGCCATACAACTGCTTTTTTTTCCGTACCCTGCCTTCCACGTGGCTGTCCGTACAGCCTTCCGGGATTTGCGCCGCGATCTGCGGGGGTGTCCGCTGCTGCCGCGTGTCAACATTTCTGCGGGGTAGGTGTGTGTGTACAAGGCAGCCACGTCACCAGTTTGTGACATACCCCCCTCTTGAAAGCATTGTAATCGCCCTCGATTACGCTTGCAAAACAGACAGAGGCCATAAACTATCTTAGCAGACACTGACTGGTAGTATCGACGCACTAGGAACACACATCTAGCACCTTTACCAATCGACAGTCACATCACACGACATCACAAGACATCAAATGACAAATCACATTCAAAATTCATTGGGATCTCAGACCATGATTTATCTGCAACGTATTTAGCAATCGCATTTAGATACTGTCAGCTCACAATATCCCTAAAACTCAAAAGAGACATCAGTGACTTTAGTATCCAAAATCAGGGCAATCTGTTGACAAAAGAGTGGAGCGACGCCCCTCTTGTGCATACCCACTGCACCAGATTCCGCTCAAGTTGAGTTCGGGGTTCCATTTAGAATAGACTATGCTAATCCAAATGCTTCAAGGTAAAGATTCACAATTTGAGGAGTATCTGCTAGGTCCTCCTCCTCCATCCACTTCGCATCCAATGCAGGATAGTTCTTGAATTTAACCAAGAATTGCCTTATCACTTTACCCTTAATCTTTCTGTCTTTATGTGCCAATATCTGTTTTGGAACAAGGATCTCCTCGTTTTATTGTGAATTCTCCAAGTATCGGGCAGCTTCAGTTGAAAGGAGAGATCATTTATCTTTTCGGAAATCTGGAAAGGTCTGTAGTATCGCATACTAAGCTTTGGAAAAAGCCTCTCCTTTCCCTTTTTCTTTCTCAGGCGTGCCTTCTCAAAACGTAAGAGCACTAAATCGTTCTCCTTCAATTCCAAATCGCGATGATGGCGATCTGCTGCCTTTTTCTGTCTTTCTTGAGATTTCTGCAAAGCCTCACGGACCTTAGGCAAAAGCTGTGTCCGAGTCACGCGTGTACTTGTCGGCTTCAAAAAACTTATCTTTCGTGCTTAGGAAGGGTGGAACCTTCGTAGCACCTTCAATAATCTCGAATGGCGCCTTCCCTGTTGAAGAGTGTATCGTGCAAATTCCAGCAAAGGTAAATACTTTTCCCTTTAGAGTCTTCTGATTCGAGATGTAAGACTTCAATAAATCTAGTACCACTGAATTAGTAATCTTTGATTGCCCGTCAGTCTGCGGGTGGAAAGTTGACGAGAACTGCAACCGCGTGCCAATGTTCTTCCAAATAGTCTTCCAAAACAAACCGTGAATCTGGGGTTCCTGTTGGAGACAATCGTCTCAGACATACCATGTAATCTGAAGATCTGGGCCACAAACAATCTCGCTAAGTGATCCGGCTTGACTGTTTTCTTCACTGGAATGAAATGAGCTTGCTTGCTAAATCTGTCAATAACAGTCGAGATATTATCGTGACCAATTTGTGTTCTCGGGAGATCAAAAATGAAATCCATTGCAATACTTTCCCAGGGGAGGGTGGGTATGGGTAAAGGCTGTAGCAATCCTTGTGCTTTATGCTTGTCAAACTTGACCTTCTGGCATATCAAGCAACTGTGCACAAAATTGTCCACATCCTTCTTGAGTCTCGGCTAAAAGAAGTATCTCTCCACACCTTTCAAGGTGGTAGCAATGCCACACTGGCATACCAAGCAACTGTGCACAAAATCGTCCACGTCCTTCTTGAGTTTGGGCCAAAAGAAGTATCTCTCTACACCTTTCAAGGTGGTAGCAATGCCACAGTGACCCGTAAAAGGTGGACAGTGGCATTCGGTCATAACCTTTTCCCTCAACGGCTGTGTAATGCACAACATGGTTTCTCATCAAGTAGCCATCCCGAATGGAATATCCTGCTACTATCTCCCCATTCCGTATCCGAGTGAAAATATCTGCAAAATCTGTATCTGTGGCATACTGATCGACCATATCCTTGAAGCTCCTATGATGTATCGCGGAAATAGCAAGAACCAACGGCTTCCGAGACAAAGCATCCGCCACCAAATTCTTTTGTCCTTGCACATGGACAATCTGGAACTGAAACTGTGATAAGATGTTCGCCCACTGCATCTGCTTTTTCGATAGTTGCTTCTGTGACAAGAAGTAGCGTAAACTTTGATGGTCTGTGAAGACAGTAAATCCGCTCCGAGTAGGTAATGTCGCCACTGAGTAAGAGCATGGGTAACCGCCAAAAGCTCTTTCTCATAAATCTGTGCTCTCAATTCCGGCCTTGAGAACAGTCGGCTCTCGTAGGCAATGACATAGCCTTCTTGCATTAAGACCGCACCGAGACTACGACCACAAGCATCACAATATACTTCAAATGACTTCTGCAAGTCCGGCAAAGTCAAAACTGGTCCTGTAGTCAATTTCTCTTTCAGTGTCTAAAAGGCAGTCGCCTCTGTGGGTCCCCCCGAGAAAGGGACTCCTTTTTGTGCCAAGATATGCAAAGGGGAAACAACCTTTGCAAACTTTCTAATGAACCGCCTCTAGTACGAACACAAGCCTAAGAAGCTTCTAACTTCATGGACATTCTTCAAATCGGGCCAATCACGGATAGTCTCTATCTTGGCCGCGGGTCCATTTGCACTCCGACTGCTAAGACAATATGTCCCAAAAAGTGTATCTTGGGTAGGAAAAATTCACTTTTCTTCGCATTAATCACCAACTTGTGATCTCGTAATGCCTGAAAGACCTGTAGCAGATGTTCTCTATGTTCTGCCTCATCCTTGGAGAAAACAATGATGTCGTCAAAGAAAGTGTCAACAAATAGTCTGTACTCTCGAAAAATCCTGTCCATAATCCGGTTAAATGTTGCAGAAGCACTTGTTAGGCCAAAAGGCATCACCAAAAACTCAAATAACCCAAAAGTCGTTTGAAAAGCTTTCTTGTAGACATCTCCGGGCGCGATTCGGATATGATGATATCCGCTCTTTAAATCGATCTTGCTAAAACACGAGGATCCCTGTAGCCGGTCAAGAATATCATCGATCCTAGGAATCGGAAATTTGTTCTTGATGGTGATTTTGTTGAGAGCTCTATAATCGATGCACATTCTCCAAGATCCGTCTTTCGTCAAAACCAACAACACTGGAGAGCAATACGGTGAAGTACTAGGCTGGACAAGGCCCTTTTCGAAAAGGTCTTTTGCTTGGTTCATAATTTCTTCGTTCTGGGCTCGGCTCACCTATAAGGTGGCTAGTTTGGTGGTGTGCTTCTAGGTATCAGATCAATAGTATGATCCTTAGGACGAGCTGGTGGTAACTCGCCTGGCAGGCCCTCTGAAAATTAATCGGCATGAGTGTGGAGAAAATCTTGATGTTCTTTATCAAGTTCAGACATATTTGTCCTATTCTCATCATTGAAACGGCCGAAGCCGATACAATAGGGATAGACTCGCCCTTAAGTTTTACATCAAGTACAATAGTTCGGCCCTTCCCCGTAGTCAAAGTCGCTTTTCTCGTCCGATAGTCGACCACGGCGTTGTTCTTGTGGTACTAGGGAATTCCTAGGAGGACATCATGATTCACAACCTTCCAAGGGCATTATGTAGAAGTCCTCGTGCCCCAAATACCCCTGACAATGCAACCGAAGTTTGCCAATGATAGGTGTAATGGCTATGTCCCTATCGGGTGCCGCTAGAACTGCCTCTGCTAGTGGTCCCATCCGATCGGGTGTGATCTTGAGCCGCGCCGCCAATTCAGGTGAAATGAAGATGGCCTTGGCTCCTCCATCAAAGGAAATCAGGGCTTCTTAGTCTTTCACTTTGTCCCAAGCTCAGCAAAGTTTTGTACTCTCGTCAATCGAGCTTGGGTCAGTACCCATGCAATCTGGAACCAGTCCTGCTTTCATCTTGCCTTTTCGTCCACGTTCCTCAGCTGCTTTCGAACTCTCAAGCCTTTCTTCATCTTTGTCGTTGTGTTCTTTCGGTGCCTTTTTAGGGCACTTCGCGGAGATGTGCCCAGTTTCCCCGCATCCAAAGCACTTCCCTTCTTTGATGTAGAGAGCTCTCTCTCAAAGAGTGAGCTTGGGTCGTGCATCCTTTTCTTTCTTTTCTTGGTTGCTCTTCTTCTTTCTACTCTCATTGTTCGAAGTCTGTTTGGTCCTTTGTGTCATGATTTCATCTGCGGGGTAGGTCAAACTGCCTGAATGAATGGCAAAACCCCGTTTCGCATAACTCACCAATTCCTGAATGGAATGTGACTTTTGCTCTAAGCAGTGATCTCGGATCTCTATAGGAAGTCCCAAGGTAAACCGCTTAATCTGTTCTTTGAACGAGATCTTCTTAAATGAAGAGGCTGGTAGAAAAGAGCGCCAGAATCTCTCGCAATATGCGTCCAATGTATCCTTCTTGGTCATCCGAAGATGGTTCCAAGCAATTCGTATGTCGCGTTCGTACTCCCGAGTCAACCAAGAAGAAATAAAAAGACTTTTAAATTTCAGCCATTTAACTGGCGCTATCTTGTTCAGTAAAAGCGTGGACCACCAAGTGCGAGCATTTTTCCCTTGAAGTAAGAGGTAGCCCTTCGAATCTTGAAGTGCTCTGAGAAACGCCCTCCAGAGAAAGGTATGTCAAACTGCTGTATGAAGGCCAAAGCCTTTGAAGCATGTCGATATCCAAAAATGTGTCAAATTTAATTGATTGTCCACCTTCTTTAAACTCTTGGACTTTATTGCTTTTATCCTCCAGAAAGTCATACTGGTTGGCTTTATAGAAATTCTTCTTCTTTGCATAAAAGTTGTTGTCGTCAGAGTCCGAACTATCTGAAGACTGAGTACTCTGTAGAACTGTCAACAACAGGGAGAGATTTAGACTTCTTTGCCTTTTTCTTTCGAAGCTTTGCTTTTTGCTTAGCTTTTTCCCTTTTCTGTCTTCTTTGTTCGAGTCAGAGGAGCTAGAAGAACTATCAGAAGAAGAAGAAGAAGAAGAACTGGGTACTCCTTCAAATCGCACATGCTTCTTCTGCTTTCTTGTTGAGGCAAATGTAGACTGACGACCCAAATAACCCGGGAAGTCAGTGCCTTTCTTCTGCTTTTTGTCGTGCTTTTCGGCTTTGTCCTATGTGTCAAAAAGCTGAGAAATCCATGTATCAACCACCTCTTCTAATTTGCTCTGTAAACATCCTTGGAGTAGGAGGTTTCTTGAGTGCCGGTTTGAGGGGTGGTTCTTTGGTTTGTCGCCACTGTGAGTGCACCTCGTCGAGGGAGGTATAGGTCATGAATTTTGCAAATTTTGTGTCCTTTGCAAAATTTAGCATCATCTTTGTTGCATCGTCAATCACTTGTCGACACTCCATCTCTTCAACCTCCGCCTGAGTAGGCCGAGGCGGGCCGTACTCCTTGCGTGAATCTTCTTCATGATCTCTTCCTGCATCTCCATATGCAGAGGAAGTCGACTGATCTCTGTCTGAATCTATAAGTGCCGCGTAAAAGGAATCGGATTTCCCGGTAGTAGAGAAATCGGCCGTGCTCTGATACCACTATAACAAACTTGGACACTCCAAGTCAAGATTCTACCGCGTCACGATAGGAGTTTACTTCAAAACAGTTCACATTTCACAATTGATTCGACACAGCCCAGCGGAGTTCCGTGCCTAGAGATATTGGCCCCAAAGACCGACGCGCCTTTCGGTATTTCTTTTTGAATTAATTTGCAACTCAAGAGTGGGAGCATTGGGAGGGTCTCACTCTTAGACTCTGCGTCTAGATGCTCTGAGGAGTGAGAGCCCAAACCACACTTATAAAGGTTCTCAAGGGCTGCTAAAAGCAGAGCCCCAAAAGCTTCAAAATCAAAAGCATTCACTCTCAAGCCTTCTTGAGTAAAATAAAGGAATTCAATAAAGTTCTCTCTCTCTTTCTCTTATGCCTTGCGTAGCCAAAAGTTGCCGTACAACTCCTTTTTTGTTTTCCCCGTACGCTGCCTGCCATGTGGCTGTCCGTACAGCCATCCGGGATTTGCGACTCGCGATCTGCAGGGGTGTCCATTGCTGCCACGTGTCAGCATTTCTGCGGGGCAGGTGTGTGTGTGTACAAGGCAGCCACGTCAGCAGTTTGTGACACTATGTCCCTCCTCTTACTTTCTGACGTGTTGTTCAATGCAAAGTTGTAGGGTGCAGCGGAAATGAATGTTGAACTTTGCTCAAGATGAGTCCTTTGAACTGTGCTCAAGGATTCCTTTTACTTACGGAAGGGAGAGCCTTCCGTTCCTTTAGTGAGAGAGTGCAATGGACACAAACAAAGTGAATGACACTGTGCGTGAAGGTGCATGAGACTGAGAGATAGAGAGAGAAGAGAATACGACACCCGAGATGTTGTCAAACCCTCCTCCAAGGGCCCCACTCTCTATGGCGAGAGCGGTCTACTTATGATTGCACAAATCTCTACAATGCTTGGACTTGCCGACGATGTCGAGACAATGAGGATGACAACGAGACGGGCTGAAATCTGAAAATGCTAATGGCTGAAATCTGCAAATCTTTATCTGCTGAATTCAAACTCTATGTTGGTGACAATGTCGATGGCTCAATGCAATGACGACGCGCTGAAAACGCAGATGCTGAAATCTGCGTTTTCCGGGCTGAATCTATAAACCTTGCGGAATTTGACCGTGCGACGAGGAATTGCTGCGGGAAGGTGAGATCTGCGAGGTTTGGGGCTTGATCTGCGATGTCAGACTGCTGAAAACTGAAAACGCTGATGCTTATGGGGATTCCGTCGCGAAGATCTACAAAAACGCTGAATGGTCTTGCAGATGCAAAAACGCTAGGGCTGAAAATTGTCCTACTGCTGCCGGTTGTCCTACAGATGCAAAACGCTAGGCTTCTTTGTCTGTCTTGCTGCTGTCGGGGCTGATCTGTTGTGCACAAAACGCCAGGTTGCCTGTGGATGAAAACGCTAGGTCCTTGCAGATGCAAAAACGCTAGCCTTGTTGATGTGGGGTCTTGTTGAGAAGTTGCCTATTGAGCAAGGTGCTCCTGCTGCCTCTTCTGCCAGAAAGTGCTAGCGCCTGGTTTTCTTATATACAAACTTAGCAAAATTGTCCTACCTACTTTCCAACCAAAGTCACTTAATAAATAAGCGAAAAATGTCAAAAATAGGGAAAATAGGTCTATGCACTGTAAAAATGCTATTGATGGGATCTGACTGGAATCTGATGGTCATGTTGTGTGCAACCAGAGGATATGCATCTAATCTAAGTGTCTGGTCATGCACGGTCTGCAAACAGACTGACAAAAGTGTCAGATCACTTCCTATTGTAGACTGACTGAAGTGAACCTTGGTCATGTTGTAGCTTGTCCACAGACACATAGGGTTGGATGTGTCACGTGACATCCCCTCCTTTTCAAAGTGAGGTACTGGTACCGAACTGTATGGCGTCGAGGGAGATCGCTAGTAGCATCCGGAATCCTGGAAAGGACTCTTCGTTGGCCCACTCTGATGTGTGGGTCGTGCAATACTTGAACTTCATAAAGGTCTGCAATGCTTGCTTCTTTGGGCCGCGCCGAAAGCGACACAAAGTCTTTTGTGGCTCCCTCAATGCTTCAACTTCGTCTAGAGTCATGCTTCTTTCTTCTTCAAGAATCTCCATGTTTGAAAATTCTTGAAACCACTTCCAACACAAAAACATGAACATACCCATTCCATGTAAAGTGAGTGGAGAAAATCTTGTCTTCCTCAAAGACTGTGCATGCAATGTAGATGAACACATAGACGGAGTGCCAAACCGTTCACCACACACACACAAACAATGAGATCGAATCTTTCTCTTTTGATCTAAAGCAATCAACTTTCGCAATTCACAACGGAAATGCCCATGCTTGGTGCTCATACTTTCATGTGCTCTTTCTACCACTGTGTTGTGCCAAGGAAGAGACGTGAAATGTGACTTCCTTGAATGCATACTTTTCAGCTTTTTATGAGTAATCCGCATACATCCGTGCTCATTCATGAGTGAAACGTGCTCAACGTACAATATGTCATGCCTAGGAAAAGGGATCACATAAAGACGCTGACTAAAATACAGGAAACGATTACGAATGAAACACTCGCACAATGCGTGCTGACTAATCATGCGAACACATAGTACTTTCTGTAAAGGTTCTTTGAACCTAGGCTCGAGAGCCAAGATCGGTTCGTCGTGTTTGATCGAATCTTCCTGTGGGGTTCTGTGGACCTCGACTCGAGAGCCAAGATCGATTCTTCATGAGTGATCGAATCTGCAACGAGGTTAGCTTTGCTAGAAAAAGCATCAACTAAACCATCATCTTGGTAAACAATCACTTGATCATACAAATCATCATGCTTGTGAGAAATCACATCGTGATCATCATGCAAATCTTCATGCTTGTGATAAATCACACCTTGATCATGCAAATCATTATGCTTGTCATTGTCATGCAATTCTTCATGCTTATCATCATGCAAATCCTGTGTGTCATGCTTGGGAGAAGAAGAGACTAAGAGAGTCTCCTTTTCCCGATTCTGTGCAAACTGCGCCTGCACAATAGAGAAAAGTCACCACAACTCTTCGATGTGTTGGTCGCCCTTCTCGTCTTGCTTTGTTCGCGCGATCAAATTTTGCTTGTCTTACTTTAGCTTCCAAGCCTGCTTGCTCACGCGCTATGGCTGCCATTTTGTCTTGGTACTGACGATTAATTTCTGCAATAGCGCGTGAGCGCCATAGCGCTCTATGGCGCTCACGCGCTATGGCTGCCATTTTGTCTTGGTACTGACGATTAATTTCTGCCATTCTTTCTGCTGTTCATGCTTCGCATTCTAACTTCCTTTCCATAAGCATATGGTCTAAAGCCTCCATAGGAGTTAGTGCAATCCTTGTTGTAGATGGGGAAGAGGGACAGTCGGAAAAACCTCCTGGTGGGGAAAATTCTTCTTCACCTCTCTCATGCTCATCATCTCCAAGCGAAGTATCCATTCCGCTTCGAGTGATGACCATCCCTTGAAGTCTTGGGTTCTTGTGGTCTTGGGTTCTTAAGTTCACGAGGAACTTGGAATCTTGGGGGTCTTGGGTTCTTGAGGTTCTTGAGTTCTTGAGGTTCTTGAGTTTGGGAGGTTCTTGCGGTTCTTTTTTAGCTTGCAATCTGTGTTAGAGAAGGATCTTCTCTTCACCCGAGCTCTGCTCTTTTCCGCGGGTGCACCCCTTGGCGTCCTTGCGCTCACACCAAGGTTGCTTTTTCCCACCTCACGTGATTGGCCGGCCGCTAAGTGCACGGTCCGCTCTCAATGAGTGAAAAGAGGCACAAGGGGAGGCTGGACAAGCCCTTCTTTCTTGGGTTTCCTGTCACACTTCAAAAACACGATTAGGAATCGAGACACCCAAGTGGACTTGGGTTACATGCGACCGCAACAAGCAAAAAAAAATTATGTGGTTCTTTCCTTGAGTGATACAGAACACTACCAAAACTGTGATACCAATATAAGGTGCAGCGGAAGTGAATGTTGAACTTTGCTCAAGATGAGTGCTCCGAACTGTGCTCAAGGATTCCTTTTACTTACGGAAGGGAGAGCCTTCCGTCCCTTTAGTGAGAGAGTGCAATGGACACAAACAAAGTGAATGACACTGTGCGTGAAGGTGCATGAGACTGAGAGATAGAGAGAGAAGAGAATATGACACTAGAGATGTTGTCAAACCCTCCTCCAAGGGCCCCATTCTCTATGGTGAGAGCGGCCTACTTATGATTGCACAAATCTCTTTAATGCTCGGACTTGCCGACGATATCGACGACGATGAGAGGGGCTGAAATCTGAAAATGCTAATGACTGAAATCTGCAAATCTTTATCTGCTGAATTCTGATTCTGTGTCGGTGATGACATCGATGGCGACGATGCAACGACGACGCGCTGAAAACGCAGATGCTGAAATCTGCGTTTTCCGGGTTGAATCTGTAAACCTTGCGGAATCTGACCGTGCGGCAAGAAACTGCTGCGGGAAGGTGAGATCTGCGAGGTTTGGGGCTTGATCTGCGATGTCTGATTGCGGAAAACTGAAAATGCTGATGCTTATGGGGATTCCATTGCGAAGATCTACAAAAACGCTGAATGGTCTTGCAGATGCAAAAACGCTAGGGTTGAAAATTGTCCTACTGCTACAGGTTGTCCTGCAAATGCAAAATGCTAGGCTTCTTTGTCTGTCTTGCTGTTGTCGGGGTTGATCTGTTGTGCACAAAACGCCAGGCTACCTGTGGATGAAAACGCTAGGTCCTTGCAGATGCAAAAACGCTAGCCCTGTTGATGTGGGGGTCTTGCTGAGAAGTTGCCTGTTGAGCAAGGTGCTCCTGCTGCCTCTTCTGCCAGAAAGTGCTAGCGCTAGGTTTGCTTATATACAAACTTAGCAAAATTGCCCTATCTACTTTCCAACAAAAGTCACTTAATAAATAAGTGAAAAATGTCAAAAATAGGTCTATGCACCGTAAAAATGCTACTCATGGGATCTGACTGGAATCTGATGGTCATACTGTGTGCAACCGGAGGATATGCATCTAATCTAAGTGTCTGGTCATGCACGGTCTGCGAACAGACTGACAAAAGTGCCAGATCACTTCCTATTCTAGACTGACTGAACTGAACCCTGGTCATGCTGTAGCTTGTCCACGAACACAAAGGGTTGGATGTGTCACGTGACAATAGTTCCAACGTTTGGGCACACACTCTCTTTCTCTAGCGCTTTTCTCTTGCGGCCTCTTTCTAGCGTTTTTGATCATCAACGATCTCTCTGGCGTTTTTGCACAACGTTCTCTCTTCCCCTCTCTAGCACTCTCTTTCCGGCCGTGTAGACACCCTACACATGACGTGTTTGCTTGCAGGTGGTTGTCGTGCCCATACGGTGGGCGGTTCGCGTTAGGAGCTTGTCTATGAGAAGATCTATCCCGACAGATCTGAGATCCATTGCTTGCCCGGTCTCAAAAGGAGGTTTGCTCGTGGTTGCAGACAAGATCATCATCCGATTCGCTCTTTTCTGATGCACCTATGACAGTCTCTAAACAAGGATAAATTGTGTTTGCCCTTGCTTATCTCGGTCTCTATCTCTATGGCTGTGTTCAGACGGCCGCTGATTGGCCACCACCCTGATCTCTACTCTATCATGCTATCGCACATGGTTGATGCTCTCTCTCTCTCTCTCTCTCTCTCCCCCCCCCCCCCCCAAATTTGGCTTTTCCCTAAGTAACAAAGTCTTTTTATTTGAGTTTATTTATATTGTTATACGACATGCACTATGTTTGTCAAAATGGTATTGGAGCAAGGTCTTTGTTCTCCAAAAGGACGATTTTGAGAGAATACAAGAAGTCGTGACAAGTCAAGAGAGAAGCAAGAAAGAGGAGCTTCAAGGTATGTGAAGGAAGCAAGGGGAGCCAAAGTCTCCTATCTCTATTCAGAGAAGCCTAAAAAGCTCTCTCTAGCATCTCCTATTTCCTCACTTTTCTCTTAGAATACCCACAAGTCCCAAGTCCAAAGTTATAGACCGGAAACGCTGCCACTCATGGAACGATGACAAAAGACAAGCAAGAGTTCGACAATTTCAATGAAAGTAGACATATCTCAAGGGCTCTGTCTTTCATCCAATGCTTTAAAGTTGCCTTTGCGAATGGCAAATTCCCAAAGAGCACAAGATGAGGCATGTGAGCATCTACCTCAAGGAGCCTCCATGTAATTGATAGTTTGACAAAGTTTTAGAGGGAACTAAGGCAAAGACTTGGACTGAGCTCAAGGTCAAGTTCTTCAAGCAATTTATTCCTCTGTCACGGCCTATGTGGACAAATGTATGTCCAATGTCTCCAACATGACTCCATTATGAACCTTTCTCATGCACTGAAGATGATAAAGCTCAAATCGGGACTCTTAACCCAACATTGTAGAAGCATGAACATGTATACTTAGCAGCCCATGATGGAGTCAGGAATTAAAGCTAAAGATTTACAATCCAATCTAAGAGCAACCTAATTTCCACATTTGGATGAGGAGAATACAAAAGACCCTCATCTTTAAGTGAGAGGGCAAGTTTTTGATAGAAAGTCACGTCTCTGAGAAATCAATAAGTATGTTTTTTGCTTGTCCTTTCGCACGAGATAAGGATGTGTCTAACAAAGAAAGCTTCGGTTTGAATGAGGGTTGAACTCCGTTTACTGAAAGGATGATATAACAAATCGTTTTGTCAGATGAAGTGCTTTTGTGAACATCGAGAAGATGATAGGATTGATATGGTATCCTACAGTTTCTCGATCAGACTACCTATATATACCTAGATGAATCCAAGATAAGCCTAGATTCACCGTTGAAGGAAAGTGCAAGGTATAGACCCATGGTAGTCACCCACAAGACAAAATAATGGAGCTGATGGTTATATTGTCTTGTGGGTGACTACCATGGGTCTATACCTTGCACTTTCCTTCAAGGGTGAATTTGGGCTTATCCTGGATTCAACTAGGTATATTTTTTAGTTGTATAGCGGACATGCAGACTTCACATTGTGAAGTTTTCGTCCGAGTTACGACCAGTTGATATTGTGCTAATTGTTTCTATATTTTGTGGTGCGTATGCCCTATCAACTACCTCATTTTTGTGCTAATTTTTCCGATTTAATACTTCTTTTAGTGCTAGGCTTCATTATGGCTGAGTCTGCCCTTGATCTCCGGAGTCATGACAGAAACTTAGTACGTTGAACTTTGTGTTGATGTATGCTCATGTGTGTGTGCGTGTTGTGTGTATTGTGTTGGGGAGCATATGTTAGTACCTAGTTCTACACCCACTATTGGGCACTGATGACGTTAGTGGGGATGTTGTGGTATTTAGTCAATACTATGCATGATGGAGTTGATGGACTACCTAATCTATCTGGTAAGACAATAGGAAGAGAACTTTCAAAAACTTGAACAAAAGATTTCTTTATGATTATTGACCCAAATATGTGGCCAAGACAACTAAGATAGAGAGTTGTCGACGAAGCATATGCCTCTCTCCATATGCGGGTCAAAGAAGTTTTCTGCATATGGCTCTAGGTTTTGGAACGCTAATATTTTTAGTCACACGAATAGAAAGGACATTCGGTATTATGTTCACGAATGTAAGATGGGCCAAAAGTTGCGAGAGTGCAAGAGTAGACTTAGTCTCTCTAAGTTTCCCAACAACCATGGGAGAACAAAGCCATAACTTCTATCATCAACCTCCCTAAGATTCAAAAAACTTTGTTGTTATAAAGACAGATTCTGACAAAATGTCAGCTAAAAGAGTCCTAAGATTAGAATCTTTCTGCCCAAGATTTTATAGAGCATCATGGAATGCCTAAGACACAAAATCATTAAAGAGATTCTTTGTATCGTTAACCAATTCTAGTGAGATTTACTTCAAGAAATATTAGAGTAGAATTTTACTAAATGGAGAATTTCTTTCCCACCCATCCTTGTGGCCAGAAGTGGATGTTGACCGCAAATGAATGCTCCAAGATATGGACATTTCCTACAAGGCAAGCCACAAGCAGTTATGTGTCCTTTCAAGAGAAGTGTATGAAAGAAACAAATACCACACATGCATAGGAAGCTCTCCAATTAAATTTATTCCTCTCAAGTTCGAGAAGACACGATTGAGAGAACAAATTGATGGAGAAATTGGCAAACCATAGGCAAAGAAATAAAATCACTGCAACAATCACCGAGTTGAGCCGAAACGACGAAACACTTGAACTTGAAAGAGAGAATACCCCATAGTAGATAAAAGACTGTCACAAATTGTCGACGTGTCAAGCCACTGAAGAACTGAGCCGACTTGCAGATCCCAGCCGAGGGGCCTAAATCCTAGGTGAAGAAGCAAAAGCAACAAAAGAAGTTTTACCAACTTGCAAAGTCTTGCCGAGTGGCCTATTTTAAAGCAGAAGTCTTACCAACTTATGGGACCCCATTCGATGGGGCCATGGGAACCTAAAGAGATTAAAATAAAGTAGGACCCGTTTACACACACACACACACACACACACACACATAGAGACGCGTAAAAGATGATGATGTGGCAGTTGTACGGCGTTGCGATTTGCACTGACAATGCCACATGACAGCTTGCACGAAATTCCGTGATATGCGCTGCTGAGAATGCGGACGTGGCAGCTGTACGAAAATCCCATGTTTTGCGTTGGCTCCTTTTGGAAGGCCAGGTGCTTTTAGAACTTGAATGCTTTTTATGTAACTGCTTGCATGCTTCAGTACAGGGTGCAGAGGATAGAGTACCGGCATTGTACCGAGTTCAAGTAATATAAAGAAATACCGAAAGGGGCACCAAGGTTTGGGGCCAATGCTCTCTTGGGTGGAACTTCGCCACTCCTCTTGTCGTCTATCTCTTTTTGATTAGTTGTTAATTTGAAGTGCTAAAAGTCTGTTCAGTCTATTCTTTTCCATTGGCACGTGGTGCCCGTCCTGTGACAGTGGTATCACAGCTTCAGGCGTGTGCTTTTTTGAAAGTATACCGGTCCCACCAAAGAGCGGATAGAGCAAACCAGCGCTTCCAAAGTCTACTGGAATTTTATTTGAAGTATCTTCAGGTCCCGACTCCAGACTTACTAGTCACTCCCACCCTTTCTCGCGCATCGGGCGCGCTCCTGTCTTCATCGCTCTGTCTTACAGGACAGAAGCCATAAAGATCATTGCAAAGAAGGATCAAGGATTCTTTTCGAGCCGTTGTTTTTCTCAGAGGCATTGCCATGCAGTGGTGGATGTTTATAGCTACCAAGTCGGACACTCCAAGAACTTGGCAAGCTTTTAAGAGAATTTTTGCCCGAAGTTATATGCCTTCAGACATCTTCCTTCAGATTGCAGCTTTTGGCAGAGTGGGATATCCTGAAATGCTTGCCATGGAAACCTTAGCAGATTATAACTTGAAATTTCTCGACATCTCTCAGTAGGTGTCTCTTCTCGAGCTGATAACCTTGGAGGTCCAGTGTGATTGCTATGTCTTGGGACTACCATCGTCGCTAGAGGAACACTGTCTGTCCAAGGGTTGATGGACCATGCTGTGGTCGGTTACGACCTTATGAAAAGAATCTAACCCTAATTTTTAATGCACGTTTCAGGATGGAAAGTCAGTCGACTTTTTGAGCTCGACTGATGGCGAGGTTACTTTTTAAGTTTGAATTTTGTTTGAGAATCTGGTTTAGAACTTGTTTGGTGATCCTGTTTGGAATTGTTTGAAATGGATGGTATTTGTTTTGAACCTGTCTTGGTGCATTTGAACTGTTTGACTCTGGTTTTAATATTGGTTTCAATTGGTGATTTTACTCACGTGTGGAGTAGTGACAAATGATGTTTGAGAATGCTTGCTTTCATACTCATGGCTCGACTCTCGTGGTTATTTGCGGGGGCAGTATTGAATGTTTGAAAAGTGTTGTTTTTACTCATGGCCCGGACCCCTGTGGTTATTTACGGGGGGAGTATTGTTGTTGTTACTCATGGACCGGACTTGGATGATTATTTACGGGGGGAGTATTAAGCAGTCTGAGCAGTGGTTACTCTCAGCACCTCCAAATGATGCATGATGCGGTTTGGAGGGTGTTTGGTTGTAAAAGGCCTCTATATCTCATGGCCCGGACCTTTTTAGGTTATTTGTGGGAGGAGTGATGAGGGAGTCGTTGAACAGCTCATGGCCTGGACGAAGATGGTTATTTGCAGGGGGAGTGTTCATCGGCGGCTTTATGTTTCTATGTTGTGTAACATACATATGTGAGCATCTGTGTTGCATTTCGATGTGTCAACCACTGAATATTCCTTTTTAGATAAGATACTTCAGGGAAGTCAACAACCGAGGATATCAAGAGTTGCGATCTGGAATGAGACTCCTTATTGGATGAGATTCTTCTGGGAAGCCAACGACCCAAGAAATCAAGAGCTCCTTTTGGAATAAGAAAATTGATTGTCCCTCGGAATGACCCTCGGAAATTTTTGAGCTAACTTGAGTTGTTTTGCAGATATGCTGTAATCGCGGATGATTACTTTCTTTCAAGAAGGAGGGATGTCACAAATTCCTGACGTGTCAAGCCACTGAAGAACGAAGCCGACTTGCAGATTCCGACTGAGGGGCCTAAACCGTAAGTGAAGAAGCAGAAGCAATAGAAGAAGTTTTACCAACTTGCAAAGTCTTGCCGAGTGGCCTATTTTAAAGGAGTCTTACAAACTTATGGGACCCCGTTCGGTGGGGCCCAAGGAACCTAAAGAGATTAAAGTAAAGCAGGACCTGCTTACACACACACACACACACACATAGATGCATAAAAGATGATGTGGCAATTGTACGGATGCCCGCGATATGCGCTCATAGTGCCATGTGGCAGGGGCGCCAAGGTTTGGAGCCAATGCTTTCTAGGGTGGAACTTCGCCACTCCTCATTTCATCTATCTCTTTCACTTCAATTGTTATTTGAAGTGCTAAAAGTTTGTTCAGTCTGTTCTTTTCCGTTGGCACATGGTGCGCGTCCTGTGGGCAGAGAGGAGTGACACAGTTCCACTCCTAGAAGCATTGGCCCCAAAGTCACTTGCTTCTGGGAGTAGTGGAACTCCTCCACTCCGTGTCTTGTCTCCTATGGAGTGTTCTCTCTTTCAAATTCTAGTGTTTGCTGTTTTCGCTCAGTCGGTGATTGTTGCAATGATTTTATCGCCTTGCCTATGGCTTGCCGAATATACTTTTTCTCAAATTACCGATTTGTTTGAGATTACATATGGAGTCGCCTATGTGCCTCTTAGATTCCCACAAGAATGAACAAGAGGCTCAAGTAATAATTGACGTAGATAACATGTTATCAAGGGGTTATGTGTTCGCAAGGTGAGCTAGCGCACTGCTTGCTCTAGGAAAAGAATGACAGAAAATGCACAACACATTTTTTTTTTGGCACATTTGACACCTTGCATGGTTGAAACTGATAGTTTTTAATCATCTGGAAATGGATTACAAAACTTGCGGTTAACGACACTAAGCTATCGTAATTAATGTTGACGTGCTTGTGAGCGGAAGAGTGTTAATAAAGTTGCTAACAAAAGGGAGCACAAGAATTCTACTCCTTAATTTATGCAGTCTTTGGCTTTACCACCTTCCTTGACTCTTTGCCATTCAAGAATCCTTTCTGGCCCTCTGTAATGCCACTTCAAGCCCTTCTTAATGCCGCGAGAGAGCTCTGGCCAAGCTTGAGTATGAGGGCTCGAGGGAGAGCACGATAGAGATCCCCTTTTCTTCTCCTTCGTTACCTTCCCCAAAGATCTCCTTTCCTCCTCCCCTTCTTGCTCTTCACGAGAGAGAGAGAGAGAGAGAGAGAGAGAGAGAGAGAGAGAGAGAGAGAGAGAGAGAGATCTCCTTGGATGATAGCTCAAGAGGGAGAAGATGTCTGAAGATCCTCTTGCCTTGCCAAATCTCCCCCAACAAGCAAAAGAGAAAGATTTCCTCCTTTGCCAATCCCTTCTTCTTCTCTTTAACTCTGCTTGTTCAAGCCATTCTCCTCCCCTTTTGCCATGCAATAAAACCCATTTTTTTAGAGCTAAAAATAGTCCCCTTTAGCAACGAAGACGCGATCGTTGCAAGGCATGGGAAGAGTCTCGATGATGTGGCAAGCCGAACTTTTCACTGCACAAAAACCGGTGGGAGTAAGACCAAAAAGGGGCGCCATAGCCTGCCCGTCCTTTTTCCCTTTAAGACCGAGCGCTCTGCTCACCATGAGCTCCGCAAGCTGCATGCACCATCCCTGCTCGCTGCCCGTCAGGGGACTCTTCTTATTTCCTCCTTATTTCACATTGAATTAATTTATTACCCTGTGGGCGGCCAGGCACAATGGCTGGCCATGTCTCAAGTAATCCTTTCAAAGTGCGCCAGATTTGGCTTGCATATCGACCACAATATCGCCAAGCATAACATCTTCCTTCGATGGCCCATTAAAAAAACAATTCAAAACTTTCTTGCCACTGCCATGTTAGGTATATTTTGCAACCACAAGGCAACATCTTGAACATTGGACTCTTTAAGTACTTATTTCAATTTCTGAAGGGCACCACATTTGGTAGTGCCGAACACAACACTTAGCATTTATATTAACCAAGACATCACCAAGCATGACATATTTTCCCAATAGTGTACACCCAAGTCAATATCAAGTGCCAATAATTCATATGAGCGATGAGAATACCAAAAACCATGTATCCTGTCTGAGTTCCCCTTGTGGACGCTGACATCTACCCCCTCTGAACCTGCAGATCCTCCGTCATGTGCCAACTACAATGCAATCATAAAGCTTACCCGGTAAATACATAACCTCTATCCCAATGTATAAATGCTATCAACAATCTCTCGAACGTTGGCTTCATGTGAGCATACCCCTTCAAGATCATAGGGAAAACGCAAAAACTTCCTTGAAATGTGACATAAGCAATTGCAAAGAATCGAGTCCACTACATCAATGTATATGTAAACATAGTGCCACAAAGTATGCTCGTTATAGAACCCTCTTGTATCCCAAGGCATATACATCAACTGACCTAGAACAAGTATATCACAAATACCATCCCGAATAAAATGGCATACAAAGCAACTGCCTTAAGGCTTAAACCATAAGCATCAAAGCATCCCCCTCGATTGAATGGCATATAGAAAACCTACATAAATCATGAGCACCGTGATATCCTTCTGGATCAAAAGATAGCAGAAAATCCCCTACATCATAGGGTAACATCAGATATTGCCATATCCCTTGTCCACCTTGCTCAACTGATCGCAAATCATCCATTTCTGAATACATAAATTCCCTCTCACTAGCCTCTTCATTTTGTTCCCAAGGAACATCATAAAACGATTCCATGTTTTGTGCACAAAATCTAGTAAAGCCTCATCAAGTAGTTGCATAAGCTCAATATCAACTAGGTCTGGATATACTCTATCATTTACAATTTCTCGAAACCCTTATCATCTGTAGCAGAGAACCCTTCCAAGGCTAATAAACACAAGCTCTGTGTCTACATCCTCAAAAGAATCTGGTATCCTGTGCAACTAGCCTTCCCACATATAGCATACCTACAAGCCATATTCTCTCTAAACCGCTTTTCCATTGTCTTGCCCTCAGTCAAGTATCTCTAAACTTCTGTAGCACAAAATTTTGCATACATTTGGAAAATAGCATCTACTTCCCTATCTATATCATCACCATAATAGATCCACTCATCTATAACACCAAGAAATTGTTCATCATCCTGCACCCCCTTTGAATAGATAGCACTAAGCTTCAAGTGGTCTACAGATCACTTACTATTGATTGCGAGTCAAGATTACAAAAGATGTATGCATCAAGTAAAAAATTTAGCCCATTATAAGAAAAAGACTCTACATTTGTATGCAAAGAGTTTATTATCTAAATCAACATCAAAATCATCAGAATTAATCCTACCCTTGTCCATATGTAGTTGTATATGGTTGCAGTCATACACTTGCATGATTCTCTCTTTAGATATAACTGGCTCGTTTAACAGCAGTGCTAGGCTTCTCTCCTGCTTCTTTGTTGTATACTCGTCCCTTTGCAGAGCTTTATCAAACATATGCTATGGTACAACCAAGCCATGTAATTCCTCATGTATTTCTAGACCCTGTAAATTCTTAACTTCATTCATTGACATAGCTGGATACTTAGAATCTGAAATTCCAAGCTTCGCATAAACAGCCTTTACAACTTCTTCATCATCTTCAACCTGATATAACTTATCGTTCTCAAACTCATCTACAATAGCTTCAAGCTTAGCTCAAATTTGTTTGCAAACATTTGCATAGGTAGGCACATCATTACTTTCCAATTCATCTTCACACATACTCTGATCCCAACACTCTTGGATAATGGTTGACTTAAACTTGCTCCAGCTGTGGATGTATTGTTGCTGAAGCTCTTGAACTCGCTCAACAAAATCTGGAAGAATCACAAATCTATCAAATTTTAGAATGTATTTTACCTTTGATACTCCATGTAACTTCAATTCCTCTTCATAGAACTTGAGATATCTTGCTGGATCATAGTCATCAAAGATACTCCGCTTGTCAAAAATTGAGTGCTTCACATTTTCAAGAGCTAACTATTGCATCATCTCTTGCTTCCAGCTTTCTGTCTCATCAAACTCCCCTTTTTCCATTGTCGACTCTCATACTTAAAAAAATTTATTAGGTATGTGCCTGGCATAGAGAAGAGTTTACTATCAGTTGGCCAGCTGGATGTAAAGGGCTACTTCACTACTATTGGTGGTGGTTTTTGGAAAATACAAAAAGGTTCTATGCTGATTGTGAAGGGCAGTAAAAAGGGAACTTCATACTATTTGCATTGCAAGGCCTTACCTGACAAGTTTGTTGCTATGGCTGAAGTTCATTGTCCAATGGAACTTTGGCATAAGAGACTTGGCCATATTAGTGAGAAAGGACTACAGGTTCTCTCCTCTCTTGGGAGATTTGATGTAAAAGGTATTGGCCTTGAATTTTATAAAGATTGTATCTTTGGTAAACAAGTGAAGTTCTCTTCTGGTGTCTCTGAAAGGTTGCATGCTCTTGATTTAGTACACTCAAATGTTTGCACTATGCCTGTGAGATCACATGCGGGTGAATGTTATTTTGTATCTTTCATTCATGATTTCAGTAGAAAGATGTCACGTGACACATCCAACCCTATGTGTCCGTGGACAAGCTACAACATGACCAGGGTTCAGTTCAGTCAAGTCAGTCTAGAATAGGAAGTGATGTGGCACTTTTGTGAGTCTGTTCGCAGACCGTGTATATCCATACACTTAGATTAGATGCATATCCTCTAGTTGCACACAACATGATCATTAGATTTTCATCAGAACCCATCAGGAGCATTTTTACAATGCATAAACCTATTTTTCCTATATTTGACATTTTCCACTTATTATTTTTAAGTGACTTTTGTTGGAAAGTAGATAGGGCAATTTTGCTAAGTTTGTATATAAGCAAACTAGAGCTAGCACTTTCTGGTAGAAGAGGCAGCAGGAGCACCTTGCTCAACTGGCGACTTTTCAGCCCACAGAGGCCTAGCGTTTTGCAAGAGACTGCAACACCTAGCGTTTTTGGACCAGAGCAGCTAACGTTTTTGCTTATGCATCATCCTGGCGATAGAATCCCATGAGATAAGCCTAGCGTTTTGCATTGTAAACCATCGGCAGCAGCAGAAGACAAAGATCAGCCCTAACGTTTTTGCATTTGCAAGACAACTCAATGTTTTTGCAGATCTTCGCGACGGAATCCCCGCAAGCATCAACGTTTTCAGTTTTCAGTAGTCAGACATCGCAGATCAAGCCCCAAACCTCGTAGATCTCACCTTCCCGCAGCAATTCCTCGCCGCACAGTTAGATCCATCGAAGTTTGTAGATTCAGCCCGGAAAATGCAGATTTCAGCATCTGCATTGTCAGTGCGTCGTCGTCGCATCGTCCTCATCGACATCCTCATCGACATAGAGTCAGAATTCAGCAGATAAAAATTTGCATATTTCAGCCTTAGCTTTTTCAGTTTTCAGCCCGTCTCGTCGCCGTCCTCATGGTCATCGACATCGTCGGCAAGTCCCAGCATTGTAGAGATTTGTGCAATCATAAGTAGACCGCTCTCGCCATAGAGAGTGGGGCCTTCGGAGGAGGGTTTGACAACATTCTGGTGTCGTATTCTCTTCTCTCTATCTCTCAGTCTTAGCACCTTCATTCACAGTGTTCACCACTTTGTTTGTGTCCATTGCACTCTCTCACTAAAGGAACGGAAGACTCTCCCTTCCGTAAGTAAAAGGAATCCTTTAGCACAGTTTGGAGCACTCATCTTGAGCAAAGTTCAACATTCACTTCCCTTGCACCTTACATTGGTATCAGAGCTTTGGCAGTGTTCTGTATCACTCAAGGAAAGAACCACAAGAACCACAAGTTTTTTTTGCTTGTTGCGGTCGCACATAACTCAAGACCTCTTGGGCGTGTCGATTCCTAATCGTGTTTTTGAAGAGTGACAGGAAACCCAAGAAAGAAGGGCTTGTCCAGCCTCCCCTTGTGCCTCTTTTCACTCATTGAGAGCAGACCATGCACTTAGCGGCCGGCCAATCGACGTGAGGTCGGAAAAAGCAACCTTGGTGTGAGCGCAAGGCCGCCAAGGAGTGCGCCCGTGGAAAAGAGCAGAACTCGGGTGAAGAGAAGATCCTTCTCTAACGCAGATTGCAAGCGAAAGAAGAACCTCAAGACCCTCAAGAACCTCAAGAACCCCAGAACCTCAAGAACCCCAAGAACCAAGACCCCCAAGAACCCAAGTTCCTCGTGAACTTAAGAACCCAAGACCACAAGAACCCACGACTTTAGTAAATGGTAACGGCTTTAGTGGATGGTCATCACCCGAAGCGGAATGGATACTTCGCTTGGAGGTGATGAGCATGAGAGAGGCGAAGAAGAATTTTCCCCACCAGGACGTTTTTCCGTCCCTCCTCCTTCCCCATCTACGACAAGGATTGCACTAACACCTATGGAGGAGTTGCCACAGTTGTTTCTGGACAGGAAGATAGAACACAAAGAAAGAAGGGCAGCCATAGATCGTGACTACGAAGAAAGAGTGGCAACCATAGAGCGTAAGTACGACTTGGAAGCCAAAGTAAGAAAAGCAAAAAGAAAGGGCGACTTGGAGCGTGAGCGTGAGCAAGTGTGCTTGGCGGCCGAACAGAGCGCTCGACACATGAAAGAGATGTTGTGACTCTTTTCTCAAGTGCAGGCATAGATGCAAGAGATTCGGGAAAAGGAGACTCTCTCAGTCTCTTCTTCTCCAACTCATGACACACAGGATTTGCATGATGATAAGCATAATGAATTGCATGATAATGATGAGCATGATGATTTGTATGATAAGGACAAGCATGATAATTTGCATGATCAAGATGTGATTTCTCACAAGCATGATGATTTGTATGATCAAGACGTGATTTCTCACAAGCATGATGATTTGTATGATCAAGACATGATTGTTCACAAGGATGACGGTTTAGTTGATGCTTTTTCTAGCGAAGCTAACCTGGTTGCAGATTCGATCAATCACGAAGAATCGATCTTGGCTTTTGAGTCGAGATTCACAGCCCCCCCCCCCCCCCCCAGGCAGATTCGATGAAACACGACGAACCAATCATGGCTCTTGAGCCTAGGTCCAAAGAATCCTCACAGGAAGTATTATGTGTTCGAATGATTTGTCAGCACGCATTGTTCGAGTGTTTCGTTTGTGATTGTTTCCTGTATTTTAGTCAACATCTTTATGTGATCCCTTTTCCTAGGCATGACATATTGTACGTTCAGCACGGATGTATGCGGATTGTTCATGAAAAGCTGAAAAGTATGCATTTAAGGAAGTCACATTCCATGTCTCTCCCTGGGCACGGCACAGTTTCAGAAAGACTACAAGAAAGATTGAGCATCAAGCATGGGTATTTCTGTTGTGAATTGCCGCAGTTGATTGATTTAGATCAATAAGACAAGATTCGATCCCCTTGTTTGTGTGTGTGTGGTGAACGGTTTGGTACTCCATCTCTTTGTTCATCTACATTGCATGCACAGTCTTTTCGGAAGTCGAGATTTTTTCTATTCACTTTACATGGAATAGGTATGTTCATATTTTTGTGTTGAAAGTGGTTTCAGGAGTTTTCAGCCTTGGAGATCCTTGAAGAAGATGGATCTACCTTCATAGACAAAGTTGAAGCATGGAAGGAGCTACATAGGATTTTGTGTCGCTTTCGGCGTGGCCCAAAGAAGCAAGCGTTGCAGACCTTTATGAAGTTCAAGTATCGCACGACTCACACATCAGAGTGGGCCGGCGAAAAGTCCTTTCCAGGATTCCGGATGTTATTGGCGATCTCCCTCGACGCCATACAGTTCGGTACAAGTACCTCACTTTGAAGAGGAGGAGATGTCACGTGACACATCCAACCCTATGTGTCCGTGGACAAGCTACAACATGACCAGGGTTCAGTTCAGTCAAGTCAGTCTAGAATAAGAAGTGATCTGGCACTTTTGTGAGAGTGTTCGCAGACCATGCATATCCAGACACTTAGATCAGATGCATATCCTCTGGTTGCACACAACATGATCATCAGATTTCCATTAGAACCCATTAGGAGCACTTTTACAGTGCATAGACCTATTTTTCCCATTTTGGACATTTTTCAATTATTATTTTGAAGTGACTTTTGTTGGAAAGTAGGTAGGGCAATTTTGCTAAGTTTGTGTATAAGCAAACCAGAGCTAGCTCTTTCTGGCAGAAGAGGCAGCAGGAGCACCTTGCTCAACAAGCAACTTCTGAGCAGAACCCCACAGAGGCCTAGCGTTTTGCAAGAGACTGCAACACCTAGCGTTTTTGGACTAGAGCAGCTAATTTTTTTGCTTATGTATCATCCTGGCGACAGAACCCCATCAAATCAGCCTAGCGTTTTGCATTGCAAACCACCGGCAGCAGCAGAAGACAAAGATCAGCCCTAGCGTTTTTGCATCTGCAAGACAACTCAGCATTTTTGCAGATCTCCGTGACGGAATCCCCACAACCACGAGCGTTTTCAGTTTTCAGCAGTCAGACATCGCAGATCAAGCCCCAAACCTCGTAGATCTCACCTTCCCGCAGCAGTTCCTCGCCGCACGGTCAGATCCATCGAAGCTTGCAGATTCAGCGCGGAAAATGCAGATTTCAGCATCTGCGTTTTCAGCACGTCGTCGTCGCATCGATATCGTCATCGACATAGGGTCAGAATTCAGCAGATAAAGATTTGCAGATTTCAGCCTTAGCATTTTTCAGTTTTCAGCCCGTCTCGTCGTCGTCCTCATCATCGTCGACATCGTCGGCAAGTCCAAGCATTGTAGAGATTTGTGCAATCATAAGTAGACGTCTCTTGCCATAGAGAGTGGGGCCTTCGGAGAAGGATTTGACAACATTTTGGTGTCATATTCTCTTCTCTCTCTATCTCTCAGTCTCAGCAGCTTCATTCACAGTGTTCACCACTTTGTTTGTGTCCAGTGCACTCTCTCACTAAAGGAACGAAAGGCTCTCCCTTCCGTAAGTAAAAGGAATCCTTGAGCACAGTTCGGAGCACTCATCTTGAGCAAAGTTCAACATTCACTTCCGCTGCACCTTACAAAAGACTTCGGTGTATGTACTTAAAAACAAGAGTGATGTTCTTGATTCTTTTGAAAGATTTCATGCTTTTTTGACCACATAGAAGGGTCTTAAGTTTAAGGAAATAAGAACATATAATGGGGGAGAGTGTGTATCACATGAGTTTAATGTTTTTTGTGAGATGCATAGTATTAATAGAGAGTTAACAACCCCTTATAATTCATCATCTAATGGCGTGGTTGAGAGGTCTAATCGCACAATTTGTGAGTGGATCAGTGTGACATAAAAACGCGTTTCGGCCCTCCAAAACGGCTAAACGTTTCGGCAAAACGGGCGAAACGAGACGATGTTTTTTTTATTCTCCCCTTTTGACCTACTGACCCAAACGGGTGTTTTAGGATTTTTAAACCCATTACAAAGCCTTATGAGGAGGACTCTAGCTAGTTTCTTATTGATATTTGGGCAGTTTATGTAGTATGGCCAAAACTAAGCTCATGTATTATTGGTCTTTTGGTAAGGACTCAAGATTCAAATCATGTATTAGGAACTGTTGGTGTGATTTGAGTCATGATTCTTAGACATTGTTATTTGTTTTGCCGTTGTAATTTATCATGGTTTTGGCTTGGCTAGGTATTTCAATTTTAGCTCTTACCTTGTTCAGCTATGAATTTTTTTTGCTTGTTACGGTCGCACGTAACCCAAGTCCTCTTGGGCGTGTCGATTCCTAATCGTGTTTTTGAAGAGTGACACGAAACCCAAAAAGAAGGGCTTGTCCAGCCTCCCCTTGTTTCTCTTTTCACTCATTGAGAGCGGATCGTGCACTTAGCGGCCGACCAATCAACGTGAGGTGGGAAAAAGCAACCTTGGTGTGAGCGCAAGGCTGCCAAGTGATGCGCCCGCAGGAAAGAGAAGAGCTCTGGTAAGAGAAGATCCTTCTGTAACGCAGATTGCAAGCTAAAGAAGAACCTCAAGAACCCAAGAACCCAAGAACCACAAGAACCCAAGTTCCTCGTGAACTTAAGAACCCAAGACTTGAGTGTATGGTCATTACCCGAAGCGAAATGGATTCTTTGCATGGAGGTGATGAGCATGGAAGTGGCGAAGAAGAATTATCCCCACTAGGAGGTCCCCCTCCCCATCTACGCCAAGGATTGTACCAAATCTTATGGAGACTTTGGTCAAGACGACGATGGACATGATGTTACAACACGAAGCGTGGCATCTAGCCAAATTGGATCATGAGCGCGAAGAAAGACGGTTAGAGCACGAAGCACAGAGAGACCAACACATGCAAGAGTTGGTCCCACTACTTTCTAAAAAGAATCATGAGAAGGAGACTCTCTCAGTCTTTTCTTCTCCAAAGCACGACACACATGATTTGCATGATCAAGATGTGATTATTCACAAGCATGATGATTTTCATGATGAAGATGTGATTATTCACAAGCATGATAAATTACAGGATAAAGATGTGCTTGTTCACAAGGATGATGTTTTAGTTGATACTTCGTCTAGTGAAGCTAACCTCATTGCAAACTCGATCACTCACGAAGAACCGATCTTGGCTCTCGAGTCGAGGTCCCAAGAACCCCCACAGGAAGTATTGTGTATACGCATGATTAGTCAATACGCATTGTTCGAGTGTTTCATTCATAACAGTTTCCTGTATTTTAGTCACCGTCTTTACGTGATCCCTTTTCATAGGCATGACATATTGTACGCTGAACACGATTCACTCATGAATGAATGCCGATTACTCATGACAAGATGAAATGTTTGTATTCAAGGAATTCGCATCCATGTCTCTTCCTTGGCATGACACAATATGCGAAAGAGCACAAGAAGGATTGAGCATCACGCATCGGTATTTCCATTGTGATTTGCCACAGTTGATTGATTTAGATCAGAAAGTCGAGATTCGACTCCATTGTTTGCATGTGTTTGATGAACGGTTTGGCACTCCGTCTATATGTTCATCTACATTACATGCACAGTCTTTAAAGAAGACTAGAATTTTTCCAATCACTTTACATGGAATGGGTATGTTCATGTTTTTGTGTTGGAAGTGGTTTTAGAAATTTTCAACCTCGGAGATTCTTGAAGAAGGTAGACGCATGTCACGTGACACATCCAACCCTACGTGTGCGTGGACAAGCTACAACATGACGAGGGTTCAGTTCAATCAAGTCAGTCTAGAATAGGAGTGATCTGGCACTTTTGTGAGGCTATTCGCAGACCGTGCATGTCCAAACACTTAGAATAGATGCATATCCTCTGGTTGTACACAGCATGACCATCAGATTCCAGCCAGATCCCATCAGTAGCATTTTTCCAGTGCATTAAACCTATTTTTCCTATTTTTGACATTTTTCACTTATTATTTTTAAGTGACTTTTGTTGGGAACTAGGTAGGGCAATTTTGCTAAGTTTGTATATATAGAAACCTAGCGCTAGCACTTTTTGGGAGAAGAGGCAGCAGGAGCACTCGCTCAACAGGCACCTTCTCAGCAGGACCCCCAACAGCATGGCCTAGCGTTTTTGCAACTCAGCATCAAGCTAGCGTTTTTGCAAGGACAGATCAGCCTTGGCGATTTTGCATTGCCAAGGAGCTTCGGCATTGGTAGACACAGTAGAACCACTTCACAAGAGCTGATCTGCCCTAGCATTAGTGGATTTTACCCCAACAACAGAATTCAGCCCTAGCGTTTTTGGAGCAACAGGTGACCTAGCGTTTTGCAGTTCCTTCGCGATGGAATACACAGTAGCACCAGCGTTTTCAGTTTTCAGCATTCAGTATGCGCAATAGAACCCCCGAACCTCGCAGATCTCACCTTCCCACAGCAGATCCTCGCCGCATGGTCAGATCCCGCGAAGTTTGCAGTTTCAGCCCGGAAAACACAGATTTCAGCATCTGCGTTTTCAGCGCATCATCGTTGTCCCGTCGTCATCGATATCCTCACCGACATAGAGTCAGAATTCAGCAGATAAAGATTTGCAGATTTCAGCCCTTAGCAGTTTCAGATTTCAGCCCGTCTCCTCGTCGTCCTCATCGTCGTCGACATCGTCGGCAACTCCAAGTATTGTAGAGATTTGTGCAATCATAAGTAGACCGCTCTCGCCATAGAGAGTGGGGCCCTTGAAGGAGGGTTTGACAACTTCCCGGTGTCGTATTCTCTTCTCTCTCTATCTCTCAGTCTCATGCACCTTCATTCACAATGTTCACCACTTTGTTTGTGTCCATTGCACTCTCTCACTAAAGGAACGGAAGGCTCTCCCTTCCGTAAGTAAAAGGAACCCTTGAGCACAGTTCGGAGCACTCATCTTGAGCAAAGTTCAACATTCACTTCCGCTGCACCTTACATTGGTATCAGAGCTTTGGCAGTGTTCTGTATCACTCAAGGAAAGAACCAGAGAATTTTTTTTTGCTTGTTGCGGTCGCACGTAACCCAAGACCTCTTGGGCGTGTCGATTCCTAACCGTGTTGTTGAAGAGTGACATGAAACCCAAGCAAGAAGGGCTTGTCCAGCCTCCCCTTGTGTCTCTTTTCACTCATTGAGAGCGGACCGTACACTTAGCGGCCGGCCAATCGATGTTAGGTGGGAAAAAGCAACCTTGGTGTGAGCGCAAGGTCGCCAAGGGATGCGCCCCCGGTAAAGAGAAGAACTTGGGTGAAGAGAAGATCCTTCTCTAACACAGATTGCAAGCGAAAGAAGAAACTCAAGAAACTCAAGAACCTCAAGAACCTGAAGAATCCTAAGACCCTCAAGAACCTCAAGACCCTCGAGACCCTCAAGAACCTCAAGAACTCAAGCACCGCAAGAACCCAAGACCCCCAAGAACCCAAGTTCCTCGTGAACTTAAGAACCCAAGACCACAAGAAACCACAAGAACCCACGACTTCAGTGGATGGTCATCACTCGAAGCGGAATGGATACTTCGCTTGGAGGTGATGAGCATGAGAGAGGCGAAGAAGAATTTTCCCAGCAAGAGGTTTTTCTGACCCTCCCCCTTCCCCATCTACGCAAAGGATTGCACTAACTCCTATGGAGGCTTTCGACAAGATGGTGATGGACATAAAGTTAGAATGCGAAGCACGAAAGGCAGAACACAAAGAAAGAATGGCAGCCATAGAGCGTGAGCACGAGCAAGCGCGCTTGGAAGCCGAAGGAAGAAAAGCAGAATTTGGTCGAGAGACCAAAGCAAGAAAGGCAATGAACGACCGACACATGAAACAAATGTTGCGACTCTTTTCTCAAGTGCAGACACAGATGCAAGAGATTCGGGAAAAGGAGACTCTCTTAGTCTCTTCTTCTCCAAAGCATGACACAGAGGATTTGCATCATGATAAGCATGATGGTTTGAATGATAATGACAAGCATGAAGAATTGCATGACAATGACGAGCATGATGATTTGCATGATGATCAAGATGTGATTTCTCACAAGCATGATGATTTACATGACGATGATGTGATTGTTCACCAAGATGATGGTTTAGTTGATGCTTTTTCTAGCCAAGCTAACCTCGTTGCAGCTTCGATCAATCACGAAGAATCGATCTTGGCTCTCGAGTCGAGGTCCACAGAACCCCCACAGGAAAGATTCGATCAAACACGAAGAACCGATCTTGGCTCTCGAGCCTAGGTCCAAAGAACCCTCATAGGAAGTATTATGTGTTCTCATGATTAGTCAACAGGCATTGCTCGAGTGTTTCATTCGTGATCGTTTCTTGTATTTTAGTTAGCGTCTTTATGTGATCCCTTTTCCTAGGCATGACATATTGTACGTTGAGCACGTTTCATTCATGAATGAGCATGTATGTATACGTATTTCTCATGAAAAGCTGAAATGTTTGCATTCAAGGAAGTCACATTGCATGTTTCTTCCTTGGTGCGACACAATCGTAGAAAGAGCACAAGCAAGTATGAGCACCAAGCATGGGCATTTCTGTTGTGAATTGCCACAATTGATTGATTTAGATCAGAAACACAAGATTCGATCTCATTGTTTGCGTATGTGTGGTGAACGGGTTGGCACTCCGTCTAATTGTTCATCTACATTGCATGCACAGTCTTTTAGAAAGACAAGATTTTTTCCAGTCACTTTACATGGAATAGGTATGTTCATGTTTTTGTGTTGGAAGTGGTCTCAAGAATTTTCATCCTCGGAGATTCTTGAAGAAGGTGGACCTACGTCCATAGACAAAGTTGAAGCATTGAAGGAGCCACAAATGACTTTGTGTCGCTTTCGGCGCGGCCCAAAGAAGCAAGCATTGCAGATCTTTATGAAGTTCAATTACCGCACGACCCACACATCAGAGTGGGCCGGCGAAGAGTCCCTTCCAGGATTCCGGATGCTATTGGCGATCTCCCTCGACGCCATATAGTTCGGTACCAGTACCTCACTTTGAAAAGGAGGGGATGTCACGTGACAATCCAACCCTATGTGTTCGTGGACAAGCTACAGCATGACGAGGGTTCAGTTCAATCAAGTTAGTCTAGAATAGGAAGTGATCTGGCACTTTTGTGAGTCTGTTTGCAGACTCGCATGTCCAGACACTTAGAATAGATGCATATCCTCTGGTTGCACACAGCATGACCATCAAATTCCAGTCAGATCCCATCAGTAGCATTTTTCGAACCTATTTTTCCTATTTTTGACATTTTTCACTTATTATTTGTAAGTGACTTTTGTTGGGAACTAGGTAGGGTAATTTTGCTAAGTTTGTATATATAGAAACCTAGCGCTAGCACTTTCTGGGAGAAGAGGCAGCAGGAGCACTCGCTCAACAGACACCTTCTCAGCAGGACCCCCAACAGCATGGCCTAGCGTTTTTGCAACTCAGCATCAAGCTAGCGTTTTTGCAAGGATAGATCAGCCTTGGTGATTTTGCATTGCAGAGGAGCTTCGGCATTGGTAGACACAGTAGAACCACTTCACGACAGCAGATCAGCCCTAGCGTTAGTAGATTTTTCCCCAGCAGTAGAATTCAGCCCTAGCCTTTTTGGAGCAGTAGACGACCTAGCGTTTTGCAGTTCATTCGCGACGGAATCCACAGTAGCACCATCGTTTTCAGTTTTCGGCATTCAGTACCTGCAGTAGAATCTCGGAACCTGGCAGATCTCACCTTCCCGCAGCAGATCCTCGCCACACGGTCAGTTCCCGCAAAGTTTGCAGTTTCATCCCGGAAAACGCAGATTCCAGCATCTGCGTTTTCAGCGCGTCATCATCGTACCGATGTCATCGACACCATCACCGACATAGAGTCAGAATTCAGCAGATAAAGATTTGCAGATTTCAGCCCGTCTTGTCATCCTCCTCATCGTCGGCAAGTCCAAGCATTGTAGAGATTTGTGCAATCATAAGTAGACCGCTCTCGCCTTAGAGAGTGGGGCCCTTGAAGGAGGGTTTGACAACTTCCCGGTGTCGTATTCTCTTCTCTCTCTATCTCTCAGTCTCATGCACCTTCATTCACAGTGTTCACCACTTTGTTTGTGTCCATTGCACTCTCTCACTAAAGGAACGGAAGGCTCTCCCTTTCGTAAGTAAAAGGAACCCTTGAGCACAGTTCGGAGCACTCATCTTGAGCGAAGTTCAACATTCACTTCCGCTGCACCTTACATTGGTATCAGAGCTTTGGCAGTGTTCTGTATCACTCAAGGAAAGAACCAGAGAAAGTTTTTTTGCTTGTTGCGGTCGCACGTAACCCAAGACCTCTTGTGCGTGTCGATTCCTAACCGTGTTGTTGAAGAGTGACAGAAAACCCAAGAAAGAAGGGCTTGTCCAGCCTCCCCTTGTGTCTCTTTTCACTCATTGAGAGCGGACCGTGCACTTAGCGGCCGGCCAATCGACGAGAGGTGGGAAAAAGCAACCTTGGTGTGAGCGCAAGGCCGCCAAGGAGTGCGCCGCGGGAAAGAGAAGAACTCGGGTGAAGAGAAGATCTTTCTCTAACATAGATTGCAAGCGAAAGAAGAAAACTCAAGAAACTCAAGAACCTCAAGAACGTCAAGAACTTCAAGACCCTCGAGACCCTCAAGAACCTCAAGAACTCAAGCACTGCAAGAACCCAAGACCCCCAAGAACCCAAGTTCCTTGTGAACTTAAGAACCCAAGACCACAAGAACCCACGACTTAAGTGGATGGTCATCACTCGAAGCGGAATGGATACTTCGCTTGGAGGTGATGGGCATGAGAGAGGCGAAGAAGAATTTTCCCCACCAGGAGGTTTTTCTGACCCTCCCCCTTCCCCATCTACGCATAGGATTGCACTAACTCCTATGGAGGCTTTCGACAAGACGGTGATGGACATGAAGTTAGAACGCGAAGCACGAAAAGCAAAAAGACATTGTACGCTGAACATGATTCACTCATTCATAGACATCTGCGTTTTCAGCGCATCATCGTCGCACCATCGTCACCGACATAGAGTCAGAATTCAGCAGATACAAGATTTGCAGATTTCAGCCCGTAGCGTTTTCAGATTTTAGCCCGTCTCCTCGTCGTCCTCATCGTCGTTGACATCGTCTGCAAGTCCATTGCATTGTAGTGCAATTAATAGTAGACCGCTCTCGCCATAGAGAGTGGGGCCTTCGGAGGAGGGTTTGACAACATTCTGGTGTCGTATTCTTCTCTCTCTATCTCTCAGTCTCAGTACCTTCATTCACAGTGTTTACCACCTTGTTTGTGATCATTTGCACTCTCTCACTAAAGGAACGGAAGGCTCTCCCTTCCATAATTGAAAGGAACCCTTGAGCACAGTTCGGAGCACTCATCTTGAGTAAAATTCATCATTCACATCTGCTACATATATCAGTGCATAGTGTATTACAAGATACGCGGTCGCTTCCACTGTCTATTCAGAGAGGGCTTTGGACCATTCTCCAAAGTCATGAGCTATCAGTACCATTAGATAGGGTCTTGACAATGCCACTTAGAAGAGGTACATAGATTTCCTCATAAGGAGTAATCACAAGTCAAGGTACAGTGACAAAGAGAGAATCAAAGCCAAGCATAGCTAAATGTTAGCAGGCTGAAGTAGCTACTAGCAGAAGTAGAATGACAGAAGAGTGTGTTTCTCAGCCAGAGATGTCTTGGACTATATCTACTTGAGTTACACATACACAGAGATAGTTTACTGAGGAGATCTGGAGCGAGACAATCCTAGAGAGAGTACGGATTTCTTCTCACTAGACACTGGGCAGATAGAGGAGCAGCCATCACTGCAAAGCTCAGCTCATACTCACACATGCGGTACTGTCATTGACCGAGCATTGGAGCTTGGGAGATCAAGACACCCCACGACTGAGGAGAGGAGCTTCATAGCATCGATGGAAACTACAACAAAAGATTCGAGCCAAATTTCGAGATCCAGAGTGCAAATGAGGATGGATTCATCACCCATTATATCACCCTCTTGTATTGGGCACCCATTGTATCAGTTGTCACACATACCCCACACAGTTCCAGCTAGTAACACTTCTAGATTCATTTTCGTATCTCTTTTTTTGTACACAGACATGGTATTAGATTCACAAGTTTGTAACAAATTGGTCTCATAGGTCATTTTGGCCTTTTGAAGACATTAATATATCATTTCATCTCTCTCTCTCTCTCTCTCTCTCTCTCTCTCTCTCTCTCTCTCTCTCTCTCTCTCTCTCTCATGAACATTCTTAAATCAAAATCAATAAGGATTTTGTAATTTGTGTGAAGCCAGATCTTGTCATTCCCGTCAGCCACCGTGTCTGACACGAAGTGTCTTGGGCTGCGACCTGTATGTGCAGTTCTCCTTCTTTGCTACTCTGAAGCCAGGTAGTTGCTTCATAGAAACTTGATCTGCATTGGGGGAAGATTTGATCACGTTGTTTTGATGTGCTGTTAGTTCAAGATATGAATAAAATTCCTACCAACTTGCGCAAATGTTGAAGTAAACGCTTCTAGACATGGTTGTATCCATTCACGTACCTAACCCCTTGTTTCCATACCGTACGTACCAGACATATTCTACCATTTTTTCATAGCCATTTTCTGAAATTTAAAAAGTTGTGGTGGTAGAGCCATACTTTACGCTTTCAAGCTCTTTCTTACAGTTTAATAGCATCATGTTAGGCTCACTTGAAATATCTTTTTCATGTATGTGTTTCTCTGAACTTTCATCTCTGATCAACAATGCTGAAGATAAGATAAGTTACTTTATTTTTTTGAAAATCGTGTGCCGTACCCCAAGTTGACGGACAATACATGTATCATATCTGTACCTATCGTTACCCCAAGTAGACGAACGATACACGTATCATACCTGTACCTAACGTGTGGTACGTAACATACTTAGCTACCTTGCTTCTAGATGTCATTGTTGTCAATATGCTGTCTTCATCTGCATCTGGGGCAAAGTCTAGAATAGGGTTTGTTTTGTCGTTGATGGTGTCAATAATATGTATTTTGTTGCGATATGGGCAGTATTTCCTGTACCAATTGTTACGAGGTTTGAAATACATCCACTCAGCCAATGTGCTCCACCGAGACTTGAAGCCCAGCAATTTGCTACTCAATGCAAACTGCGATTTGAAGATTTGTGATTTTGGGCTTGCTCGCACAACAGCAGAGTCTGACTTCATGACGGAATATGTGGTAACACGCTGGTACCGAGCACCAGAGCTATTACTCAATTGCTCCGAATATACTGCTGCAATTGATATTTGGTCAGTGGGCTGCATCTTCATGGAGATTTTGAACAGAGAGCCTCTTTTTCCTGGGAGAGATTATGTGCAACAATTAAGACTCATTACAGAGGTATACCATTGGTTGTAAATATAGTTTGCCCTTTTTTTCTTTTGGCTCAACTTGGTTTTTCTAACAGAATTTTGTGTGTCCATACATTATCTAACAGTTGATAGGTTCTCCAAACGACGAGGATTTAGGATTTTTAAGGAATGTCAACACTCAGAGGTATATCAGACAGCTACCAAGATTTGAACGGCAACCACTCGCACAGAAATACCCACGCATTAATGCAGAAGCTATCGATCTTGTGGACAAGATGCTTGTTTTCGATCCAGCAAAACGCATTACTGGTCAGTGCCTTTCTGATGTGTGAATGTAGAGGTGTTCCAATGTGCTATTTCTCAAGTCACTTGGCACTCGTACTTACTTAAGAAGTACTCCAGCATTTATTTTGATGTCCAATTTCTTAAGTTTGTTAAGATGAGAAGGTTATGGTAAGGAAATTTAAATGGAGAGAATCTGTGAGGGGCATTCTTTCTGCTAATTTTAGTAAGAGAAAATTACCAAAATAGTGGAAATTCCCAAAATACCCCTAGTTGATTAGTACCTACTTCTACACCCAGTATTGGGCACTGACAATGTAGTGGGGATGTCACAATATTTAGTCAATACTACCTATGATGGAGCTGATGGCTATATTGACTTGTGCATGACTACCATGAGTCTATACCTTGCACTTTCCTTTAAAGGTGAATTTGGACATATCCTGGGTTCATCTAGGTATATATTGATCTCGCAAACATCTCGAAAGACATTTTTCTTTGCAACTCTTCATAAAAAGAATGGTTCTCTTTCAATAGAAGATGAGAGAGCTAGGACTTCAATTAGTATTGTGGGCTCTCAAGATGACATGGTTCGTTATTCGCAGACACTAGTGCCGTTATTTGTGATTTAGTGGCAAAGATTTTTGTCTAGGACAATTAAAGAGAGATCTCTTTTGTCAAAAAGAATAAACTATGAAAAAATTGGAGCAAATCTGTCCAAAATTGATAGAGGGGTAATTGGGAATTCTAAACATTTGAGGGATATTATGCGAGTTTTTGCAAATTTCAAGAGGAAATTCCTGTTCTGAAATGGCATGATTTGACGGGTATGTTCTGAGCGAAGTAGTGACACCAATGTTGTGTGCCCTTGAACCAGTTGAAGCGGCCTTGAGTCATCCTTACTTGGCAAGCCTCCATGACATCAATGATGAACCATCTTGTAACGAGCCGTTCAACTTCGACTTTGAACAACACTCTTTTACTGAGGAACATATTAAGGAGCTGATTTGGTTGGAGGCACTCAGCTTCAATCCAGATGACATGATCGATTGACACA
Organism: Adiantum capillus-veneris; assembly: GCF_014529385.1. Lineage (NCBI taxonomy): Eukaryota > Viridiplantae > Streptophyta > Polypodiopsida > Polypodiales > Pteridaceae > Adiantum > Adiantum capillus-veneris. Next base: position 18,339,560 of record NC_140953.1, read on the forward strand.
CATAAATTATGGGTGGTGCCATCATCACATACTGTTATTTTCATATCTTTGAGCTTCAATTGACAAGGATCACAAATAATGCCTGTAAATTAATTGGGAGATGGTCTCTATGATTCTCCCATGTTTCTGAATAGACATTTTATATAATTCCTTCATGCTCAGGTTTAAAAGACATAATCGCACAGCTAATGTTCCTCGACGTGGCACTGGATTTAGGAATGGGGATATGAAGTTAGCTAGGGTAAATCATGTGTACAAAGCTAACTACGATGCGTACATGAGGATATGTTACTTATCCCATTCAAATGGATCTCTCTCTCGCTCTCTCAGCATGGTTGTTGATGGTGGCCAAGTCTCAATAATGTGGCCAAGAATCGCTGTGATGATTAGGGGATGAATGTGAAGAGGCCATGCCATTGGATTAGGTCCTGCATACAGATGGTTTGAAACCAACTTTTGCAATATGTTCCAAAATTAGGGAGTAGTTTTGGTATTAAAAAAGTGAGGCCATGTCAAGAAGGTGATTCCGAAGCTATATAGAGCAGGGACATAGGAGGTTTATGTGCATGTGGCTCTTTGGAGGTGATTTGGTAAGCTCTCTGTGTGTGTGTGTGTGTGTGTGTGTGTGTGTGTGTGTGTGTGTGTGAGAGAGAGAGAGAGAGAGAGAGAGAGAGAGCAAAAGGGGTAATTGGCAAACAAAATTAACCAGCTATAGATCACATGCAAGTGCGTAACCATTTGCGAGAATTGATAACAATTGTATAATTTAGTTGCATGCAATAATCAAGAGAGGACTTGAAACATGATGATAGATTTGAGGAACCTAGTCCCCCTCCCCGCTAGGGACGGGATCTCTCATCCGGCTTAAAAAACTCTCAAACTTGGGTGGGGGGGGGGGGGGGGGGGGGGGGGGGGGGGGGAGGAGGAGGAAATAGAAGGAATCTCCATTAATCAGATAAGTCATGTTGATTAAGTGATTCTAGCTCTTAGATGGCTCTTTTGCGTAACCGTTGGTGAGATTGATAATTGTATAATTTAGTGTGCATGCAATAATCAAGAGAGGACTTGAAACATGATAGATAGATAGATTTGAGGAACCTCGTCCCCCTCCCCGCTAGGGACGGGATCTCTCATCCGGTATCAGAGCTTGGTTTGACTAAATGAGGGTTCCAAACTCTCAAACTAGGGGGAAAAAAACAGAAATAGAAGGAATCTCCATTAATCTGATAAGTCATGTTGATTAAGTGATTCTAGCTCTTACATGGCTCTTTTGCATTGGGAGTGCTTACAACTTCTCAATCTATCACACCAAGTCGCTGAGTTTTTTAATGATCGATGGCCTATTCGTTTTCCATTCTCAAAGGCTTTTGGCTACATGAGCCTTAAGCCCTCTATAAATAATAAGGGAGCATGCATTGTGAAATTTACATGGTCATGGTCATAGCTCTCTAGAGGGGCAGAAAAGTTTGCTTCAAAAAGTAGGGCACAAATTACAGATTGAAAAATCTCATTCATGAATGTATTTGTTTCATCGTATTTGATAAGGATCCTTTTTTTTCAAAATAAGCTTCTTTTTGCGACATTTCGAACCCACAATAAGCAAGGAATTATAATAGAATTAACGCCCATCTGCCCTTGATCCTTTTTTGCATTGCAAGAAGGTCAAAATTTTCACGAGTCTACCATTAGAAGAGCGTGTTTACAAATTCCCCTTCTCGGGCTATAAAATAGGACTACCAATGGAAGGGGAGTAAATTAAGATGCCCATCTAATTAGAAAATATGGACAATCTATATTATTATAAAGTAGTCATCTCTTCTAGTCTTTATGTATGTCTAAAACTCTAGCTGAGAATGCCTTGCCTAATCAAAGGGTTGTAACTGGTAGAGATAATGCTCGATCCCCTCTATGTCAGACATGTATTGATGTGACTGCGATGCAACATATGTACACACTACACTCAACAATATCTCCTACCCTGAACACCAAAGTTATGGAAAAATCAATTTTAAATTGTATATAATTCCTTTTTATGATTTTCTCCAGAGGATTTTTTAATATAAAAATGCTAATTTTTCACTATTTGTCAACTCTAGGTAGGAATTTTTCTTTTCCTCTCTCTCTCAACTAGCATTTTCACTAGGTAGAGTTTTTTCTTTTCCTCTTCCTCTCAACCATGGGGTAAGGCCTTAGTGATGCCTTCCCTTTTTGCTAATGAAAAAGGAGAGGTTATTGTAAAAATTGCATTTAAAAAAAAAATATTGCGTTGTACATCCTTGCTCGTGCAGCATGCCTGTTATACCTCCCCTTTCTACAACGTTTTCCTCAAGCAATTAGTATTGTAGCCTACAATTGTGTGCGAGGCTCGGGAAAATGATTTTATGGAGCCAGCGAGAAAACCATTTTTAAGAAGGAAATTTCTACATAAAGTTGAAATTTCCAACCTAAAATCTTGAAAATTGGACCAGTCACACTTGGCAACCCAGCTTCTCCATGGGCCTAGAATCCTTCTCGCAAAAATTTAGGCGACCATTTTTGGATTTTAACAGGTTTTGGATAAAGCGAACCTACCTTTTCTCGAGCCTTGATTTTGTGTGTGTGTGTGTGTGTGTGTGTGTGTGAGAGAGAGAGAGAGAGAGAGAGAGAGAGAGGCCCATGATGCCATACTAACCAGACTTTTCTAAAGAGTCTAGAAGCTTCAAGGGGCAACTCGAGGTGCATGTACATTTTCAACAAGCTGGGCGTGCGCCTCCACTACCATCTGATCTGGTACCATCCCCTCACTACTCTCAGTCCGCAACAAGATCAAAAGACGCTCATGTTTGATCTCAATCCCTTCTCCCTCCAATCCTTCACCCTCAAAATGGATCCCACCAGTAAGGATTTTGAGTGTGCCAAAATTACCCGGCCAAGGTTGCACATCTCATGCCTTTTCCACAGCACTAACAAGTTGATCCTTCTGAAACACCATAGGACATCAAGTTAGTTTGTGATGACGGACCCGAGATGAGTGGCCTTCATCAACATCTACGTGGAGTACCTCATAAATAAACTCCTCTATAAACCTAGTGAGCTATTCTGGTGACACTCTCATCTCGCTCTCTTAAACATTGAATTAGTGGTTGTAGACGATGAAAGGGCCACATTCTTGTTTGTAAAGGAGGCCACTATTGTGCCACTTTGTTCGCACGAGCATGCATGCAGACTCATTACTACTATCTATGCTGACATGGGTTCATGTTTTATGTTTCACCTAGTTGAGTGTGGAGGTAGAAACCCCTGGACTTTGCACAACATCAGTTTGTTATGTCCAAGAAGGGGACCGAGGATCAAGTGGAGAGGCTTAGCTTTCACACGTACACACTCTTGTGTACCCATGGTTATTGCCGTCTATTCATAGAATATCAATTTCTTTGAGAGTGTTTCCCTCTTTTTAAAATTAAAATGGTGACTTTCTACCTTCCACCCTTGCTCTCAAGGGCAAGACTGGTGATTTCATCACTTGTTTCTACTAAATTCTAAGTGATGGGTGATGAGTTTTTGATGTGTGATATTTTTTGTGAACATTATCATTACTTCATCAAAAGGATCTTAATTTAAAGATGGAAAGACCCATTCTGAATTTGTAGATAATAATAAGGATCTCCTCCCACATAGCACCGGACATGCTCTCTTCTCCCCTCTCCCGCACCACATCGGGCACACACGCATCCACGCGCACACACTTATAATTTAACCGATATCAGAGCCTACACGACGAAGATCACTGCAGTGGCTATGGGAGCTCGGCGATCATTGGGAACCTCAAGTTCTGTGCAAGCAAAATTGAGCTTGCAATTGAGAAGTAGCAGCAATCGAGCAACAAGAAGTGAGAATTGTGTAGCACTGTCGAAGGCACAGAGCAGAGGGTGAAAGCGGGCAAGTAGGCCTCGCTACCGAGCACAAGCAGGTTATGTGTGCTTGTGTGTGTGCGTGACAGTGCATGCGCGCGCACGACATTACACGCTTGGGAGCAAAAATTTGACAGAGCATTGAAGCAAGGGTGTGTTCACACACACTCGCTATAGATAGAGAGTGTGTGTGAAGAGCAGGCATCAAAAAGTGGAGAAGGTAGCTACAGAATGCGAGGAGTGGAGAGTCGGCGGGTTCTCCTACTCCAGCATTCAAGAAAGTAGCAATGAGAGCGAGCAAGACATAGAGTGAGAGAGGGAGAGGGAGCGCATCGGCTCTCCTCCGGCCCTCATCTGGACGTAGGCGAGTAAGCATGGGCATCCCCCCACACCGGTGTTGCATACCTAATGTGGGCCCTTTGTCTCGCCCTAGAAATGATGACTACGGTCTCTTATTGTAGGGCTACCTCCATGCATGTGCCTCCATTGTAGGATTACCTCCATGTCAATTTACTTACATTTAGAGGCCTGGTCACTTTGAAACAACTAAATAGCCTTCCAACTTTGTTTGCAAGTCAAGAAAATCGTTGGCCTCGAAGATAAATGCTTGATTTGACTGAGTGATGAGACAGATCTTGAGCAGGTTGCTGCTAACCGAAAGGGCCTCAAAAGTCAACCATATGAAGGCTATGCCCGTTTCGAGGCTCTTAACTACTACGATTAGATAGGTAGAGAGAGGAGAGCCGGGTCATGACTGGGCAAAAAGCACGCCCGTTGATACACACGACCAAGCTCTTAGCCTCTCACATGCTTCATTTTAATACTACAAACTATACATGCAGCCTGAGAGAGAGAGAGAGAGAGAGAGAGAGAGAGAGAGAGAGAGAGAGAGAGATGTTTTTGGTCCTACTAACGTGGTTTGAGACCCGTTAATCTTGAGACCGACTAATCTCGACTCTCAACTGTTAAGTTTAGGCAAACCCCATCCAATCAAAACATTGTTGGCAACAAGTTGTCATGTTGCATAGCAACTTAGAGAGAGAGAGAGAGAGAGAGAGAGAGAGAGAAAGAGAAGAAGATCACAAGAGACCTAAAAATTTTAGCCGATGAACGTTGATTCTTGAATTCAAGGGCTTGCATGCTCACATACTTATACAAGGAGAGGGGGACATAACTTTTAATATCATAGAAACAATCACAGTGACCTCAAAGGTTAACGCGCGAGAGAGAGAGAGAGAGAGAGAGAGAGAGAGAGAGAGATCATCCTTAAAGGTCAGATTGACTTATGTGACCGAGTACGACATGTAACATGCTTGAAGACTATGGATATAGGGGTGGCCACTGACAAGTTGAATCCATGAGGTGGCTAGGAGAGAAAGGTATGTAGTCCATTGTATGGGTTAAAATGTGGGTAAAGCTTATCTATCTATATCTATACTATATATAATGCAGCTTAAAATTTTCAAGCAAGAAGAAGGCCTCCACTTGTCATGCATTGGTTCACGTCACAAAAAATTAGAGCAAACATCTAATGTAAAATGTAAAAGTGAAGAGTAAGATTTGACATGCACAGGGAATGAAAAGACTTTCACAATGTACAGTGTAAAGACAAAAATACTTTTAATTGTACATAGAATAAATGTATAAGTTGAGTTTCACTCCACCTAAGCAAGTAAAGATAATTTTTGTAGAGATTTTGTTATTCAACAAAAATCTAATTTTTAGTGATATATTTGGCTTTGTTTTATCAAGAGGCCTTTTTCAAGACCAATATTGATACCTTTTAGAAATTTGTGTAAGTTTTTAATTTTTACAGCGGTTGAGAAAAATGAGAAGATTCGCAGGTCCGTGCATTGATTTAGGCTGGTCTCGCTTTGAGTGCATGCATGCAAATGAAGGGGTTGTTATCTACATTATTCACACACACACACACACACACAAATTTTATGATTGAGCTCAAGGGGACTCCTACTCACCAGGGACACCTTTGCCCTTCAAATTTCAAAGACATTGTTATTTTCTTAGTATTATCATGTATCTTTAAAAGAGTAGCTAACATGTTTTCCATACAAAACAAGAAAAATGCTTTGAAATGAGTAAAATGTCTAACAAAAACCAACCCTAACATTGGCATCCCAAATAGGGAGAGAGATTTTCCAATTGACGGGCCTTTTATCAATTCAGAGTTATTTTATCCTTTTTATTTTTCAGAGTTAAACCATGTGCCACCCCAAAAAATCTATAAATTTTCTAAATTATGATGGACCACACACACATACACACATATATATGTATATATATACACACATAGACATAAATTCTCTAAATTATGATTGACACACACACAAACTAATCTCAAACATCTATCCCTAGAAAAAAAAGGAGAAGTTTTGTGTGTCTGTGAGTCGACTTCATTATGTATTGCTTTGGGGACATGCATGCAAATGATGGGGTTATTATACATGTCATTGGCCATGCGAGAGAGAGAGAGAGAGAGTATCACCAAGCTCATGGGGATTCCTATTCACCAGGGGCACCCTTGCCAATTTCCAAGAAATTATTATTTTCTTGGAATTATAGTGTATTTTTGAGAGAGTGGCTAACATTTACTCCCATAGAAAAAAAAAAAAAAAGGCTTTAAAGTGGATAAACTCCGCGAAAAAAACCAACCTCAACATTGGTACCCCAAATGAGAAGAGAGATTGCCGAGTTGACAGGCCTTTTTACCTGTTCTAAGGTATTTTATCCCCTTTTATATATATATATTTAGAGAGAGAGAGAGAGAGAGAGAGAGAGATGTTGATTTTCAATAACTATTCATATCAAAATATCCTCAATTTTCAGTAAGAGAGAGAGAGAGAGAGAGAGAGAGAGGAGAAGAAGAAGAAGATTAGTTCTACCTCCAATAAATCTAGAACTCTGAATCTGTTCCTTAGAAGGGAATTTGGATAATGTTGGTAATAAAAATGAATATTTGATCTCTCTCTCTCTCTCTCTCTCTCTCTCTCTCTCTCTCTCAAAAGAGGCTTATTCGTATTACTTGAAAAATCTCTGAGAGTGACTAGATGATGATGAATCTGAGAGAACTAAAGCAACATATTGGAACTGTGAGAACCAAGTATAAGTTATCTACGTGTACAAATGAAAAAAATCAAAAACTATAAGAAAAGCCTCTCCTAAAGATAGTAAAATTCCATGGTAAGCTAAATGGAGAGAAGATGACAGCAACCTTGAAAGATAGGCCGCTCCACCAAAACCACACTTTGCAAATTCTCTCTCTCTCTCTCTCTCTGTCACTTAAAATATTTTCATACACACACACACACATATGTATATATATATATGTATATATAATATAATATAAGTGAAGGGTAAGTCTGCATGAATGAAAAGCCTTTTGATAATGAAAAATCAAAAAACTTACTTTTTGGTTTTTTTTTTAACAAAAGACTTTCTACTCTACTAGAGTAAATCATAGAAAAAAGATAAATTTGAGGGGGATTTTGCTTCTCAATGCAAATTTGGCTTTTGAAGATATATTTGGATTTTTTAAAAAGAAAAATTTGTCAAGACCAATATTGATATTATTTTTATAAATTGTGTAGTTTTTTATCTTAAAATTTTAAAAAATTATTCTAAAGAGGCACTCCTATACTCTTTCTTAAAGTTCTTGATTGACACCTCCACGTGTCACGAGCAATCGTGCTACCCCCTCCCCTTCCCTCCCCCACTGAGTTGTTGATTGTTGGGATGAGTGTGTGTACGCACGCGTACACGAGAGGTGCGTACATGAGAGAGAGACCGAGAAAAACTCAAGGGTTAAGTATGTTTCTACAAATAGAGAGGGACTCACTTGCTTATGACAAAGTTAATTCGTCCACATATCAACTCCAAATGTAGTTCAAGTTTGTCACGAGAGAGAGAGAGAGAGAGAGAGAGAGAGAGAGAGAGAGAGAGAGAGAGAGAGAGAGAAGAGCAAAGGTTTGTGGAAATCTCATTATCGGATTTGACAAGAGTGCATTTGATTGTGTGAATCATCCTTTAAGATCATGGCTAGGCCACTGTCAATGCGCGCGCGCGTGTGTGTGTGTGTGTGTATTTACACACACATATATGTTGCCACTTTCGAAGAAAGTGAGGAAGGAGAGTGCCACAGTTACTTCTTCACGACCACAAGAATGCACGGGTCACATACTACTGTATATATGTACATGTTACCACCTTTGAGGAAAGTTGAGGGAGAAGAGTGTCACGATTGCTTCTTCTTAGCTGCAGCAACGCGCGGATCACATACTAGTATGTTACAAATTTAATTTCAATAGAGCTTAACATACAAGGTAACAAAATCAATCTCGTGAATTCTTTTCTCAAAAGTTAAAAGGATCTTTTGTTTTTGCAAATCCCTCATTATGTGGGAAGATTGTATTAAGAAAATATGATACAAGTAAGTCCATGCAAAGACATTTGCCATGGGACAAAGGGACAAGAATTTTCTATCTTTCGTAGGCTTTTTTACAACGAGCCTTTAACTCTTACATCATCCCAAAATAACATAACTGACCATAGGTAGGGAATTTACTTTTTTTTGGCTTTCTAAAAGAAGAGCCTTTAACTCTTTAATCATCCCAAAACAACATAACTGACCATAGGTAGGGAATTTATTTTTTTTGGCTTTCTAAAAGAAGCCTTAGAGGAGAGTTGTTGTTAGTAATATTTTCAATGTTTTCAGTGATGATGGAGACTTACCCTAAATGTTATTTCAGTTTTAAGATAGTAAATGGATCTTTTTATTTCACCTTTCATTTCACATCTGACATGTCTTGACTTCTCTTGCATTCTATTGATTTAGAATGTTAAAGTGAACTTACCTTGCATAATTCAAATAAATTCTAGAGATATACACACACACACACACACACACACACACACACACACACACACACACACATATATATACACACACACACACACACACACACACACACATATATATATATATATATATATTCTTTTAATTTTATATTTCTATAACTTTCCTTGCATTCTATAACTTAATTCTAGTCAATATTTGGGAAAGTCTCTTTTATTAAGTGGCCGTTGGGCCAAAGAAGCAAATCGGAAATACTAGCAAAAATTTAAAATCTGCATGACTTTTAAAACTATTTTCTCACATATTTCACTAGTTTTTCTTTCCTTTACCATGGTTTGCAACCGACTAGTTTTGATTTTCAACTGGCTCAAGGCTAAGTTGAGGCAATCCGTTCCCGAAGACTGATTCCAGTTGAACTCAACCTAATGCTTTTATCACTTTTTTACTGTTTTAAAAAGACAACGTGACCCTTTCACTTGTTTTCTTTTTTATCACACTAGTGCTTGTGGACGATTTATGAATACTAATAAGGTGTAAGAGGCTTCAACAATGACTTCGTGCATTTGTGTCTCGATGCTCTATTCCTCATGCGAGGATTCGTCCAGCGTCAATTACTCACCCGAGAGGTAGAGGTCAAGATTTTCCACATGAGTGGCTTTAGCAATGACTTCGTACGTTGCTACCTCTTGCAAGGGTTCTTCAAGTTTACTTTGATCCTCCATTGGGATATGGAGGATGATACGTTGCTCAGCTAGTTCAATCTCAACGGTTGTTTGCTCTTGGGTTTTGCAGTCTATCATTTTTGCAGATTCGGACACATTACTCTCTTCCTCGTATTTTTTCATTGTCAGAGGGCAAGTATTCTCAGTGGCTGTGATCCCAGCCACACTCTTGCTCTCTTGGCTCACTGGGATTCTAGTCACACAGGGGCTCAAAGAGTGTTTGTGCACGGATATGTGTGTGTGTGGTGCGGTGCAAGAGAGGAGAGAAGAGAGCATGCACGGTGCTATGTGGGTGGAGTAGGTCTTCAAGAAGTATAGAAGCTCCTTATTATTTTATGTATAAGAAGGATACGGAAATGGATTAGTAGACAGACAAATGGTCGCCCAACCACCATGGGTAAGCGGATGTCAGCTGTGGGTAGAGACGTAATGTCTTTATCCCAACATACTCCCACTTAAAGGCAATGCACTGATAAGTGAGAGCTACTAGCTCTCTCAACCTACCCCACTCGCTCGTTCAGTCAATCTACATGCAGTCGTATCGGCTCTAGTGACAGGCGAGCATGCGTATCCACGATAAATCCTACATGTAAATCCTGCTAACAACTCTGTATGATATGCATAGCTCTACAATACATCAAGCTAGTGTCAGTAATATACGACTGACAATCTGTGTTGTAAATGCTCCCATTGCAACTACCAAGTTGGGCCTCGACATTGGTAGGTCGGATGGGAAATATCAAAATGCTGATAAACTCTATGCAAACCTGGCTATCCTAGGCTCTCCTGGGCTATTTGCATGCATTGCGTCATCATGACTACTCATGTTGTATAGATGTGTCATTGTCGACATTGGGATGGCTACGTTTCTCATCCATAAGCGGAACTTTTTGTTCTGGCATCAACTCATCAACCTCTAGTATAAACATATCAAATAACTCCATGTCCATCATCTCTACTTGTATCTATAGGGAGAAAAACCGCTATGCCTCTACCTACACAGACTCCGACAACACCTGTTGTGTCTCAATGGAGCTATCTCGCTCCACTTATACCTCTGCAAAGTCCATTGGCATGTCCTGCATAGCTACATGCTCTGTCTCTTGAGCATACTAGAGCTCACTAGCGAAGGAGACATGTCTCGTCTCTTGCTTAACGCATGCCAGCAACAAAATCGAGACTCTGCCATCTTGTACCTTGGATACATGTATAGGATATATCAAGCCATTGCAAACTCCCCTAGAAATCAATAGTGATTCGCGATGTATTTGAAAAAAATGCTCTCTAAGCAGTATCTAACATCCAAGGTCTGCTAACGTGGTTTGCTAACTGCCTCACTAAGATCAAGCTATGTCTCAAGTGAGGAACATAGCGCACATGTCCTAGAGTATAAGATGCACCACTGGGCAATGACAAGCAAACATCTCCTACACCTACAGTGTCAAACGTCGAATCAATTAGAGTGGTCCAGCATAGCTATATGTGTCTAAAGTGCGTCGTGGAAGCAGGAAAGTGAGAACTGTCGAAGTCAAATCGCCAAAGCGACACTATGGAGCGAAGTTGCTGTGAATGCAGGATAGAGGAGAGCCAATGCCTCTCTCTCGAGTCTCTCTCTCTCTCTCTCTCTCTCTCTCTCTCTCTCTCTCTCTCTCTCTCGTCTCTCTCTCTCTCTCTCTCCTATCTCCTGCCATGTCCGGACCGGGATGCTAAGATGCCGAGGAAAAACCGTCAGAGCAAGATCGTTTCGGATAGGCGTGGGAGAAAAGTCAACAGCAAGGCTACACCAAAGGAGAACCAAATTACTCTCGCTATGTTGAAGCCGAGAAAATCTAGTTGATGATGTCTCTGCGAAGCTGAGAAGGTGTTATCGAAAATGCACCTCCGACGTGTCGAGGTGTGACCGCCGCTGTCGGGGATGTGGGCTGGTCTCCTCCAATGCAATCACATCAGTGTTATGGAAAAATCATTTTTTCAAACATAGAAAATTGCTTTCCTTTAAATTTTCCAAGAGGATATTTAGAAAATTAGGTTTATTTTGTAGGTTTTTACACTAATTTTCTCTATTTTGGGGTGGAATTTTTCCTTCCCCCCTTGCCATCAACCCAAATTTTTGAAATTGAAAACAACATGATATTAGTATGGTGCACATTTTTCCCAAACACTAAATCAAAGACCCGCCTTTCACGATTGTTGCCGTGAGTACTACAGGAGCAGGCAATCGATTTTGGGGGGGGGGGGGGGAAGGGGACCGTTGGGCATTCTTTGTCAAGAGCCAAGGCCAGTCAATGGCACTCTCTCTCTCTCTCTCTCTCTCTCTCTCTCTCTCTCTCTTTTGAACAAAAATACACACACACACACACACACACACACACACACACTCCTCAGCAGGACTAAATGGGATTGGCCCTCTCTCTCTCTCTCTCTCTCTCTCTCTCTCTCTCTCTCTCTCTCTCTCTCTCTCTCTCTCTGTGGCCTGCGACACACAAGGCGGTGCCGTAGAAAATGAAACATGATCTCTCTCTCTCTCTCTCTCTCTCTCAGACTTGCAATGTGCTACACATCTCTCTCTCTCTCTCTCTCTCTCTCTCTCTCTCTCTCTCACACACACACACACACACACACACACACACACACACACACACACACGTATGTTTGAGATGGACCAACTTATCAACACGTGGCACAACTTGTTGCTCGTTATTTTTTTAAGATACTAAGTAGAGCCACCTTTTACAAAAACAAAAGTAATCACCCTTCAAAATTGAAAGACGGAGTGAAACTCCATGGCCTTGATAAAGAGTTTAAATAATATAAAGATATATAGTAGTAAGTACTAAGTATTGTGACCTTTTGACAGAAATAGAAATGAGAAGTCAAAAGTAAATCTTTTCATTTTCTACCATGAGAGTACTTGCTACTTACCCTTCACTTTTACATTTCAAACCAGATGTTTCTTAAGGTTCTTGAAATGAGGAGAGAGTGAGAGTACTTGCTACTTACCCTTCACTTTTACATTTCAAACCAGATGTTTCTTAAGGTTCTTGAAATGAAGAGAGAGTGACACATGGATGTCCTCTCCTTTATTGAATTTTAAGCTCAATTATATATAGTATATCACTTGCTACTTACCCTTCTCTTTTACATTTCAAACCAAATGACTCAAGACTTACCCTTCACTTTTACATTTCAAACCATATGTTTTCCTTCCAGGTTTTGGTAATTAATTTGTCAAACTAGAAATAAGTTTTTTATACCTTGCTTCTACCATAGGTTGGTTATGAGGGAAAGAAAACACTTGATTTTTCTCTATGTCAAAATACAATCCGTATGATAGAATTTTGGTATGTTCTAAGTCATAAATTTTAGTAAAATTTTACGTTATTTTGCCAAAAAAATCATAAAATTCTTATATCTTTTTGTAGAGATGGTCTTTTTTATGTTTATAAAAGCCAAGTGTTAGCACTTAGTGTTACAAAACAATGGAATTCACTTTAAAGACAAATTTCCAAGTCACACGCAAGTTATATACAAAATTTTATGCTTGACCACGTGCTGAATAAGAGCATAATATTGGTCTTCCAAAGGTCCCCTCGTGGAATTGGGGCTATTCTAGTGCAATTTGACAACTACAAATGACTTTATATGTTGAAACCAAGAAACTCCATATTTTTTGGGCTCCCTAACTCAATTAAATCTCGTTTCTTGAACTCTATCTTGAAATTTTTATCGTGCAAAAACTCTTGAAAATATTGAGTTCTCCATAATAACATCAAAAACAAGGTTTTGGGCACCCCAATTGTGTATGTACCATGTACTTTGATACATTTAGGTGATCTACATGGAAAGTTTAATATTATTTGACGTTTTGAATGCTTATGTTTCAAGAATGAAAATATCAAAGTTCTCTCTTATGCAGTTTTGAATATTTAAAATAATCCAATAATTGTTACATACCAAATCCCTTCTACTTGCCATCTTGAGTCCTCAATGGAAAGGGTAAGCAATATATCACTTTCTAAAACTCACAACTACATCAAAAACATATTTTTTCTGTATACAACGATATTTTTGAAATGGCTATATCAAACACATAGAACTTTCCATTATTTTATATACTCCAAAGTAATTTTTTTGCGCATGAAACTTTTATTATCTATAGAAAAATTATGAAAAAACACCTAAAATTTTCTACAAGGTCGCTTCATTTTTTCTTGAGCTTATAAAGTCGGTTTCTTCAAACCATCAATCGTAGTCTTACGAGGGTCAACTTGATGAGTATAGTTCTTGTCCATGGTAGATTCTAAAATGCAAGGTTATATTTTTAAAAGACCCTCTAGCTAGCATATTTAAGCATATCAAGAGGCTTTTCTTTAATAAACCTTTTAATGCAAGTAGCATTTAATTTAAATTTGAAAAAAAAGGACACTTTTGGTACCAAACTAGTGTTAAGGTTCTTGAAATGAAGGATAGAGTGACACATGGATGTCCTCTCCTTTATTAAAATTTTTAAGGTCAATTATATATAGTATATCACTTGCTACTTACCTTCTCTTTTACATTTCAAACCAAATGACTCAAGACTTACCCTTCACTTTTACATTTCAAACCAGATGTTTTTTAAGGTTCTTGAAATGAAGGAAGAGTGACACATGGATACCCTCTCCTTTCTTGAAAATTTAAAGCTCAATTATATATAGTATAGATATATCACTTGCTACTCACCCTTCTCTTTTACATTTCAAACCAAATGACTCAAGACTTACCCTTTACTTTTACATTTTCAAACCACATGTTTCTTAAGGTTCTTGAAATAACATCTTAAGGTTCTTGAAATGAAGGATAGAGTGACACATGGATGTCCTCTCCTTTATTGAAAATTTTAAGGTCATTTATATATAGTATATCACTTGCTACTTACCCTTCTCTTTTACATTTCAAACCAAATGACTCAAGATTGACCCTTCACTTTTACATTCAAACCAGATGTTTCTTAAGGTTCTTGAAATGAAGGAAGAGTGACACATGGATACCCTCTCCTTTCTTGAAAATTTAAAGCTCAATTATATAGTATAGATTATCTCTAGCCTTTCAAAGGAAGGCGGATGTGGAGGGGGTTGAATTTTTGGACTACATAAGTAGTCTTTCCTAAAGGGTTGGATTTTGGGTGTATCGCTCGACTATTGGATAAACCTTGCAGATTAGTGCCACATGACAAGCTAATGATGACAATTCTTTTTTTAGTATTTTTTATAGGTCCTTGTGAGAGGGTGTTGAATAGAAAAGGAGCATTGGGTAATGGGTCACATAGAATCTTTCCCATCCAATTTCACTTTTTTTTTCTCAATGTCTTAGAATGCTTCCAAGTGTTTTTTCATCCATCATTTCTTAATCTTTTGGAATATATTGTAATCTAAATAGTTCATTGTTACATTTCTTTTCAATAATCATATTCTTTATTGTGACAAAAAATATTTTAAAATGCTATTGGCACTTTCTCATTTTCTCTCTCACAAAGAACTCTCTTACAAATAGTGCTTAGTGTGATGTGAGCTCATGGAAGCGAGATCACAAGTTTTCTCTTCTTTATTTAGAAAGAAACATGATGGGATTCATTTAAAGAATCTCTCGAGTATTTGTTATAATTTTTTTTTCTCTCACTCTATTTGTGAAAATGTGAAAATTTTATGGATCATTGTCATGCACCACTCATTGCATACTCTGTTTGATTGATTAGTTTTTTAATGAAATTTAAGTCAGGTCCTAAACTTAGCATTTTATGCTCTCTTTTATCTTGAGACCTCTTGTGGTGTGTATGTGTGTGTGTGCACGCGCACGTGGAGAGAGAGAGAGAGAGAGAGAGAGAGGATTATTTCATGTTTTTTTGATAAATTTAATGTTTACACTTTTGCTATGTTGTTATCAAATCTGAAAGTTTTAATCAATAATAGTATGTGACCCACACGTTGCCGCGGCTACATGTTCATCAATTGAAGCAACCATTGTTATCCTTCCCTTCACAGGGAGGGCAAATGTGGACAAATGCCTATGATTCTCATGTGAGCTTTTATAGCTCTTTAATACACTTGTGCATCAACCACCACTATAACTACTTTCTAGATGACAATGTATGACAACACACAAGGTCTAAGTGCCCTCCACATTCACATCAACCAAACACAAATCTATCTTTTGGATCAACAATATGTCTACCTTTTCGAGTGTAAGATCGAACAACTAATGAAGTGTAGATACTCTCCACATTCTTGTGGATTGACAACATGACGATTTGTTGCCAACAATGTTTGGATTGGATAAGGTTTGCCAAAACTTAATATTTGAGAGTAGAGATTAGTCGGTCTCAAGATTAACAGGTCTCAAATCACGTTAGTAGGAAGAAAAATCTCTCTCTCTCTCTCTCTCTCTCTCTCTCTCTCAGGCTGCATGTCTAGTTTGTAGTATTAAAATGAATCATGTGAGAGGCTAAGAGCCTGGTCGCATGTACCAGCGACCCTACTTTTTTCATAGTCACGAGCCGACTCTTCTCTCTCTACCTATCTAATCGTGGTAGTTAAGAGCCTCGAAAAGGGCATAGCCTTTCACATGGTTGACTTTTGAGGCCCTCTCAATTGGCAAGAACTTGCTCAAGATCTATCTCATCACTCAGTCAAATCAAGCATTAATCTTTCAAGCCACTGGTTTTCTTGACTTGCAAATAAAGCTAGAAGGCTATTTAGCCGTTCCAAAGTGACCAGGCTCAAAATGTAAGCAAAATGACATGGAGGCAGTCCTACAATGGAGGCACATGCATGGAGGCAGCTCTACAATAAGAGACCAGAGTCATTATTTCTAGGGGGCTCACATTAGGTATGCAACACCAAGGAGGATCCAAATGAGCAAAGGATTGCTAACTCCAAGACCAAGGCCAATACCCTCCACTGGCAATGATCATCCTCCAATGCAATCACATAACTGTTTTGAAAAAATTATTTTTCAAACATACAAAATTGCTTTCCTTTAATTTTCCAAGAGGAAATGTAGAAAATTAGGTTTATGTTGTAGGTTTTTACTCTATTTTGGGGCGGAAATTTTCCTTCTCCCCTTGCCCTCAACCGGCATTTTTGAATATGAAAATGGCATGATATTAAGCTGAGACACTTTTTTCCTAAACACTGAATCGAAGACCCGCCTTGCATGACCGTTGCCGTGAGCACTATAGTAGTACGCAATGCCACATATCCCCTTGCAGAACCCCTTTTTTCTTGCTATGTCGGGAGTTCGAGATGTGAAAACTTGGGAAAGCTAAAAAGCTTGGATGGTCATGTTGGAGATCTCAACATTGTAGCATCTACTGACTGGCCTAAAAAAGATGAAGAAAGTGTGGAGACAGATGTGGGACTCTCTCTCTCTCTCTCTCTCTCTCTCTCTCTCTCTCTCTCGTGGTGTGGAGGTCCACAGCTAGGCGAAAATGGATCTCGTTGGGATGAAGGGTGGCGGACATGAAGTGGTAGAGGAGAAGGTGGCTCAGCAAGCGCTTGTGGCGATTGGGACATGTATTCAATCCAGCCTCTTGGCATCCTAGCCAACAAATGATTGAGGTTGTATAAGGGTGTGGGGCTCATGGCCGATTAGCTATTGGCAGCCAGGGATGTTGATAGAGCAGACTACATGAGTCCTGTTGTTGTAGCAACATTTGAGAAGTTGCACATGAAGTAAGTGGTGCGTTGCGTCCATGATCGAGTTTGGAGGAGGGGGGCCGGGGGGGGGGGGGGGAGGCATTCTTTGTCAAGCACCAAGGCCAATCAAATGACACTCTCTCTCTCTCTCTCTCTCTCTCTCTTTCGAATAGAAATAGACACATACACTCCTCATCAAGACTGAATGGGATTGGCCCTCTCTCTCTCTCTCTCTCTCTCTCTCTCTCTCTCTCACACACACACACACACACACACACACACACACACAGAACTGCAGTAAATAACGAAGATCTCTCTCTCTCTCTCTCTCTCTCTCTCTCTCTAAGACCTGCAACACACACAGCAATGTCGTAGAAGATGAAACATGATCTCTCTCTCTCTCTCTCTCTCTCTCTCTCTCTCTCACACACACACACACACACTCACACGCACACACGTTCGAGGCATACCAAATTATCCACGCATGGCATAGCTCGTTGCTTGTTATTTTCCCAAGTTATAAAGTACAACCACCTTTTACAAAAACAAAAGTAATCACCCTTCAAAATTGAAAGCTAGAGTGAAATTCTAAGGCTTTGCTAAAGAGTTTAAATAATATAAATATATATATAATACTAAGTATTGTAACTTTTTGCCATAACCAAGAAGTCAAAATTAAATCTTTTTATTCTTTACTATCACACTTCTCAAAATTAAGTCTTTTTATTTTCTATTTTATTTTTTACTATCACACTTCTCAAAACTAAGTCTTTTTATTTTCTACCATCTTAGGACTTGCTACTTACCCTTCACATTTACATTTCAAACCAAAATGACTTTTGACTTACCCTTTACTTTTACATTTCTAACAAAATGTTTCTTAAAGTTCCTGAAATGAAGGAGAGAGTGACACATGGATGCCCTCCCCTTCCTTGAAAATTTTAAGCTCACTTATATATAGTATAGATATAGATAGATTTATAGGTTATATAAAATAAAGAATTTTAAGTAACTTGTCTTCTCTACTTTTGCTATGAGTCCTCTGCTTTGAAAGGCCTATGTGGGGGGACTTTTTAGCTCTCCAAAAATGATGATTACTTTTTTGGTGTGAGGTGAGAGAAAATAATGGTTATTTTGATGTGAGATCATGGAAGTGAGATAAAGTTTTCTCCTGTTTATGTAGAAAGAAGCATGATGGGATTTGTGTAAAGATTCTCTCAAGTATGTCATTAAATTTTTTTCTCTTTTAGGGCTAGAAAAATACATTTTTCCTAATTCCGGTAAAAATAAGGGTAACCTCGAAATTCTCCCAATTTTTAGGTCAAAACTTGAAGCTTTTGCCGGAGATTACACTAAAACTTGTGTAAATTTTCCAATTTCTTTGAAGGAAAGCTCAAAATCTAATCGGGATTCTATGATTTCAACCGGTTAAAATACAATGGATCCGGGTTTTTTCTAACACTCTTCTCTTTCATTTTGCTTTATGGATTCTTTAAGGACTGCATAAGGATAACAAAACTTTCATTTTTACTATTTATCATAGGTCCTTGCTAGAGGATGTTGACATCTATCTATCTCTCTTTGAGTACTGGTCACACACAATCTTTCTCATCATCTTTCGCGTTTTTTTTTCTCAATTAGGTACAATGCTTCCAAGTGTGTTTTTAGACTTTTGTCATTATCTTTTATGCTTTTGAGATATTTTGTAATCTAAATAATTTATTGTTACACTTTTTAAAAAATGATATTATATTGCGATAAAAAATGTTTTAAAATAGTAGTGCCGCTCCTTTCTTTATTCTCTACCAAAGAAGTTTCTTATTATTAAATTCCTCTCCATAGCCCTTATGCCATAGTGAACTTTCATGGAGTATCTTGCACCATTCATTGCATTGATTGATTGTTTTTTTACAAAAATTAAGTCGTCCTAAATATAAATATAAATAAATAAATAAATAAATAAATAAATAAATAAATAAATAAATATATATATATATATAGAGAGAGAGAGAGAGAGAGAGAGAGAGAGAGAGAGAGAGAGAGAGAGACAAGATGCGTTCATGTTTTGATTATCAATTTGATGTTTACACATGTTACACTTTTGCTATCTTGTTGAGATATCAAATCTAAAAGTTTTATAGGAAATGTAAAAGGTAGAATTTTAAATTAATTGGTTTCTCTACTTTTGTTATGTTTTTTTTTTTTTTTGGGGGGGGGGAGGGGGGCATACTCACAGTTGTAAGTGGTAGAGTTGTATTATCATAGCAAAGAATGTACATTAAGCTTCAAGCACAGTCTGTGCCTTTGAGCAGCCGAGAGATACAAAAGGGTGTTTGAGTCTTTCCTAAAGCACTTCTACATAGCCTATCCAAGCTATATCACAATTGGTAGCTAGACGTCCACATTCATCACTTTCTTTAACGTATAGAAGTACTTGCTTCCACTCTTTTGCTCCTTTGAGTTTCCCAATAGAGAGAATCCATACCCTACTCTCCTGGATGATCTCTTTGAACTTAGTTGACACAACGGTTCCTCCGTATACTCGAAGATTCTTCGCTTTCCAGGTTTGCTTGCGATAGCAATAATGGATAATCTGGGTGCAAACCAAAGTGGCTCAATTCTTGATAACCTTTCCTCCTAGAATCATGCCATTCTTGTGAAAGCGGATCTTCCAATTCTTTTGCACCCATTTGCAGATTTTTGCTATGAATTCTCTTTTCTTTTGCGTCTGTGGTGTGTGAATAAATGCATTTTGGGTGTGTGTGTGTGTGAGAGAGAGAGAGAGAGAGAACACAAAAGTAATAATTTATTTCTCTCTATACTTTCATAGAGGTATTTTTAATCGATGAAAATGATGATTTAAGATTTTAGTTTAGCTAGTTTAGTCCGTTGTGATTTACAGTTTATCTTTTAAATGTAAAAGGAACGCCCTTTTAATTTTTAATTAACTTGTTTATTTTCGAAGCGGCACCATTGTAAATTGAAACACACTTTAGCAGTATTATGTAGTACTAGTACAGCCGGCCGCCTCTCTCTCTCTCTCTCTCTCTCTCTCTCTCTCTCTCTCTCTCTTTATCGCGTGCACAGGTGCTTCCTCTTAGTTTTGGAGTTTAGCCTTCATGTCGCGGATTTCGACACGTGTAAAAGGCTCCCCCTTCTACCATATTATGTTAGTTTAGATATACCATGAGGTCTTGAATGAATCCCAAGCGTGGGATCTAGGGCACTCAAATTGGCCACGAGTACCGATCCAAGTTACTGTTTACATCCAAGCTTTTGCTTAGAGCTATTTAGCGATTTACAAAATTGTGGGTGCAAGGGAAATCATGTCATATGGTTAGGGCATAAGGCTTCCAACCAAAGACACGTTGTGGGTTTGATTCGAGGTTGTGAGTGGCTCCAAGGTCTATTACTGATATTCATCTTGTGACAATGACAGAAAGCAATATGATTATATACCATATATAGAAGCAGAGCATCAGGCCAAAATAGGGAGAGAGAGATGCAAAGCCTGTAAAGTGGAAATGATACTACAAGAGCCAAAATTGACTTGTGGTTGCCCACATATGCAAATGAGAGAGAGAGAGAGAGAGAGATATTCACCGAACTGCGAGACTAATCCCTAGAACAGCTGTATATGTCCTCTAAATAACCAGTGTTTGGTGAAACCCAAGTCTTAGTGCAACTTTTAGCTGGCTAAAATTGCAACATCCCAGTTCTATTCCAAGATTGCTTTGAACACCCCACACAAAATTTTACAAGTTGCAGTGCAACTACCAGCAAATGCTTCGATTTAGACCTTTTCAAAAGCCAAAATTTAGTATCGATGTCGACTCTTCAATCGATTCAGTAAATTGCTATACTGTAGATTACAAGGCTGGGATAATTCCCTGTAGTTACAGGAGCCAATAAGATAAACCCACAAGACTAGTTAACAATAAGAACTTTTGCCTGTAGAATGGCCCATTCTCTCCCTTTCACATAAGATGAAGCACATACAAATTCACGGTACCATTGCCATGCTAACTTGGCCCATCCCCCCCTTGCACATAGGTGTTCATATCAAGTTATCAGCAATCATCTAACCGAAGAAGCTTCTATCAAGCCACCAAACTCTGCACCCTCAACGGTATCCAAATGAAAGCAAACCCAGCCTGAATGCCCAAAGCACACTTACGATTCCATTGCATACCGTCCATCACGAAATGGCATAACCATATGCACCATTTCAGGTAAACGGTAAATGAAAATCATATTGCAATAAAAACCAGAGTCCATGTAACACCATGTAAAGTCATGAATAGAGAAAACCAGTATATCCTTGATTTAACACGCCATTCTTAATCAAATTAATTCGAAGAAAAGGATGTAATCTACTCATGAGACAGGACTAGGTTTTGCATGGATAGTGCACCTCAGAAATCTCTTGGGAACCAGAGAAATGAAAAAGCAAATGATTCTGATCTCCTTAAATGTAAAATGATAAAAAGTCAATTCTTCAGGGAAAGACAAGCAATTTGCTCCAATGCAACAAATGAAGATGCTACTATAAGATGGAAAACAGACAATCAACCTTGTTCATCCTACACGGGTTGTCCACAAAAACTCAGCAATCTTAAATCAGTGCCACTTTGGCAAACATGTGAAAAAAGGCAAACACTTGCATTGAACGTCAAGTACGTACCACGCAAGAATCCATCAAATTCAAGGATATTGCGTTTAAGACGTATTTCTATGTACACTGACTGATAGAAACCAGTATCCTTTATACATGGGCACCCCAGGTGGAATTCGGACGAGCAAGAAATGCAAAAGAACTTTAACTTACACAATTATGAAGAGCAAGATGGTAACCAGCTGATCTTGACTAGTATATCGTCAAACACAAGAATCTGGCATGATAGATGAACTGAAACACACGACTTTATCAAATCGATTCACAGGCGATGGCAATTGAGGCAACTTCCTCCATGTCACCATCCCACCTGAAAGGTCACATGCACATGCGAGATAATCCTTGTGCCAAGAATCGCTGTAAATGTAGATGAAATCACCGCCACCAACGCAAGTAAAGAGGGGATCCTTCTCATCATCCTCCTCATCAAAAAGAGCAAAGAGCTCCTCGGGCATATGTCCCAGCTCCGCACATTGCAGAGTTGCTAAATTTACTGACCACAGCTTGAAGCAGGGACTCTCCCTGTAGAGGGCCGCAAGCACAAGAGACTTGCCGCAAGCAACGAGGAAGCAGTATACAGGGTTCATCGGCCTTAGAACAGATGTCTTACTCCATCGACCTTGATTAAGGTCAAGCCAAGCCATACATCCAGTGTGGGTCTCATAAGCGATGAACTTGCCATCAAAAACGGCGGAATGCATCCATTGTGACGAGCTCGAGAACTGAAACTCGGGTGGGAGTGGCGCACACTGCCTCCACATATCCACATTCGAGTCGTAGATCTCAACGACAAGCTGATTCTCAAGAGACTTACCCCCTGCAACAACTATCTGACAAGCGGGGGCCCCTTCATGGTTTAAGCTATCAGGGTCAGTCACCATGGCAGCAATGGGGGAGCGACGTGAGTATAGAAGAGGTGGCGTCTCTTTCCAAGAGCTGTTATTGATAAGACAGGAGGTGTATCCAAGCTTGCATATTCCAGAACCGGTGAGCGCAAAGAGGAGGCCGTGCGTACCTGTCAACGAGCCATGATCATAAGGAGGCATTTCAAAGGCCGGAAAGGGGTGGAATTGATTCTTTTCCGGGTCATAGCCAAAGGCTTGGTTCTTGGCAGGCAAGAAGTGGTTGAGACCCACCAGGAAAAACCAGGGCCTGTGAATAAAGTTGCAGGCTGCAAGCCGTCGGCAGTATGTGCCAGGTTGTAGAAGAGTATGCCAGCGCTTGCAAACAGCAGATGCGGACACAATACTTTGGAATGGCAAGCGTGACAAGATCTCCTCCATTACATCCTCACTTAACTGATCAAATTGTGCTGCTTGTGTTCCAGCTTCTGCTTCAACATCGATGAGTGCTTCCTCATTCATAGTGAAGACTAAGCAGGATCCCCTCTTCTTCATGACTCACAGCAGTTTTGTCAGCAGTTAGCTATGGAATGCACCGATTCCAGCTCTTAAATTGGAACAGAATAGCGGGAAACAAGAACCCAACTCACCAAAATCGAGAGTTGCGATTTGCATTCAAAGATGAGACCCACGGCAACCTTTTAAGCAACCACAGATTCCAGATCAAAGGCAGGAGAGAAAAGTGACGCGATACAAAAATCTAGAGAGGGGTAGAAGAGGGCGAATGGATAAGGCCTCACCCAAAAAAGCTGCGACAGGGAGGCAGAAGAAGAAGAAAGCGTCATGCGGATGAGGAGCAAGACAACGGGAAGAGGGCAAGGGGGAGGCTGGAGCATGGACGACCAAGGGGATAAATTACAGTATCACCGAAAGGCATACACAGCTCACGACAAAAGAGAGACGCCCGCGGCCCGCGGGGGGGAAGAGGGAGGCGAGGAGAGAGAGAGAGATCAGATCATCAGAGAATGTGAGAGAGCTCATCACGGCGGAGAGTTGTTGAGCTTGACTCTCCAAGAAAAAGGACAGCACACAAGAAATGGGTCCCGCCGCCCGGATAGATGCAAGACTTCGAATCTACTGCATTTGAAAGGACGCCATCGCCGACGGTTTTGCCCGCCCCACCTTGGCCCGGCCTGTTTAAAGTCCAGGCCTGTCCCCTACGCGTAAGGCCGTAAGCTGAGTTCTAGCCCCATTTTATCTTTGTCGCGGTTTACTTTTTGCTACGTACATGCACCCAGACTTAGTCCTCCGTCAGCCAGCTACAACTTTTTGGCTTTGGGGGACGCCATATAGTGAAGACTTCCCTTTTTGCTGACGAAACAAGAGAGTTAATTTTTCTTTAAGGGAAAATGACCTAAATACCCCTCTAATTTGTGGAAATTCCCAAAATACCCCTCAAATTTCAAAAATTCCCAAAACACCCTCAATATTTTGTCATAAATTCCCAAAATGCCCTTCAAATTTTTCAAAATTCCCAAAATACCCCTGGTTGTGAAATTGAATTTCTCCAAAGATTAAAAAATTTGTAGCTTTTCATAAAAAGACTCATTGCTTATCAATATAAAATGCTAAATCCAAAATTTGAGTCGATTATGTAGGTTTTGGAAATGAATTGGTTCATTATCTTTAGACATAATTGTCTTTTTTTGCGAGGTAATTTGTGGCAAATTACATGTTAAGCATCCAAAAACGGATCTTAATTATAAAAAAGGAATAAAGATTAAAAAATCTTGAACAATCCAACCAAAATAGATACAAGGGTATTTTGTGAATTTTTAAAATTTGAGGGGTATTTTGGGAATTTCCATAAATTAGAGGGGTATTTTGGTAATTTTCCCTTTTTATAATTGGGTAGCGGGTACTCATTGTTTGTAACATGAAGAAAACATTACCCTCGGTACAGCTCAAGATTCGAGAGAAATGGAGACGTTGAGGAGGAAAGGGTACTAAACGTATAGTATGTCTTGCTATGAGTGTTGTTCGTGAGGATGAGTGTATAAGCTCGAGATTCGAGAGAGATGGAGAAGCAGCACTGCGGCAGAATTAGAAATTGATGAGTGTAAGAAATCGGGACTAGTCACTATGTTTGTTAGTTAAGAGAAGAGAGAGACTCGGTCTGCAAGCTTGAGTTGTTGAGGGAGGAAAGGGAGCGAAATGTCTATCAGGATGCGGCCATTGATCTCGAGAAGGAAATGGTAGTTCTATTGTAGTAAAAATTCTATTCTCGCTAACTACAGTGTTTTGCATTGCAAGGCTAGTGGTTGCATACTAAGAAATGGCATTAACTACATCTTTTTCCGACAACCCCATGATGGCTTGACTGCAATAGCGAGAACCACCAACATAATTGTCAAATCCATGGAACGAAGCTAACTCGACTAGTGCATCGAGGTTACAAGAGGATTTCTTAACCTCACTCTTATCTTTTTGTAGACATAACGAGAACCATGAACATAATTGTTAATCCATGGGACGAAGCTGACTCGACTAATGCATGGAGGCTATAAGAGGGTGTCAATCTCTTGGAAAACAACAGACAACTCGCATCTAACTCAAGCTACACTCAAATGACCTAAATTATCAAAAGCTAATCGCTAATCGACAAGCAAACCATGATCGTTACAACATCAAACGATATCCGAATGCTATGAAACTTCTAGATAAGTATAGAAGACCTAAGCACACATGCTTATGGTTTAAAATCTCACTTTCAATGAGTGACAAAAAATACGATTATTAACAGTAGTGAGATTTTGACCTAGTCGTTTCTGACCCCGAATGCATCTAAATGCTTAGCAATGATGCCCCAATACCGCGCCTATACTTACTTTGTGATTTCATAACTTAAATTCCTACTTATGATGAAATTAGGCTGCGGGTTGGCGATGTCAAATGCTATGATTTATCATGATACAATGCTTAGAGCTCTTACATGTGGTTGCAACGCAACAGATGGAACTATGACAACCGACAAGGGAGATGGAAGCAGGAGAAGGAGACAAAAAAGCGTCGTAAGCTCACACTGTGTATTTCTTATCCAAAAACTTTATAATAACTTCACAAAATTGGCTTTTATACCTTAACCAAGGTTTCTTATGTCAAAAACTAATTATCTGGGAGCTATAACCAAGGATAAATTGATACAATCTGGAAGCTTATAGTTTTGGCTCATAGATTACAATATCCACTTGTCAAATAAGAGTTACAATATTCTCGATTTATCAAAAGAATAAGTGTTTTTACAATAAAGCTCCCAAAAAATGTTACGTGGGTTAGCTTGCTGCTAACATCCCTCCCCCCCCCCCCTTTCCTCGACTGTGTCGTCCCTTGACACAGTTTCATGGACTGAAGTAGTCTTCTGATTGAAGTTTCATGGACTGAAGTAGTCTTTAAGTGCTTGAAGTGCTTTTTGATATTGGATGCATTGTTTTATCTTTGGGACTTGCAAAAACTGAATAATAACTTTATTCTTTAGTTTTATGGCTGAATATCCGACGAACCTTGCAGTTAAATTGCTGATGCTGGTACGAAAATCTTTGTACGCCATGTGAAGAACCTGGTGTAAAAAGCTTCTAACATATTGCTCAATGGCAAGAACATGCATTTGACATAGAAGCCGTAAAGAACTTCTTCTGAAGGTTGCCCACTTAAATCATAGCATAAGCCTTGGTTACTATAAGGACACGGGTCCTACGAGCAAGGCCATCGGCACGGCCGGACACTGTATACGCTAGTGGGAGGCTAAAAGATAGCATACTTGAGTTGACAAAGAAAGCTAGAAGAAAAGGAAAGCTACAAACTTCAAGGAAGTAGTTTCAACCTTCCTTTTCACTTCTTAGAGAAATGCAAGTTTTCCTCCAATTTTTATTTTGTTTGTCAAGGAGGAAGCGTCACAAGTGAACAAAAGCCTGCACAAAAACGATGAGTTTTTGTGAAGAATAAACGAAGGTGTTCTTACGACGAACGAGACGTGAAGCGCTACCATTTTCGAAAGGCGAGGTGTGCGCTCCTTGCCGCACTGTCGAAGCAAGGGACTTGCCGATACACCGTGTGCGAGCCACAAATGGCTCCAACCACACAACAAGACTAATCTAGCAAGCTCAAAAGAGGGCAATGGTGTGTCACTCACCGCTCTATGCGCCTGCCGTGGAGGATTCCTAGCCGTGATGAAGAAGAAGCTGCAGTCGTGCCGCGCTCAACCGCTTCGCCACCGTCGTGCCTTCGTAATGCTCGATCGCACACACACTCTCCCTCTCTCTCTCTCACACATACACACACACACACGAGGAGGTGAAGAAGAAGAAGATGGAGATGGAGATGGAGCAAGAGCACTCTTCTATTGCACAAATGAGAGAATGAGTGAATTTTAGGTTTAGTTGGGTTTTATATGAGCTCACCCCATTCACACTTGGGCGCCCATGCTTAGCCAACTAATCCCTTGAATGTCCCAGTTAGAGTGCGCCTCTCATCGGCGATCACTCTTACCCTTTTCCTATTGGTCCGACAAGCCCGGTACCTGACTCTACCAAATACATAATACACGTCCGTCGTAGGTGATGGGGTGTCCGTGAGCCGTGAGGGTTAACATGTGCGCTCCTTGCCGCACTGTCGAAGCAAGGGACTTGCCGATACACCGTGTGCGAGCCACAAATGGCTCCAAGCACACAACAAGACTAATCTAGCAAGCTCAAAAGAGGGCAATGGTGTGTCACTCACCGCTCTATGCGCCTGCCATGGAGGATTCCTCGCCGTGATGAAGAAGAAGCTGCAGTCGTGCCGCGCTCAACCGCTTCGCCGCCGTCGTGCCTTCGTAATGCTCGATCGCACACACACTCTCCCTCTCTCTCTCTCACACATACACACACACACGAGGAGGTGAAGAAGAAGAAGATGGAGATGGAGATGGAGCAAGAGCACTCTTCTATTGCACAAATGAGAGAATGAGTGAATTTTAGGTTTAGTTGGCTTTTATATGAGCTCACCCCATTCACACTTGGGCGCCCATGCTTAGCCAACTAATCCCTTGAATGTTCCAGTTAGAGTGCGCCTCTCATCGGCGATCACTCTTACCCTTTTCCTATTGGTCCGACAAGCCTGATACCTGACTCTACCAAATACATAATATACACGTCTGTCGTAGGTGATGGGGTGTCCGTGAGCCGTGAGGGTTAACATGCCCCCCTTCCTGATGTAGATTCCGTCCTCGGAAGCTATTGAGTTGAAGCTCGTTCGTCGAGGTGGAAGAGCATTTGAGATGAATGTCCTTAGCCTTCTTCAGTCACTGTAAAATCAAACAACATGCACAGTAATTGCATTCTTATAAGTGATTAAAAAGCATATGCAGTTTTAGGTAGACAATTTGATTGGTAAAAGAATTTCAAACAATTTGTTAGCAATGAACATTAAATTGCAATGTAATCAAATGCATAAACAGATGTAAAGGTAAAAATTTAAACAAGTCTGGGGTCGCTAATTTGTCGGTCGAAAGGCACTAGAGATTGAATATTAATACCATGGGTAAGCTTCTTAATTTTCTGTGGTCAATTAAGTTGTTTAATCGCGCGAGCCAAGTATTCATGTTCGAGGGCTGATTAGAGGCTATATCTAGAAGACCTTGTAGGTAAGCTACCATAAAAGGAATTTCTCATGAAATCATCGCCTGACTGATTACTTTTTCTTTGACCCCCCAAAGTCTTTTCACAGTGATTCAATTTTGATGTGTGTGTGTTTATTTTGTATGCCTTGGGTTTTTTGCTTTTCAAGTAAAAGCGCCCATACTGGGAATCTCTAGGGCTCTAGTACCATAGGCAATACATGTGAGTGAAGTACCAAATCAAGCTGAGATTTCTCTTCCAGCTTAAGATTTTACAGTGTGGCACTTTGATTTTTTGTTTGTTCATTTTCAGCATTTTAATTTTGTAACTTTGGGGGGTCATATAACACTGATACACCTCCCTAGGCTCATCACACTAGTAAACTCCCTTTATAATACTTAAGCTAAAGGTCAATAGGGTCAAGCCCACTAGAAAGCCCTAGTACATTTCACACAATGCTGCCTAAATCGGATTAAGAACCTAAGTAACCATTAATTATTAGGAAGGCATTCCCCATGGTATTAAGAGAAGATTTCTAACACCTAACTTGGTCAAACTAGTTTGTCGGACTGCTTGATTTTTAAACCTAAACAAGTGATTATGACAAAAAATTACATTGAATTAAATGTTTGATACTAAGCAAATGCTGTGAATATTAGGCTACCAATCACAATTAAAGCTGACAATCATAGATGCAAAAAAGATAAGGGGCAATGCTAATGGACAAGAAACACCTGTTTGTGTCGATGGTCGCTCTTGATTTGAAGAGTGAGTTGAGATAAATATTCCATGAAGGTCCAAATCCTACCAATAGCAACACGCTCCTGTACACACTAGAAAACAAAAGGAATACCTCCAGGAGGCACATTAGTGGAAAAAGGTACCAACACTTATTAAACACAACAAAAAACATAAGGAACCTTAACCTAATTATTTGCACTCCCCTAGAGAGTCAAGGGAATAGGATATTGTAGAGGTTGGGGGGAAACCCTAAGGCTAAACCCCTATCCTCGTCGTCGAGATAAACAAAGTCATCATCCATGAGACCATATGTGCCATCCGTGTAGTCCTGTAAATTTTCTTCTTCATCATAGGTGCCCATGTTTACTAAGAAGGTCACTAGACGCCTATAGTCATCTTGGTCAAAAGGGTAGGCTTGTGCAATGGGAGAAACGCTCTCTACTAAGTATGGATCAGACGTGGTCAAGAGATGTATCAGCCATTCTAACTCCTCAAAATTCCTCTCACATGCTAGCGTACCTATCAAATCCTATTCACATGCAAGCACTGGAAAGACCATGTGAAATATTTGTGAAAAGTAACGAGGGTACCTCTCACCCAAGGCAGGAGTGGATGACTTTAGCGTACTAGCCATATCTGTACACGCAAATAGATGATGGTTAGAGTGCAAATATTACAAGGGTCGTGTTCTTGTGCATAATTTGTTTTTATGATTTTTGTTATGGCTCTTGCTCTTTTACTTTTTTGTGAGTATAAGGCTTTATATATACATTCCCTAAGATTGGAGATTAAGAGGTCAGGGAGAAAGGTTGAGAGGGAAGCAAGTGAATGATGGATGTCCACAAACACTCCCCCCTTCCTTGGGTAGATCATACCGTTTGAAATGATGTCGTCACCCTTTGAAACCAATTGTTTCAGTTGGTAATAGGTGAGGATTTTTGCCAGTAGTTTTCTATTACCCTAGGTGCCTCGTCAAGTTGCAAGGGTGGTAAGGTACTCTCCCAGGATCGAACTTGAAGTGGTTCATCAGGTGATTCTTGAACACTGGGAGGTGTGGATTCTTTTGTAGCTTCATGGAGGTCCACTACTATAGATGGAGGCTGTGTAGAAGCTTTTACCTCTATGGATGTATTACATGAGGAGCTAGAAGCTTCATGGAACTCCTCCCTTCCTGAGCTAGGTGGAATAAATTGGTTTTGCCTTGGAGCCCAAACTAGCTCTGGACTAGGTGTGTAGCATTCTGTGATCTTTCCCTTTCCACGGTCTGCCATTGGCTTTAGCGTTACACTGTTTGACTCATATGGGTTTGTTGTCAATAGGGAAGGACACATTTTACGTTTAGGTACCCAAATTTGCTCATTTCCATCATAGTAGCCTTGGGCTTCTAATAGTTGTTTTGGAATCCATCGTGATTTGGTCTTGACTCTCCTAGGGTGCGCTCTTGGTTTTCCCGGGAAATTTTTTCTTGGAATGGATGGGAGGGTTGAGGTAGTTGGAAGTAAGGCCTTGGGGACCCATTGATATGCACTCTTAGATCGTGCAGGTTGAGTACTTGCAATATTACTGCTTACTGCAACTACAAGTGTTGAAGTGCTAGATTCATGCGTAGCCGGCAAAGACGAGTTAACCACCTTGGCTTGTGAATGTTGGCTATCCTTCAACTTTTCTAGAGTTTGCAACGTAGGTGACTTTGCTTGAATGATAGGGGTAAGAGTCGGTGGTCGCGTCGTGACACTACCAGTATCCCAATCAATAGTGCATTTGGTTGCCAACATCCACGTGCGTCCCAGGTTTACGTTGCCTTCCATAGCTCCTGCGGGCATGACTAGAAACTTTTGCACTATGCTTCCATTGTCATAGACAACAGGGGTCTGAAGGACTCCAAGAATAGCAGTTTTCTTTTTATTAATGCCCTTGACTTGCATCGTACTCGGGGATAGGGTCGGTTTCCCTAATTGACACCAAACTCCATAGGATAACAAATTGTGTTTAGCTCCCGTATCTAATAAGGCATTGTATAGTACTTTCCCATAGGGGCTATTTAGCTCAATTGGGTATCGTAGGGGTGGCTCAGATTCTAATGAGTTGTCATCTGTGTCCTCGAAAAATTCTTGCGTGATTCCCAGATTAGCCTCTCGTTGGCGTCTAAGACGTTGTTGTCGTTATCGAGCCTCAACTCTTGCTTGGATTTTTTAAGCTCTGCTTGTTCCTTGGCAGCCTTCTTTTGATGGATGGCTTGCAACTCTTCCTGGCTTAGAGGATCATAATATCTTTTGAATTTACTTCCATTAAGGAATCCAATGGTTTCAACTCCATCTAGAGTCTCCACACGAATGGTACCTTGCGGGGTAATTTCACACACTCGATATGGTCCCTTACCAGCGTATTTCAATTTCTTCTTTTCATTACGTACCCCGTACATAAGAACTTTATCACCAACCTTGATGTATTTATCCTTTAAATGGCTATCAAACCACTTCTTTCTTCTATCCTTCTCCACTAGAGCATTTCGCACAGCTAATTGCCTCTCTTCATCTAGCCTTTCCAGGATATATAATCGCTCCACTAGGGGGTTACCATCCCAACCTTCTTGAGAAGCTACTCGAAGACTAGGAATGACAAACTCCCATGGCATAACTGCTTCTTGGCCATACACCATCTTAAACGGTGTGCAATTAATAGCAACTTTATACGCAGTACGATAAGCCCATAAAGCTGATGTAAGCTTTAGGTCCCAATCAGTGCGATGAGCTTCAACTGTTTTTGTCAAAATGGAGATGAGAATTTTGTTGGTACTCTCAGCTTGGCCATTTGCTTGGGGATAATAGGGTGTAGACCTGTGGTGAGATATCATGAAGTTTGATGTGAGTTCTTTTATTACTTCATTTATAAAATGAGTTCCATTGTCACTCACAAGTTCAAAGGGGCATCCAAAACGTGTGATAATGTTCTCAAAGAGGAACTTAGCTGTTGTTTTTTCATCCGCCTTTCGTGTTGCTTTTGCTTCAGCCCATTTGGTTACATAGTCGGTAGCCACAATGATATATCGTGATTGTGTGTTACGTGCAGCCGGACTAATCGGCCCTACAAAGTCTAAGACCCACTTTTCAAATGGTTGGGTTACCTTGATGGGATGTAGAGGCATCCTATCACTTCTTTGCGGCTTCTTGAAGCGTTGGCATTCATCACATCCCTTTGCAAAAAGTGATGCATCCTTAAACAGAGTGGGCCACCAATAGCCTGACTGTAAGATCTTTCGGGCAGTCAAGTTTCCTGAAAAGTGACCACAAGCTACGCCCATGTGTGCCTCTTGTAGAATATATAAATACTCATCCTTGCGGGCACAGCGTCTAAGAACATCATCTTTTCCTCTCTTATAGAGAGTTCCAGCCAGTAAGCAATAGGGTTCGCATTCCTTGATTAATTTTCGAGCTATATCTTTTCGCAGTTCTTTGGGTGGAAAACCATTAACTAAGAAGTTAACAATCTTTTCACTCCATTCAGGCATTGTCTCAACAATGAACAAAGGAGTATCAGGCAATTCATCATCAACCCCCGTAGGAGCTTCGCCATTAGCGATACGAGATAAATGATCTGCCATGACATGTTTCCTCCCAGGCCTCACAACAACGGTGAAGTCAAACTCAAGAAGAATTAACAACCATCGTGTAATTCGACCTGTGGAACACGGCTTGTTTACCAAATATAGCAATGCTTGATGATCAACATAAAACACAAACTTGGTAGCAAGAAGGTAATAGCGAAATTTCTTTACTGCGTAAATCATAGCTAGACCTTCGCGCTCTGTAGTAGTGTAGTTCATCTCGGCATCATTTAATTGGCGACTTGCAAAGCTAATAGGGTAGTCCAATTTATGTTCTCCTGGTTGAGTTAGAACACACCCAATAGCAAAATTTGATGCATCAATATGCACATGAAAAGGTACATTCCAATCAGGTTTTTGCAGGATTGGAGCACTTGTTAGGGCCTTCTTTAATAACTCATAAGATTGATGACATTCTTCCGTCCAGTGAAACTCGATAAGAAGCTTGTACAATGGACGCGCTATCTCGGCAAAGTTTAAAATAAATCTTCGATAATAACCAACATGGCCCATAAATCTTTGAACTCGTTTATAGTTCGTAGGTGGTGGCAAATCGGCAATGGCTTTAATCTTACACTCATCTGTGGATATCCCGTTCTTGGACACTATATGCCCTAGAATGACTCCATGCTTAACCCAAAATTGGCATTTAAAAGGGTTCAATGAGATGCGATAAAATCTGCACCTTTCAAATATTTTTCGTAGATATAACAAATGCTTCTCCCAAGAAGAATAAACACAAAGGTCGTCTAGGAAAGCTTCACAAAACTCCCTCCCTTAGAAATTCTTTAAACGCAGTGTTTATTAATCGTTGGAATGTAGGGCATTTGTTAAGCCAAAGGCCATAACACGAAATGCAAACACTCCAAACTCTGTGATAAAAGCAGTTTTAGCTTGGTCCTCTAATGCAATTGTGATTTGATTGTAACCAGAGTACCCATCTAAAAAGCTATAAGCTTCCTTGCCCTCAACTCTTTCAAGCACATGTTCTGAATATGGTAAGGGATAATGATCTCTCCTAGTGGCTGCATTAACTTTCTTGAGGTCCACGCACACTCTTAGTTTCCCATTCTTTTTTGGCACAATGACTATTGGAGAAACCCATTCTGAGTGCTCAATAGGGTATATGAATCCACATTGGATAAGTTTTTCAATCTCCTCTTGTACAATTTTGGCGTACTTAGGATTCATTGGATAGGGTCGTTGCTGGACGGGTTTAGCAGTGTTGATCATGGGAATTGTATGTTGCACCACAGAAGGTGGAACGTCCTTCATGTCATGATATGTCCAGGCAAAGATATCCTTGTATTCCTTGAGGAGCTCCTTAAGTACAGCCTCTTCAGTTTCGATAAGGTCTTGAGCAATAAAGACTGGTTTAGACTCCTCACCTGGTTCTGCTAATTCTATCTCTTTAACTACCGCTCGACCATCATAGACTCCACTGCTTCCATTGGTAGGTATTCGTTGGGATTTGGCATACACAACCTTTCGCTCCCCCGTGGTATAAGATTTAAAATGTTCAGGAGCCGTATGTAAGTCAGCAGGCTCTTGTCCTGACGGAGACCTTTCTTTTAGTTATGTCTCCTTTTGTTGTTGTGCTAACTCTCGGTTTTGACGTCTTCTTATAGTTCGACTCAATTTCGGCTCTGTAACCTCCAATTGAGCGAGGTCAATGGGTCGCGGGCTGCACCACATGACACTCTGGAGATGTTCACCCCAATTGTCTACTAGCTTTCGATGAGCATCACATGCCCCTAGATAGCTAAGCCATTCTGCAGTAGATCTTTCCTTGTTTATCCTAGCTCTCACATTTGCTCGATATCGTCGTCTCTTATATGACCTTTGTTTCTTGTTAAGGTTTTGATTTTGGTAAATGTGTGAACTCGACTCGCTTGATAGGTCTTCGCTTGTATCTTCTTCACTCTCATATAAATTACCATAGATGGTCGTACTAGACCTTGAGTGTTCAGTTTCTATACTTGGCTTACTTGATGTTTCCTCAAGTTCTGAATCCATTTCTCCTGAGATTCCGTTTTCGATGTGTATTGGCTTGAAGCCTTTGAGGAATCATCAGTTTCACTCTCAGGTAGGTGTGCCTCTTTCTTATCATCGGATGTTACATGCGCTACACCTAACATGTTTACTGGTGCAATGTGTGGTATCTCTTCCCCATCTGGTGTTACCCAGGTTTTTTCTCTAGCTCCCCATGTATCTATAGTTTTCGCTAGGTGTACCCAATCGACATTGTCTGACTCAGCCATTCCGGGTAGGATATCCATATAAGGAGAGTTCTCCCCAATATGCGTGTCTTCGTTACACGTGTAACAATACTGTAATGGAGCTGAGTGAATAATTGTGTCTGATCGATTATCAATGATGAATTTATTTCCTAGAGGATGCGTTCGACCACTTAAAAGATCAACTCGAATGACAGAGTCTTGGAACTGTAAGTAGACGTGGTTTTTGGACCAGTCATGCACCATTTTTGCTTCCCTCATGAATGGACGCCCTAAGATCATCTCAAATGACATAGGATTCTTGGAAACATCCATAACAATGAAATTTTGCCTTACCTTGTGTCCCAAGACCTTGATTCTGAGATCCTTTAGCATTCCAATAGGCGTAACAATAGATCCATTAGCCATTTTTACCACTACGCTTGTGGATTCAAGGTGAGGTCGCCCCATAGACTCCCAACAACTCTTTGTCACCATGCTGACTCCCGCACCACCGTCAAGGACTCCCTTTACATTTAATCCTTTAGTAGTGATTGGCAGAGTAGCATTAGATTCATCACCTTCAAAGTATTTCCCCAACTTGTTGACGGGTACTTCAATTACAGATTCATGTCCCGCTAGGTCAGATGGTGGTGCTAAATGTTCCTCATCATTCATTACCAAGTCAGGTTTGTTCATATGTGCAAACTGTGGTAATCCGGCCTGTAATTCTCCATTGAGGAAGGCTCGAAGAGCTGAGACTAGCTCGGGGTCTTTATATAGTTTGGACATGATGGTGGTTCTAACTTCTGAAGACATGAAATCCATCAATTTGGCAACATTTAATGGCATCTTGTGGGACGTAGGACCCTGACAAGAGAATGGTGAAGATGGAATCTCCACTTCCTCAAGGGGGTCGGGCATTCCCTCACCAAACATTCTCTCTAGTAGGAAAGGTGTGTGTCCACTTTCAGATGTCCTACCCTCACTCTCTTCTCGAATGATACTGGGTATAGCTAACGGCCTGTAGTTCTTGTGAGGTTGAACTTGTGTGGGGAACACTGTGTCTGACATCTGGATATGTTTGGGTTCAGGTTCTAATGTTCGTTGAGTTTCTTCCACCAAACCCCTCAGTTGTTGGACTCGTTCAATTTCCATTGTTGGGTTTGGATAGGTTCCAATATTTCTCTTGCAATCCTCATTTTTCGTCTCTCGTGGCTTATCTTGGGGGTTCGCAACTGGGTGGTTCAACTTTGAATACTCTTTTGGTGCTCGTCGTAATTCCCTCTCGTGATCCTCCTCACTGGCTTTTTCCTTTGTAGTAATAGTTTTGGTCTCCGTGGTCTCTATCGAATCTGAGTCATCCTCAGGGTCATTCATATACACGGGATCCTCTCCTCTCCCTATGTTAGTCTTTGAACTAGGTTTTGAGCTAGAAGCATTAAGGGATTTCTTTCTTCGTGTTTTCTTCTTTCTCGCTCGGCCAATGGATGCAGCATCTCTCTCTTCGAGGATGTAATTTTGCTTTTGGAGCATCGACCGTGTGAGTGCATTCAATGGTGCTATGTTTATAGTTGGTGGTGTCCCATCAACAAGCTCTATTATGTTCAATGGTGTGATTTTCGGTGCGTTTGGATTGTTAGGACACTGTGCAATCAAATGATCTATGCCACAGCGATTACAAGTGAGTATTGGCATTGCCAATGCATTCCCTTGACTTGTTTGCATTAGTGCAGCATTCTTTTGCATTCTAATGGGGCACTCAGCTACTCGATGTGGTCCACCACATTCGTAGCACTGAAGAGGTGGTCTCTTGGTAAAACTATTAATGTTTTGGCCTCTTGCTGCTAGCGCAGTAGCTTGATATACCGGTTTGATTTGTCCCCAATGGTCTTCCATATAGTACATGGGACACTCCTCAAGCATGTAGACTCCATAGGTGATACTAGAGTTTATGTCCTCTTCGCAATCTACATAAGTACTAGATGACTCGCAACCTATTTGGTTCATAGGTGTAACTCTTGGATGAGGGGGTTGCGGTCCTAGCACTGGAGGTGCCAACGGTGTGGTTTGGACCACATTTTGGGTTCTAGGGACCATGTGATGTAATGGCAACTGTTGCTCCATGGGTGGGGTAGGCATCAATGCAGGAACTCGAGGTGAGTCTGCCCAAGCTATAGGCGGTCTATTTTCCATGATGCGTTTAAGCATTAGGCAATCCTTCGCTTGATGGCCATACCTACCACACGCGTTACCAGTCCCGTTAAACTTTACTCTGAAAGTAGGGCATTCACTCGTAGTATGTGGGCCCAAGAAAATTGAGCACCATTGTTGCTCCCTTCTTGGATACATATGAGTGTTTTGTGGAGCAAGATTACCCCTAAGGCTTTCTTGGATGGCCTTGGTGAGATCTGCCAAAGTCATCTCAGATATCGTTTGCTCTTTCACGATTGGATTTATCTTCATTGGCTCATGCCATGATGCTTGCGAGCTACTTGACTTCGGCTCGGCGGACACTCTTTCTCCTGCAATCATTAAATTATCCTCCAATTGGATTGCATTCATGGTGACTGCTTCCCAAGTAGTGATACCTCTAATGACTAGACCATTATAGATACTTTCATGTCGTAGTCCCCTAATGAATCTATCGAGCAATTGGTTGTTGTTGAATCGCTCGTTTGGATTGCATTGAGAATTCAAATTCTTTAGGCGACTAATGAAGTCTCTCACGGATTCACCTTCTTCTCGTTGGGCTTTCTGGAGCTGAGAGGCTACACCCCAAAGTACTCCCTCTCGTATGTATTCTTTTAAGAACAGTCTCCTAAGAGTAGAGTAGATCGTTTTCTCTTCTACTCTTAAGGTTCTATACCAATCTCCAGCCTTTCCGCTTATGGTCAAACTCAAAGCCTTACACTTATGTAGCTCATTGTGCTCTTCCAAGGAATCGCACACATGTTCAAAGACTTCCATATTCTTTCTAGCATCTCCGTCTCCACTGAATTTCTGTGTGAGCTTAGCTACTTGAACTGCCTTGCTCCTAGGCTCTCTATCAGGTGCACTACGCATGTTTTCCGCAATAGAGTGACCGATAGTTTGAGCAAATGCTGCCAAATCTCCTATTTGAGCAGGTATAATGGGTGTATGTGCTCCTGGAACCACATGTGAGATGGGAGTTGGCCTTGGCCATGGCATACGCGCGGCTCTTGGGTCCCAAATTTCGTATGGTGGTGTACCAAACGGTGGTCCAAAGTTTACAGGTGTGGCCCTAGGCATACGGGGTGCCTGATATGGCATGTTATTATTAAATGGCATGGCTCCACTTGTATAAGAGCTTGGATAATTCCATTACGGATTGTAAGCTCTTGGAATAATCGGAGGTGTAGGAGCTACATGAGGCTGAGGTACGACACGTGCACATGATTGATACATACATGTAGGTATAGTTGGGGGCACTGTGCTAGTAGGCATCGGCGTAGTATTAACAAATGAACTCCATGGTGTACTTCTTGTCATGCTCACCACTGGGATATGCATGGTAGCCGTAGTGTCATTAAGAGAAAGATGAGCTAGATCTGGGAAGGTAAAGCTGCCACTTGTGGACTCAGATTGTACTGAGGCTCCTGGCGAAACAACATATGGAGGATCAATGGGGCTCACTGAGGGAGTCTCCATTTGTGACAGGGTTGGTTGGTTGGCCTTTCCCGTATCCAAGAATCTCATTAGGCCTGTTGAAGGCATGTTGATCCCTGTGTTCTGTCTTTCTAACTCGACAATCCTATGGAGGACATCACAGACTTTTTGTTGTTGCTCATCTATGCTAGTAGCACCCGATGTGGATTGTAGAACATCTAACCAACCCACATGATAGGTGTGTCCTGTGTACCGATCAGTTAAAGCTTCTACTTGTAGGTCATACTCCCAATTTTCGTTTAGGAATATCCCATCTAGGCCTGGAGGGCTGGAGGTTTCCCTTGAAGTGGAAGCATTATTGTTCCCCATAGCTTGCCCCTCCGTGACTGCTACCTTGGGAGCACTCGGTTGCTCGGCTGGCATGATTGTTGTCATAGGAGCCTTTGCTTTCAGGGCTCGACTTTGTTCTAGCCTTCGTAGGTTCTCAATTTCCCTCTCCCTTGTTGCTTGCATATAGCGTTCGATCTCTTGTACTTCGGCAAGACTCCTACCATCGGGTAGTAAAACCTCAGAGGGAGATAGTCCTAAAGGATCAGGAGATGCAGTGGATGGAACATTCACATGTACACTCTCAAGAAGCATAGGGTCCATTTTAGGCATGAATGACGAATTTACTTCCCCACTCCCTTCATTTATTTCATTAACCGCATGTTCGGAGCGAGTAGCTCTACTAAGGGTCTCTTTTAAGCGGCTAAACACGCTGGACCCGGGCCGTGGGCCCATGGCATGCATGTCTTGACTTGAACTATCAGGGTTTGGTGTAGGATACCCCTCCATGACTTCGTAGTCAGAGGAAGAATCACTAGACGCGATATGAGGATCTTGGGTCGAGCTACCTTGAGTCCCGGCCGAAGGTCCAGAACCTAGGGTGGAGCAATAATGGGTGCCCGCGTAAATGGAGGCACTACCAATATGCTCGTGCTCTAACACTCGTCCAGAGCGTAGGTTCATATGACTTGGATCCCCTAGAAGTGTCAGTGAGGGCCCGTGAAGGCTGCTCACCTAGTAATTTTGGGTGTTTTGCAGCCAAAGTCTTTTCTTATTTTTTGATTTTTTGGTCCTTTTTTTCTGACCCAGCTATAGAATAGAACGTATGATAGCTCAAAACGAGCGTCTCGGTCAGAGGGAAGTGCCGTGCTTTACAGCCCTCCGTTTGGTCACTTTATGCCCTCGGAATCCCTAAAACCGTCAATTTCTAGTAGGGAACTAGGCCCAAATTAGAAAGTCTAAGGGTGCAAGTGGGAAGAGAAGGGAGGAGAGTGGAGGACTTGCCCCACATGCTCTCATTCCCTCTTGAGGGAGTAGGGTATATATATAAGAGTGAGTCTAGTATATATCATAAGATTGAGGCCTGAGGCCTGGGCTTGGGCTTGGGCTTGGGGAAATGATCTCGATCCCGATCAAAATTTTAGTGTGGCCGCCCAGCCGCCCAGTCACTCACGCTTAAATATTTTTGTTTTTGTTTTTTTTTTGGTGGCGACGATCGCACGCGGTTTTGGTGACCCTTTCTTGGCCACACACACTGTCACCTACCTAACCTCCCAGTCAACAGCTCACAGCTCACAGACAGCTCACTACCTTATCTACTTACTAACAGTGCTGCTAACCACTAACTAATCTACTAACTAATCTGGAGCTAACTGTCCACCTACTTCCTCTCTCACTACCTTAATGTGCAAAAACTGTGTGCAGGCAAACCTTGACAGAAACTGTGTGCAGACTGTGTGCAAGCAGAAATTGCTAACTGCCTTCCTACTTATTCATTCACTGCAAACAAGCTAACGACTACTAATTGTGCAAAGACTCTGTGCAAACAGAAAACACAACATTATGCAGAAATCACAGAACTTGCAGACAACACAGAAATTAACAACTTACTGAAAAACAACTCATTCCTCTTCCTCTTCCTCTTCTTTCCTACTACAAACAACTCATAGGAGAAGCACAAAGTGCCTCTTGGGCTTAGTGCAGGGCGTTTCCCCGGCAGCGGCGCCAAAAATGTGCGCTCCTTGCCGCACTGTCAAAGCAAGGGACTTGCCGATACACCGTGTGCGAGCCACAAATGGCTCCAAGCACACAACAAGACTAATCTAGCAAGCTCAAAAGAGGGCAATGGTGTGTCACTCACCGCTCTATGCGCCTGCCGTGGAGGATTCCTCACAGCGATGAAGAAGAAGCTGCAGTCGTGCCGCGCTCAACCGCTTCACCGCCGTCGTGCCTTCGTAATGCTCGATCGCACACACACTCTCCCTCCTCTCTCTCACACATACACACACACACACACGAGGAGGTGAAGAAGAAGAAGATGGAGATGGAGATGGAGCAAGAGCACTCTTCTATTGCACAAATGAGAGAATGAGTGAATTTTAGGTTTAGTTGGGTTTTATATGAGCTCGCCCCATTCACACTTGGGCGCCCATGCTTAGCCAACTAATCCCTTGAATGTCCCAGTTAGAGTGCGCCTCTCATCGGTGATCACTCTTACCCTTTTCCTATTGGTCCGACAAGCCCGGTACCTGACTCTACCAAATACATAATACACGTCCGTCGTAGGTGATAGGGTGTCCGTGAGCCGTGAGGGTTAACACGAGGATCGCATGCAACGCAAAAGTCGTCAAGCATAAAAAACACAAAGACTTCAAGATTTACAAGGTACAAGTTGACGTTTTTTCTCTCTCTATATTAGCGTGTGTTTACCATGGCCAGCGAGGATATCCCACCTACACACACTTTTGATTTTGAGCACGTACATCAAAATCCGGGCACCACAGGTACTGCCGACATTAATATGCATGACGATGATGATCTAGGAGATCATGGCCTTGTAGATATGGCTGCTTTCAAGACTTT
This sequence comes from Adiantum capillus-veneris, assembly GCF_014529385.1. Lineage (NCBI taxonomy): Eukaryota > Viridiplantae > Streptophyta > Polypodiopsida > Polypodiales > Pteridaceae > Adiantum > Adiantum capillus-veneris. Next base: position 18,380,987 of record NC_140953.1, read on the forward strand.
AAAAATTTGCCAAAGCGTACTTGAACGCAACCTCTCTGTACTAAATGCAGATGTTACAAATCTTACTGAGCTACTTGTGAAATTTATGAATCCACAGATGGCTCAAGGAGCCCCAGCTAGCACGGTTCTAGGAACCCAAGCTCGCACGACTTAAGGAGTCCAAGAGACAATTTCTCAGAAGATGCAGAAGGTAGCAATGCATTGCTTAAGAGTATCACCATTCCTGAGTTTCACGGTGAAGAGCGTTATCGCAACAAGGATGCGGCCAATACGTTCTTACACAAATGGAGTGATATTTATAGGTTGAGACACATACCGGATATAAAGACAGATGTGGAAACAAGTGTATCTTTGAAGGTGCCACGGGAAGCGTGTGCGAGAGAAAAGAGAGAGACCTACTGCTAGGTGGAGCGCACAACAACGTTATCCTATTGCAGCTCCTTATTCTATTGTATCAAAGAATAAGTGTATACATGGGTTAAGTTAGAAGATGGGTTAGTAGTAAGTGGATGTCCGGCCAGTTGGCCTGAATCCCAACAAACTCCCACTTGAAAGCCAACATAGCCCAAGTGACCTGGTATGGACAACCATGAAGCAATATAGTGGCTTCAACCTATACCCATCAACTCACTGCAATGTGTAAACCGCTCCAAAGCTAAGCCTTTCGTCAAAGCATCTGCTGGGTTGTCGTCAGTGTGTACCTTGACCAAATCAATGAGCTTTTTGGCCAAGAAATTTGTCCCACGAGATGATACCTGACTTCAATGTGTTTCGATTTGAAGTGAAACACGACATTCCTTGCCAATGCAAGAGCACTCTGACTATCACAATATATCACTGGAGTCTCATCAATGCCAATATTTTTGACCAAGCGAGATAACCATACAGCCTCTTTACTTGCATCCGACAAATGCAACGTACTCTGCTTCCGTAGTGGAAGACGACGTACAATCTGGCCTCCAAGATACTGCTGCTCCAGCAAATATGAAAACATAACCAGATGTCGATCTCCTATTGTCGACACAACCCGCATAGTCTACATCCGCATAACCCACGATGGATGCATCATTGTTCCCGAAGCATAAACACCTACGGACTGTACCTTTGAGGTACCTAAGAAGGTGCTTCACTACTTCCCAATGCTTGCTGCTAGGATTTGCCATAGATCAGCTCACCACTCCCACTGCAAAAGCAATGTCTGGTCTTGTGGCCACCATAGCAAACATGAGACTGCCCACTACCGAAGAATATGGTACTTTAGCCATTTCTTCTCTCTCAGCATCAGATTTGGGTACATCTTCCTTGCTGAGTTTCAAGAATGCTTGCATTGGGGTACTCAATGCTTTCCCCCCCTGCATATTGAAACGCTGTAAAACTTTTTCAATGTATGTTTCCTGAGATAACTCAAGAATACGACGTTTGCGACCTCTTTTGATTCGCATGCCAAGAAAGTGTGTAGTATCCCCCAAATCTTTCATTGCAAAATTGTTGCTAAGTGTTTTCTTTAAGTTGGCAATCTTCACAATGGATTTCCCAGCTATAAGCATGTCATCAACGTATAGAACTAGAATGATCATCGAGCCATCATCTAGCTTTCTTATGTACAAGCAGTGATCCTCTTCGATCCTTTTATATCCTTGAGACCTCATACATGCATCAAATTTATGATACCACTGCCTTGAACCCTGCTTTAAGCCATAAAGTGCCTTTTGAGCTTACATATTAGCTCCTCACGAGATGCGTTCTCCTGAACAAACCCTTCAGGTTGCTGCATGTAAACATCCTCACCAAGATCCCCGTGCAGAAATGATGTCTTCACATCCATTTGGACAAGTTCCGTGTCCTCAATCGCTACAAGACCAAGTACGGTTCTAAGCATGGTCATTTTGACCACAAGCGAGAAGATTTCATCAAAATCGACTCCCTTTTGCTGTTTGAACCCTTTGGCTACAAGTCTAGCCTTGTACTTTGGATTTGGATCACCTAAGGTAAATTTCTTCTTATAAATCCAGTTGCAAGGTAAAGATTTCGAATAATTTGGCAGTTCTACCAAGTCCCAAGTGTCATTAGCCAGAATCGAGTTATACTCAGATTCCATAGCCTGCTCCCACTTCACCACATCATTCGTCATCATGGCTTCTTGATAGCATCTTGGCGCACCGCAATCGGTCAACATGATGTAATCAAGACCTCACTCAAAACACGCAGGTGGACGAGAGACTCTAGTGGACCATCTCATTCCTTGACCATTGCTATCCACTCCCTCTGGAGCATTGCTAGTGGAAGGTACATCACTAGCCCGCTGAGTTGATTTCATTGTCTCTGAGGCAACATCCTCAAAAGTGATTCTCCGAACCTCTATTTCCTTGATAGGTTGTTTATGCATCTTCGACTCATTGAAGATCACACCTGAACTACGGATGACTCGATGAGATTCCAGGTGCCAGAGACGATATTCCATCTCTCCATCTACACCATATCCAATGAAAACACATTTGTGTGACTTTGGCTCTAACTTCTGTCGAAGTTGTTTAGGCACGTGAGCATAAGCTTCACAAACCAAAAACACGTAGATGGTCATAGTGGGGCTTACGTTTAGACCATAACTCTTTTGGAATCTCATAATTCAATGGCATACTAGGCGAACGATTTATAATGTGCACTGCGGTCGAAACGGCTTCTGCCCAAAAGCCTTGTGTGAGATTTGCCATAGAAAGCATGGCTATTACTCTTTCCTGAATTGTACGATTCATGCGCTCAGCAACTCCATTTTGAGCTGGTGTGTATGGTGCACTAAACTGCCTTTTAATCCCCCTTTTAGCACAGAAATTGTCAAACTCCTTGGAGACATCCTCTCCACCATTGTCAGTCCGCAACCTCTTGAGTTTCTTGCCTGACTGATTCTCAACAAGTGCCAAAAAAATTTGGAACACAGGAAGAACTTGATCCTTATGTTCAAAGGATATGCCCACACCTTTTGAGTAGAGTCATCTATTAATGTCACAAAATAGCTAGCCCCCCCTAGAGATTTGGTTGACATAGGACCACAAACGTCACTATAAAGAGGTTCAGGTCGCTTTTGACCCAATGGTAAATGAACGGACCTAGTCTGTTTGCCATAGATACAGTGCTTCACAAACAGGAAAGTCAACATAAGACAAGACAGATAAGTAGCCAAAACGAGTCAGAGTTCTCATTCCTTTTTGGCTAATATGACCTAGCGGCAATGCCACAACTCAGTAGACGGCGGCTCGTCTATAGATATGTAATCATGACCAATATCTGACACATGCATGGAATACAAGGTACCATGCTTCTGAGCTCTAAGTACAACAAGATTACCTTTGCGTACTATCCACGAACCATTGCCAAATGTGGTGTTGTAGCCCAAATCATCAAGCTAGCCAACAGAAAATAAGCTCTTAGTCAACTTGGGCACATGTCTGACATTACATAAAGTAAAGTGCGCGCCATTCCTTAGATGCAATTTGACGTTTTTGACACCCTTGATGTCTAGTTCATAAGCATCACCAAGTCTCACTTTGCCACAAGAGTGAGAATAAGTAGAGAACCACTCTCTACGTGGTGTCACATGGAAACTCGCACCAGAATCTACTATCCAATTCTGTGCATATTGCGCATCTTCTATAACAAGAGGCTCGACAGGTAGATCTGCTATGAAGACCAATACGTCAGAGGTAAGTGCGCATCTTCTATAACAAGAGGCTCGACAGGTAGATCTGCTATGAAGATCAATACGTCAGAGGTAAGTGGCATAACAACCACTGGAAGAGTCTCTACAATAATAGGAGCATTTGAAGACTCTAGCACATTGATCTCCTCTAACTTTGTTTTGCCCTTGTTTGAATCATCAGACTTAGAAGTTTCACCGGATTGTTTATCCTTCTTGCTTTGCTGCCATTTCCTGCAATCCTTCTTTACATTCCCTTTTTTATGGCAGTGATAACACTTGACATTACACATAGAACCTCGAGACTTACTGCGTGAGCCCCCAAGTTCCTTGCTTTTGGCACGACTTTGAGTGCGACCAGCATCACCATCCTTCTTGCCTTCGAGAGATTTCCTGCGAATCTCCTTGGTAAAAAGACTCCCAAGGATGTCATTGTACACTAGACCGGTACCAGGTGCTGAGTTGCTAATCACAGTACATAATGTATCCCAAGAAGAGGGTAAACTGCATAGCAAGAAGATACATTTGATTTCCTCATCGAAGACCAATCCGTGAGTGGTCAACTGAGTGAAAATGATTGAACTCATTAACGTGAGTAGAAATAGTTCCCTCTTCCTTCATACGAAGGTCAAACAACTTCTTTCATCAAGAAAATCTTATTAGTGGCACTCTTGTTCTCATAACAGGAACACAACTTATCCCATACATCTCTAGCAGTCCTTTCTCCAACTATAGTAAAGTACACAGATTCGACCAAATGCAAACGGAGGGTAGATTTGGCCTTAGCATCAAGTTTCTCTTAACATCTATATACTCACCCTCTGGGCGCTCCATGATAGGATCCAACTGGCCTTTTTGTATAAGAACATCTTGGATCTGCTCTTTCTGTTCGGATATTGTAAATATCCTTTTCACCAGTATATGACATGGCTGCAAGCTAAAGATAATATGGCGATAAACACTGGTAATCCTGGGAAAAATTCACTAGAGTTTCCCCAGAAAAATTGACAGAATCTCAATCCAAAACTGTCACAAGAGATCAGTAACGCATCAAAAGTAATGCTCTCAAAGCATAAGATAGGCGCATCAACCACTAATTGTGCATAAAAAGTCAAAAGCTGACCCAAGACTGCCAACACGGCGTCAAATGCACCTAGCCCTCTTTATACATGTCCTATGGCAAGGCCACGAAAAAGGGGTACTCCAGCAACCTGTATCACCGAAAGGATCTCAACATTCAAGAATCCCCCATCTCAAGAAAACCTCACGCTATCGACCCTCACAAAAGGTTATGCAGACAAGAAACCAATCCAGTCTCAGAAAGGGCCTCCAAACCGAGTCTCAGAAACGGTCGGGATTGCCAAAAACAAGCCAAATCGGCTCCACAAGGTACGTATGGTAGTTTTCGCAACTCAACGTACATCCACTGTCAACAATACTGCAAGGTGCAGTATACGCGCTCAAATAGGCGCCAAACAAAATATGCAAGCAGTAAACAAATCCCCGTGGGGAGTAAAACCGCTCTCAAAAGAGCTCAAGCACTATTAAAAGTGCCAAAATAGTGCATATGCGCATCAAGTACTCCCATTGAAATCTGTGTTGATGCTAAACACTGCAACCTGTAAGAAACCTGGATGTCCTGTATGTATGCAAGAACCTGTGAGGAGATGGATGCATGAAAAACCCGAGACAATGTTGATGCCGAAAAGTGCTCCTAATCAACCCATAAACACCGTCTCAATAGTGCATAATAGCCATAAAATGGCTATATACAAACCCAAAATAGTCTCTGAACAACTTGCCCCTGTGTCCTGTACCTGTACCTGTACCTATATCAAAAGTGGAGTTGAAAAATACAACTCCTGAAGCGTAGCTCAGATGAAGCTTTCGGCTGCACAAACAACTTCAAAAGGGGGGTAAAACATTAGGACACCTAGTGAAAATGCTCTTGGAACGCTGAATTTGCCGATGCCGAAATCGGAAACCTGTTTGCACTTTTGAAAGTACGTGCGTGCAAACGCAAAAACGGCAAGCACAAACCTTGCTCTGATACTAGTTGAAGGTGCCGCGGAAAGCGTGTGCGAGTGCAAGTGCGAGAGCAGACAGAGAGACTTATTGTTGGGTGGAGCGCATAGAAACGTTATCCTGTTGCAGCTCCTTATTCTATTGTATTAAAGAATAAGTGTATACATGGGTTAAGTTAGTAGATGGGTTAGTAGTAAGTGGGATGTCCGGCCAGTTGGCCTGAATCCCAACAATCTCTTAAAGGCAAAGCCTATAAGTGGTGGATGACATTTCCAATAGATGCTTGTCCTCCGTCTTGGGCTGTGTTTCAAGTTTCTTTCTCCAAAGAGTTTTTGGACTCCAATGAAGAGGATAAGAATTGGTTAGCATGGGATTCATGCCACATGTCTAGCCTCTCTCTCACTCAGTACCTTTCCAAGTATGTGGAAATCATATTAAAACTAGAAGGTCTAGATGAACTCCAAAAGTACGGGGTTTTAATAGGGATCTTGACAAAGACTAACATCTTCATGTCAAGACCAGCATCCAAAAACTTTGGAAGAAGACATCGGTCATGCCCAAAGATATGATGATGACCAAGAGAGCAAGGGAAATGTTCCCTACTCTAAGAATACTTTTGCTAAGAGCAATGTGGCTAAGAGCCAATGGCGAGGTAGATCTCCACACGTTCCAAGAGGAATAAGAGACAATCTACCTCTCCACGCCCACAAGAGGCTAAGAAGCTTAAGCAATCACGAGATACTCCACGTGGGTCTCTCATCACTGCTGATTTCAAGCGTGCAAAGAAACACAATTTGTGTTTCAGATGTCTTTTGGACCAACATAACAAGAAGTATTGCCCTCTTTTGCAAGGCAAAGAAAAGGCCATGCACACGGTGCAACGCCTCATATTAGATTCATCTCCTAAATATTGCATTGTAGAGATTCTTCATATGGAAGAAAAGCGCAAGTGCTGTGTACCTACTTCAATGTGGCAGCCTACCTTTGGTCCCCATGAGTTGATTCGCATACATGGCACTATTAACAGACAACGTGTTCGTACTTAAGTGGATGATGGTTAAACTCATACCTTCCTGAACTATAAGCTAGTCAAGAAATTGAAGCTTACACAAACTCCCTGCTCCCACAAGTATGTGGTAGAACAGATGTCTGGAAATGATAAAGAAGTATGGGACACAGTAGTTCAAGGGGTTGAGCTTATTGTTCAAGATCATACGATGACCCTTAACTTTCAAGTTATGAACATGGACTGTGCTGATGTAGTTTTAAGACGGGAGTGGCTGCATGGTTTAGGAAACACATTATACACTAGTTATGAACACAACTTCTTATCTTTTATGGCCAATGGTAAACATGTGCTTTTGCTTGGTGAGAAAAATATACCATCTGCATCTCTTATATGTACAACCGAGCTTTCTATTTTACAAAAAGCACATTTAATAGATGAAGTCTTTTTGTGTTACTGCTTGTCTCCAAGTCTTGTGAGTTCTCAAGAGCAAAGTGCTGTGAATTCTAGTTATGATATGCAAAGTGCAATGAACTTTAATGATAAGCAAAGTATTAACAATTCTAAAGAGCAAAGTGCTTTCAATTTTGATTCTATTGAGCAACATGCAACTGTTGTAAAACAAACATTACAAGAATTACAAGATTCTCTATCCCAACATAACTCTAGTTTACTTTCTCCTTTTGCACGGCAAAAGCTTGGGCATCACCAATTCTATTGGTAAAAAAGAAAGATGGTCCTATGCGCATATGCGTAAATTATCGTGGATTAAACGCCATAACCATCAAGAACAAGTATCCTCTACCTCAAGTGGATGAGTTATTTGATCAACTTCATGGGACACAATACTATACAAAGATAGATCTTCGTTTAGGATTGTTTAATGGTTTGGTTTAGCCGAGCAGTTTTGTACACAGATTTTGACAATTCATCTGACATTTCACTCTGACAACCATACAAATTCAGCCTACGGCACACGCATCATTTCAACAACACACACTTCGAATTGAACCTTTTTACACTTGTATTGTACTCAGAACATGGAATACAGAGAGAATGAAACAAAAATACGACAACTAATCTGAATTCTGCATTCGACAAACTGTTGCATTTGACATACTGCATCTGACAACTAGAAATCCACCATTACACAGAAAATCCGCCCATCCCATCACGCTACATAACTGAATGGCTTTCTTCCTCACATGAAAGAGAAAAAATGACCCTTAACTTCCAAGATCCCAAAAGTCACTTAAAATAGACTACGGTTTACACCTTTGTCAAAAGTAATCCTCCTAAGGTCTAACTCTAACACTTGGCACATCCCGGTGGCTTGAGCCATAGGCTGACCTCGGACCCACAATCCTTGATCCATAAACTAGATAAAAGAAGAAACTTGCAAAGATAAAACAAAATCAGCATAACAGCCATCTGAATATCCTCCTCTTTGAAATTTTGCAAATGCTCTGACTTTTCTTCTGCAATATAATCCTCCATTGATTTTTGATGAATATGCCACACTGCTAACTTTTTGCGTGTCTGACTTCTTGCCTTGTCATTGAATAAATTCTTCCTCCACATTTTGAAAATTGGACCATACTCCCTTGTCAAAATGAATGAAAGAAACTTGATTGTCAAATCAGACAACACTTTTGCAACACTCAAAATTTCCACCTTAATGAAGAAAGTCCGCATAAACTCCATCAGATCATCCTCCTGAGTAAAGCACATTCCACTGAATCCATCTGTTGATTCCTCTTGAACTTCTTGAGCATCCATACAAACTTGTAACACATTCCTCTTCCACAAATCAACAACTCCAAGATCTGGAAAACATGAAAATCTAAATTTTGACAATCCGTCATCCACATCTGTGAGGATTCTATCTGATCCATTCTTATCAAAATTTGACCATAAAACAATCCGCTCAGCTACATTCATTGCAACTGAATGTTCTCGTTTCACATACTCAATCTTTGACATCAAAATATGCTCTTGAATCTACCAAGCATCAAGATAAGCTTCCATAAACTTTTTTGGTATTCTTGTACCACATACAATGTAACCATAGCAATTATCTGCAACAAACATGCTTTGACGACCTAGAATGGATTTGCCTCTTGTTCCTCCATATTCATCGTGAAGAAATACAATTGTTGAAAATTCCTCCCATTGATAAGCTGATTCCAACTTCTGTTTATAGGATTTAGGTATCACTTCTGCAATATCCTTTGGTTGTATATCCTCTTGTTTTTGTTGATCTTCCACCTGCTTCCTTTTTTGATATTTCGCATGTGGCTTATTCTGGTATTCCGCATCATACTTCCTCCTTGAATCCAATTTGATCCTCCACACCTGTTTTGACATAATTGGACTTGTAAAACCTGCTTCAGATCCTTCAAATATCTGTTTTTTATCCACATCAAAGATTAGATACTTCAAAACCGTAGTTTTCACCCTCAACAACTTTTGTGACTTCCCACATAAGAATTTGACATTCCACTGTTGACTTCTGCTTTGCATCCACATCTCTAATCAGATTTTCTATTTTCCTATCACATTCCTTTCCACGCTCTCTATCATCTATAACCTGTGTATCCAAAGCTTCAACCAACAAACTATCCCGTGCATCATTGTATCCTTTCTCTCTAGCTTAATTTGCATCAGGATCTGACTTCCATGATGACAACTCAGCTTTGCATTCATTCTATATCTCTGTTGAATTACTAAAATTGCATCTTCTTTCACATTAAACTGATGCTTGTACACATTTGAATCCATACCTTTCATATTTGAATAATCCCAAGCACATACATGAATGAACTCATGCAATAACTTCTTCAAATTCAATATAAATCTGTCATCAAGATGAACACTGATTTTGACAACTTTTGGACTCAATTTAGATCCCAAATTCAGCTCTTGCAAAGCATCCTTCTTCACCCTTGAAACTTTCTCCATCGCTTGTCATACAAGCGCTCAACTCTTGTATTTGCTTCTTTTATTGTAATATCCCCGTCCAAATTGTTGAAATCCTCCTTCACATTTGACCTCTAATTGACTTCTGTCTTTTGAATTAAATTTTGATCTGCATCTGCATTCTCTAACTTTTGAATTAAATTCTAATCTGCATCTGCATTCTCTGACTTATCAGATGACTTCTTAGAGTTCTCCTAACAAACTGTAAATTCAAACACAATAAAATGACTTTTTGCTTGAATCTGTAAACCATCACAATCAGCATATGTAAACTCCTTTATGGTTTGTTCAATGCACTAGGATCCTGATTTCAAAATCTGCTTATGGGGTTCATGTATCAATTCCACAACATCATCCGGCTGCAAATCCTCTTGTGTGAATATGTTTGGTAGAAGTTCCACGGTCACTACGTGAGCCTACTCTAGTGGTAGGTTTGGAGTAGCTAAGGGCTCATTGAGGCTCTCTTGGCCAAGCTCCTTCTACACTTCCTTCTCCTCCATCTTTGTTACTCCCACTTGGTGACTTTCAAACTCCATGCCAATCCAAATGTCATCATCATCATTGGACTCCCCTTCAAACAGATGCTCAAATGTTTCTCTCAACTTCTCACATGCTTTTTGTAATTGCCCAATGATTTTCCTGCTTGAACATGACTTCCGCTTGTCCCCTTTATGAGTATCCAACCATTCATATGCATTCTCCAAGTCATCCTCAAAATTAGTTAGCCTTTGTAATGCATTCTTCATTTCCCCCAAATCTAATGCTTTATGCACTTTACGGATTATTCTATGAAACTTTGTGCATAAATCAACCATACACCATTTCCTACATGCATCTTTCATCGAGCATTCATCAACCGCACATGGACAGTCATCCGCTTCATGCTTCCTACTCATACAAATCTTGCACTTCTTCTTCTTCTTTTTACCCCTCATTACTTTGATTAATCTCGAAAACCTTGTGATAAAATGTTATCTTCTTGGTTGCAAATCAAATTCCTTCTCTGCAATTCAGATTTCTCCTTGTATTCTAATCATCTTCTTCATTCTGCTTTGCAAACTGTTTGCCTTCTTGTAATTGTCATCATAACTGCTACTCGATAATCTTCTTGGCACTCGTCAATCCCACAAGAGAGAGTAAATCCGACCATGAAGACGCTTCATCAGCACCGTGATCGCCAATGTTTAATGGTTTGTTTAGCCGATCAGTTTTGTACACAGATTCTGACAATTCATCTGACATTTCACTCTGACAACTATACAAATTTAGCCTACTGCACACGCATCATTTCAGCAACACACACACTTTGAAGTGAACCTTTTTGCACTTGTATTGTACTCAGAACATGGAATACACAGAGAGAATGAAACAAAAATATGACAACTAATCTGAATTCTGCATTCGACAAACTGTTGCATTTGACATACTGCATCTGACAACTAGAAATCCACCATTACACAAAAAATCCGCCCATCCCATCACGCTACATAACTGAATGGCTTTCTTCCTCACATGAAAGAGAAAAAACGACCCTTAACTTCCAAGATCCCAAAAGTCACTTAAAATAAACTACGGTTCACACCTTTGTCAAAAGTAATCCTCCTAAGGTCTAACTCTAACAAGGATACCACCAGGTGCGTATCCTTTTGAAAGGTATCTCTAAAACTGCCTTTAGAACACGGTTCGGGCATTTTGAATTTTTGGTTATGCCTTTTGGTTTAACCAATGCTCCAGCTACATTTATGACACTCATGGATAGTGTCTTACTCCCTATCTTGGAAAATTTGTTGTGGTTTTCCTTGATGACATTCTCATTTACAGTAAGACTGAAGATGAACACATAGAACACTTACGATTAGTGTCCGAATAGGTACGAACTCACGCTTTGTATGATAAGCAAAGCAAGTGCGATTTCTTTAAAATAGAGATACGTTACCTCGATCATGTGATCTCTTATTCTGGCATCAAGATGGACACTGACAAGGTCGTTGCCATTCTTCGATGGCCACATCCCAACACGGTTGAGGAGCTTCAAATCTTCTTAGGCATGGCTGGATTTTATTGACAATAGATTCGTGATTATGCCAAAATCGTTGCTCTTATGACGGATCAACTTAAAGCAAAAGGTAAGACCTTTTCTTAGGAAGAAGCCCAATAACGCAGTTTTGAACAACTCAAGGTAGTTGTAGCCATTGCTCCCATCCGAGAAATCATTGACCCACTTAAGCCGTTTGTGGTAGAGACTGATGCTAATGATAAAGCAATTGGTGCGGTACTTCTCCAGGAGGGAAGACCTATACCTTTGAAAGTAAAAAGTTGGATAGAGCTCAATAGAATTATTCTGTCTATGAGAGAGAGCTCTATGCCATAATTTACGCTTTACGAAAGTGGCGACACTATGTATATGGTGCCGAGTTTGAAGTTGTTTCTGGCCATGAGAGTATAAAATGGTTTACTACTCAAACGGACTTGAAGGGTCGTAAAGCTAGATGGACACAGATCCTTCAAGATTATGATTGTAAGCTACAATATGTTGGGGTATAAAGCCCAATGTGGTCACCCAGGTAAGTGGGCGGGCCGCCAGGTATGTACGCATATTCTTTTGTAAAAACCTAATAAGAACTCACTATGCTCTACACATTACAGTAGAGCGATTTCACCATATCGTCGTGCTCTTCTTCTCGCACTCTCTCTCGCGTCGCACTTCCGCTCGTACTCCTTCAACTGGTATCAGAGCTCAGATCGAGGCTCGGGGCAGCATTTGCAAGTAGCCAGAGTCACCTGCTCAGATTGGAGTGAGATTCAACATGCGAAGACACGGCCCCAAATCCTGTGGACAAACTCGAAGGGCTCGGTGTTCTCAAAATTTCATTTTGAGGTCATCTCGGCCACCGTTCGGCTTCGGTAAAGCTCTGCGCAGGCCATTTTCGACTACGTGGTCTCGGCAGGTGCAGATCCGACTCTGCAAATTTGGGGTTGCGGCCTACGACTGCAGGTGCTGAGGATATCTGCACTTCCAGAGTGCTGATTTGTGGCTGTCTACACAACGAAGGACGGCTTACAATTCTTGAAAGCGTGTCACATACGAACAGGGCGCATCTACACACTGACTGTAGGCGACATCCACTAGTTCATCAGGTAGCTTGTGTTTGCTGCTTGATATTCCAAATTTCATCCTGACATTGCAGGTACCTCCACATGGGATGTATTGTTAGAGATGATGTATGTCTGTTGAGGGTTTGCTGGTTGTGAGTCACGCAGCAAACAACCGCCACAGCGGTTACAGCATATAGTGGGAAATTTGTGGATGTATGACTTTGGGGGAAGTCCATGTACTGTCAGATTTACTGCAGCCTTTGTTGAGGGTCGAGTGAGGTTTTATTGAGCTGGGGGATTCTCGAATGTTGAGATCCTTTCGGTGATACAGGTCTTGGAGCGATCCCTCGAGCACCTTTAGATAGGCAGCTAGGATGTATCGACTGTGAGTTAGATAGTTGGGATTGCATCTTTGCTTTACTCCCGTTGAGGCATTGTCGCAGTCTATGCTTACAGGATAGTGACAGGACAGTGAGAGACAGTACAGGTGCAGGACAGATTTACCCACAGCTTACAATGCTAGAGAGACAGTGGTTTTTTGAGCTGTTTTTTGGTCTGTTTTTGAGTACACCATAGCCATTTTACAAAGGAGACTCTGCCAAAATTTCTGCAGAATCTGAAGCTTTCATGGTTCATTTGAAAGGTTGATATTGGTTCAGAGGACAATTTACAGGGGAAACTCTGCCGAATTTTTCCCAGGAAAGTAAACTACTATGAAGCGTAGTTATGGCTGGATCACAGGACGCTCCTCTTTACAATATCAAGAAGCTGGATGGAACCAATTTCCCATTGTGGAAGAAGCAGATTTGGCACGTGTTGGTACAAAAGAAGCAGATAAAACCTATAAAGCTCAAGGGGATAAAACCAAAAGATATGGACGAAGGTGAATGGAGCGAAATGGATGAATTGGCACTTTCTACCATTATGCTGACTTTGGCAGAAAGCGTTTACTTCAATGTAGCAGACGAGATGTCGGCTTATCAAGCATGGACAAAGCTGAGTGCTCTTTATGAGAAGCAGAGTGCAGCTTCACAGGTATACTGGCTTAAGAAGCTTGTTGACTTGAAGATGAAAGAAGGGACACCTATGTCCAATCATCTGAATGAATTCAACACCATCTACAGTCAGTTGTTAGCTCAAGGTGTCAAGTTTGATGAACCTGTTAGAGATATGTTCCTGTTGATCACATTGCCGCACAGCTTTGAGTAATTTTGCACCTCCAGATGGTTTGACCATAGCAGGTGTAGAAGGCAGTATGCTTACTAAAGAAACCAACAGAAAGACAATGGAAAAAGGCAAAGGAACAGCCTTAGTTGTCTGGGGAAGGACCAAAGAAAAGTACAAAGGTGGAAAGAGGGATCAGTCTCATAGCAAGTCCCGCAGTGCTCAAGGCAAGAGTGACATAGAATGCTACTATTGTGGCAAGAAGGGTCACATGAAAAGAGACTGCAGAGAATGGAAAGCAAAAAAAGGCAAAGAGAAAGCAGAAGACCATGGTGAGAAGAACAAGTCCTTAGTGAAGATTCAAGAAATAAATGTGACAAACACTGTTGCAAAGGATGACAGCCTAGTGTCAGGAGATATCTACTTCTTGAAGAATACAATGGACTCAGCTCTTCTTACAGCATCTGATAAAAATGCAATGAGTGACTGGATTATAGACTCAGGGGCATCACTTCATGTGTCTCCAAACAAGGAGTGGTTTACCTCTTATGTGACCACTAAAGATCATGTTCGGCCAAGCAATGGGCAGCCATGTGAGATCTTAGGTGTTGGAGATGTTCAATTGAAGTTTCAGAATGGCTCTTCTTTCACGCTGAAAAATGTGAGACATGTTCCCGCTATTACAAAGAGCTTGATCAACACAGGTTTACTTGATGATGCTAGCTACGTCACCACTTTTGGACAGAACATGTGGAAGATATCCAAGGGTTCTATGACAGTAGCACATGGAGTAAAGTCTGGAGGACTTTACATGATTTATGTATCAAATGTCTCTAAAAATGTAATCAATGTAACCGAGCAGCCGAACGTTTCTTTGTGGCATAGCCGGTTAGGACATATGTCCAAGAAGAGAATGGAAATCTTGTCTCGTTCTAGTTATTTGCCTGGCTTTTCATTTAATGATTTTGAATTCTGTGAACATTGTCTGTATGGTCAGCAAACACAACAGCCACATAAGCATAGAAGTAGTAGAAGAGATACACAGTTGGCACTTGTTCATAGTTATTTGTGTGGACCTATGCCTAACCTATCTCTAGGGGGAGCTTCTTACTTTATGACATTTATAGATTATTACTCGAGGAAAGTATGGGTTTACTTTCTCAAGAACAAGGATGAAGCGTTTAGTGTTTTCAAAACGTTTGTGACACTTGTGGAGAATCAGAGTGGCAAGAAGCTTAAATGCTTACGCACTGACAATGGTGGAGAGTATGTTTCAAAGGCCTTTCAGGACTTTTGTGAGTCAAAAGGTATAAAACGTGAACTTAGTGCTCCTTAGAATCTTCCTCAAAATGGTGTTGCTGATAGGATGAATAGGACTGTAAGGTCTCTGACCCCAACCAAAAAGAGCACCCTTGTAGCATGAAATGATCATAATGGAAAAAAGTTACTATTTTTAGCAGTTTTTCGAATTCTGTCAGTGCCATGATGTTTAAAATGTCATAAAGCTTCGAAATGTGAATTAAAATAATTTTTGTGAAAATTTTCCAAATATAGTAAGTTTTTGGTCACCCGACCCGTCTAGTTTTGACCGTCTCGAAAATCTGCACCCGTACCCCGAATTTGAAAAAAATGCATTTTTGGACCCCGGGGGCTGCTAAATATGGCAGGTACTCGGGATAGTACGCCTTAGTTGGAGCTTCGTATGGAAATTTACGACATCAAAATCCGATTCATATGACCCGTTTTAGCCTAGAACCAAATTTGCTAAAAATTGTTCGGGGAGGTACCGGGGGCTCGGGACTGTGTGGGAACAGGTCCCAGGCCACTCCAGATCAGCTTTAGCAGCTAGGGGGCGCCCTCTTGCTTTGTGGGAGTCTTGGGAAATCTGCCAAGCCTGCAACTCAGTCTCAGAACCAGTTAACCAAGGAACCTGACACTTGGTGGACAGGGAACTGGACTTGCCACGCTTAACTGGAGAAGCTCCCAGATGCATTTAGCAACCTAGATCGATTTTCAGCTTGAGGAGGCCTATTTAAAGACATGCACACACACACACACACACACACACACACATTGCATACTCACACACCTACACACTGGGAAGGTAATGCCGGCACACACACTTATGATCACACACACACACATAGTGCATACGCACACACCCACATACATTGGGGAGGTGCTGTCGAATCACACACCTATTGAAGAAGAAGCTAGGAGGGAGGTGCTGCCGAATTTTCATCTCAAGAGGCTCGATTAGATCAGAAAATCGAGAAGATTACAAGCTCTTAATCACGTGAGAAATGGCCCCGGTTAAGAGGACTCGCATCGGTGGTGCCCACGATCGCGAGGCAGGAACGAGCAATGTCAACGGGAAGGGGAAGGCTCCCATGGAGGAACAAATACCGGCCATCTCACGGGCCATCGATGAAGAAGGGGAAGAGGTAGATCATATTTTTATTCAAGTTGTTTAAACTAACATTACATACGCTAGTTAGGAATGCTCATATCCCCAAGCATGTTGGAGAAATCCGACGAAAACCTCGGCATTGAAAGCATTGTACATTAAGTTCTAAAGTAGGAAGGAAATGATTGATGGGAATGCTGTTTGCAATAGGAAAGAATGTCTGCTAGGGAAAATTTAGCTCGGCATGTTCATTCTATTTCCAATGTTGAATTAGTCATGAACCCCCTCCTGACCACAGAGGCAGAGTTCTTGGTTAAGGGCTCTTGAATCCACGACTGCTGGTTAAGCGGTGGATACCCACGACTGCTGGTTAAGCGGTGGGAACCCACGTCTTGCTTTCTATGCGGTGGGGATGTCCATGTCGTGCTTTCTATGCGGTGGACATACCTAGTTGTATGGGCAGCTAGGCGATAACGGGAGGAGTAAACTCTCGCTGGAGGGGGGATGTTGTACCTCCAGAACATTGGAACTTTTATGAATAAGTTTGAGTAGAATTTTTACTAGAATTTTGTCTTGGTGTTGTTTGCAATACTGGTTGAAGGGTTGTTTTAACGAACCATGTGATTCGGAATTAAACAAGGAATATCTATGTTGAACAACCTTTGTGGTAGTAAGTGTGAGTGTGGGGGTGGAAAGTGGGGGCTTGGCTCGGGTTGCCAATGCCTACGAGATGGGTGGTCCCGATTGGTCGGGAACTCTCTGTCCCCATAGTGCTTACTCGATATTGGTATTACTCATTGCCCCTAGAGCGGTGAAATCTCGAGAGTACGTGCCTCTGAAACATGGGGAAAAAGGCACTCGGGGTTTCTCTCCTCTTGGAAGGTGGGTCTTAGGATTGCTAGATAGTTAAGTACGCTTCCCCTGCGAGGTGGAGCTAGATCTCGTTGCTAGTAGGCTCGAACTCGACTCACTTTGTGATGAGAGATCGTCCGCTAGTTGAACCCTGAACCATTTTATTGCTTCCGCTATAGATGTAGTGGCCACCAGGTTTACCATTAGATCCGTTGTTTGATACGACGGGGTGGGGACCTCACACCTGGTATCAGAGCTATAGGTTTACGAACTGGAAAAATGATGTTGTTTGAAATTTTAAAAACTAAGGGATTGTAGGATAGCTCGTACTCAAAGCTTGAGCATGATGTTTCCCAGAATAATGACATTGGATTTGTCTAGTGGATTGTCTCCTGAGTGATGTTAAAGAGTTTTACTCGTTGAGCTTGTCGGGATTCAGTGGGTTCCACATGATGTTTTTTTTTTGAGAAGTCGTTGGTGCGACTAGTGCTGCGGGCAAGTAGCCTGTTGATGCACATAAAGTTATAAGTATGGATCAAAGCTCTCGAGTAAAGTTTTTACCATTATTTATCGGACAATTTTGGATGTATTCAATGGAATTTAAATGGTGGAATGGTTAAAATCCTTTGTGATAGATGTACAGATTAAGTAGGCTAGTTAAGCCCAAAAGTTAAATTTCTTCTCGAGTATGGAAAATCTTAGGTTCATTTGAGAAGAGTGCTATAGTAATGAGTTTTATACCATTGGATAGGCACCGCCTGCTGCTCTCTACTCGGCAGCGCAAGAGAAGAAGCTCCTCCTTAAACAAGCTCAGCCTCCAACCTTTAAAGGCGAAGGGGCAAATGTGGAAGGAGATGCAGAAGTATGGATGGAGGCTATGGATGACTATTTCGAAGCTGCGAGAACTCAACCCGAGAACCAAACCATGCTTGCAATGTTCCGCTTGTCTGGTGATGCCAAGATCTGGTGGAAACAACATTGTAGGGACTTGGATATCAAGGGATCTTCCCAGTCATGGGAAGACATCAAGGCTGCTATGATGGAGCGTTACTTACCACCCGCCTATAAAACCTTGAAGATGAACGAGTTCTTTTCCCTTCGGCAGCTGACTTCATCTGTCGAAGAATATTATTCAAAGTTTATCACTCTTCGGAGATATGCTCCTAAGATGACATTGGAACAACAGGTAGCACGGTTCTGCCAAGGACTCATCGACCCCCTGAACAACCGACTAGAAGCTCTCAGGCCAGTAACTTTGCAAGATGCCTTGCTAAGGGCCAAACCGTTAGCTAAAGAGATTCAGAGGACTACCCAAGATAGTGAATACTATTTGTCAAAGAGGGCCAGGACAGACAACTTGAGTAACAGACCAATCAACCCTGCATACGATCATCGTCCGGTAGTAGCTACTACGGCAGCTACCGAGTTTCCCAATTTAAGATGCTTTGAGTGCCAGGGGTATGGACATTACAAAAGTAAATGTCCAAAAAGGATTTCCCAAACATCCGGTGCTAATAATGTACCTCTGAACGCCAACGGGCGAGGTCAACCAAACGGAAGAGGAGGCCGAGGAAGAGGAAACATAGGACAAGGAAGTAGAGCTTTCGCTAATGCCGCAGTGAGACAACCAACTATGGGTGATGAAGCTGATGAGAGAGCAGCAATGTATGATGCAACTGCTAATCCTAGTGAGAAATAAATCAAGCACCAGAATCTCATCAAAGTTCAGCAGAATAAGACGCATAAAGCTAAAGACTACTCTATTATCAAAGGATATCTTTACTTTAGACAAAGGATATATGTACCTAAGTAGTTAGCATAGAGTTTATCCAAATGTATTCTTGAGATGAGGACATCTCAAATTTTTCACGTTGGGGAGGTTGTAAGGTCTCTGACCCCAACCAAAAAGAGCACCCTTGTACCATGAAATGATCATAATGGAAAAAAGTTACTATTTTTAGCAGTTTTCCGAATTCTGTCAGTGCCATGATGTTTAAAATGTCATAAAGCTTCGAAATGTGAATTAAAATAATTTTTGTGAAAATTTTCCAAATATAGTAAGTTTTTGGTCACCCGACCCGTCTAGTTTTGACCGTCTCGAAAATTTGCACCGGTACCCCGAATTTGAAAAAAATGCATTTTTGGACCCCGGGGGTTGCTAAATATGGCAGGTACTCGGGCTAGTACGCCTTAGTTGGAGCTTCGTATGGAAATTTACGACATCAAAATCCGATTCGTATGACCCGTTTTAGCCTAGAACCAAATTTGCTAAAAATTTTCCGGGGAGGTACCGGGGGCCCGGGACTGTGTGGGAACAGGTCCCAGGCCACTCCAGATCAGCTTTAGCAGCTAGGGGGCGCCCTCTTGCTTTGTGGGAGTCTTGGGAAAGTTTCCAAGCCTGCAACTCAGTCTCAGAACCAGTTAACCAAGGAACCTGACACTTGGTGGGCAGGGAACTGGACTTGCCATGCTTAACTGGAGAAGCTCCCAGATGCATTTAGCAACCCAGATCGATTTTCAGCTTGAGGAGGCCTATTTAAAGATCTGCACACACACACACACACACACACACACATTGCATACTCACACACCTACACACTGGGAAGGTACTGCCGACACACACACTTATGATCACACACACACACAGTGCATACACACACACACCCACATACATTGGGGAGGTGCTGCCGAATCACACACCTATTGAAGAAGAAGCTAGGAGGGAGATGCTGCCGAATTTTCATCTCGAGAGGCTCGATTAGATCAGAAAATCAAAAGATTACAAGCTCTTAATCACGTGAGAAATGGCCCCGGTTAAGAGGACTCGCTTCGGTGGTGCCCACGATCGCGAGGCAGGAACGAGCAATGTCAACGGGAAGGGGAAGGCTCCCATGGAGGAACAAATACCGGCCATCTCACGGGCCATCGATGAAGAAGGGGAAGAGGTAGATCATATTTTTATTCAAGTTGTTTAAACTAACATTACATACGCTAGTTAGGAATGCTCATATCCCCAAGCATGTTGGAGAAATCCGACGGAAACCTCGGCATTGAAAGCATTGTACATTAAGTTCTAAAGTAGGAAGGAAATGATTGATGGGAATGCTGTTTGCAATAGGAAAGAATGTCTGCTAGGGAAAATTTAGCTCGGCATGTTCATTCTATTTCCAATGTTGAATTAGTCATGAACCCCCTCCTGATCACAAGGGCAGAGTTCCTGGTTAAGGTCTCTTGAATCCACGACTGCTGGTTAAGCGGTGGATACCCACGACTGCTGGTTAAGCGGTGGGAACCCACTTGCTTTCTATGCGGTGGGGATGTCCATGTCGTGATTTCTATGCGGTGGACATACCTAGTTGTATGGGCAGCTAGGCAATAACGGGAGGAGTAAACTCTCGCTGGAGGGGGGATGTTGTACCTCCAGAACATTGGAACTTTTATGAATAAGTTTGAGTAGAATTTTTACTAGAATTCTGTCTTGGTGTTGTTTGCAATACTGGTTGAAGGGCTGTTTTAACGAACCATGTGATTCAGAATTAAACAAGGAATATCTATGTTGAACAACCTTTGTGGTAGTAATTAGGTCACACGAGGAAGTGTGAGTGTGGGGGTGGAAAGTGGGGGCTTGGCTCGGATTGCCAATCCCTACGAGATGGGTGGTCCCGATTGGTCGGGAACTCTCTGTCCCCATAGTGCTTACTCGATATTGGTATTACTCATTGCCCCTAGAGCGGTGAAATCTCGAGAGTACGTGCCTCTGAAACATGGGGAAAAAGGCACTCGGGGTTTCTCTCCTCTTGGAAGGTGGGTCTTAGGATCGCTAGATAGTTAAGTACGCTTCCCTTGCGAGGTGGAGCTAGATCTCGTTGCTAGTAGGCTCGAACTCGACTCACTTTGTGATGAGAGATCGTCCGCTAGTTGAACCCTGAACCATTTTGTTGCTTCCGCTATAGATCTAGTGGCCACCATGTTTACTATCAGATCCGTTGTTTGATACGACGGGGTGGGGACCTCACAAGGAACATACAAGAGAAGGTCAGAAGTATGTTGTCTAATGCGCAACTGCCAAATGGGTTTTGGGCTGAAGCTATATCAATAGTTGTTCATCTTATAAATAGATCTCCTAGCAAGGTTTTGCAGAAGGATTCAGTGGTAGAGATGGTATGGTCAGGCAAAATTCCCTCATACAAGCATCTCAGAGTCTTTGGTTGTGAGGCATATACTCATGTTCCAAAGGAATTTAGGAACAAACTTGAGCCAAAGAGTAGAAAGTGCATCTTTCTAGGCTATGGTAATTCTGGTGAGATGGGGTACGGACTTTGGGATCCCGAATCCAGAAAGGTTATCCGCAGCAATGATGTTCACTTTAATGAAGCCAAATATCATTCTAAACCAGAGAGGGTTAAGGAGATTAGAAGAGTTGTCTTCCAAGAAGATGGACCTGCACGTGCAAGACAAAATGTCAGGGCTCAAGAGGAGCAAGGACAAGATAGAGTGGAACCACAGTTTGTGGCTGAGCCTGAGACACCTATTGTGTGTAGATCTGGACGTATCACGCGACCTCCTGATAGGTTTGTTCCATCTATGAACTATGTCATGTTGACTGATTGCAATGAGCCTTCATGTTACAAGGAAGCAGTGCAAATGAAGGACCCTGGGAATTGGCAATTGGCCATGCAGTTAGAGATGACAGCTCTGCATAAAAACCAGACATGGAAGCTAGTTAAATTACCACAGGGCAAAAAGGCTCTACCTTGTAAATGGGTTTACAGGTATAAGATCACCGCTCATGATAGTCAGCCAAAGTACAAAGCAAGGCTTGTTTCCAAGGGCTTTAAGCAAGAACAAGGCATTGACTTTGATGAAGTCTTCTCTTCGGTGGTCAAGATGACTACATTGAGATGCTTTCTTGCATTGGTTGCCATATTGGATTTGGTGTTGCACCAAATGGATGTCAAGACAGCGTTCTTGCATGGTGATTTAGATGTGGAAATTTACATGCAGCAGCCAGAAGGGTTTGTTGAGAAAGGCAAGGAAGATTGGGTATGCCAGTTGTTAAAGAGTCTTTATGGCTTAAAACAATCACCGAGGGCATGGTACCATAAGTTCCACAAGTTTATGCTTTCTCAAGGCTACAAACGTAGTGAGTTCAATCACTGTCTATATACAAAGAAAGCTAAGGATGGTAGTTGGTTGATCCTTATTTTGTATGTGGATGACATGTTGATTGCTGGCAAGCACTTGGAAGAAATTTCAGCTTTGAAGTCAAAGATGGCAAAATCGTTTGACATGAAAGACATGGGTGAGGCAAGTCATATACTTGGTATGCGCATTGAGAGAGACAGATCAAAGAAGTTGATTTGGTTATCTCAAACAGAGTATATTGACAAGGTTTTGCAACGTTTCAATATGGAGAAGGGAAAGGCATTGAGTGTTCCATTGCCACCATATGTGAAACTTAGCAAACAAGATTGTCCTGTGTCTGAGGAAGAACAGGCTGAAATGGATAAGATTTCATATGCGTCTGCAGTGGGTAGTTTGATGTATGCAATGATTGCTACTCGCCTAGACATTGCATTTGCAGTGGGAGTAGTAAGTCGATACATGTCAAACCCAGGCAAGAAACATTGGGAGGCAGTGAAAGGAATATTGAGATACTTGAAAGCTACAAAGAGTATGCGTATATGCTATGTGAGTCAGGAGCTAAGTCTAAAGGGTTTTACAGACTCAGATTATGCAGGTGACTTAGACAACCGAAGGTCTACGTCAGGGTATGTTTTTACATTGGCTGGTGGAGCAGTATCATGGCGTTCTAGATTACAAGATTGTGTTACTCAGTCTACTACAGAGGCTGAACATGTTGGAGCATCAGAGGCATGCAAAGAATCAATTTGGCTTAATCGACTAGTAACAGATTTGGGAATCAAAGAAGAGATGCCTGTGTTATATTGTGATAGTCAAAGTGCTATACAATTGGCTCGCAATCTAGTTTATCACTCAAAGACAAAGCATGTGGATGTGAAGTATCATTTCATCAGGGAAATGCTCGAGGATAAGCAACTTCAGCTTGTCAAAGTTCACACCACAGAAAATCCTGTTGATCTACTTACAAAAGGACTTCCCTCAGAGAGCTTTGCGCATTTTCGCAAGCAGTTAGGTGTAGGGTAGTACATCACTTCTCTACATCTCTTGTATATTAGCTTGTATAGTAGCTTCTCTCACACTTAAAGTACCACATTGGACTTTAAGTGGGAGGTTGTTGGGGTATAAAGCCCAATGTGGTCGCCCAGGTAAGTGGGCGGGCCGCCAGGTATGTACACATATTCTTTTGTAAAAACCTAATAAGAACTCACTATGCTCTACACATTACAGTAGAGCGATTTCACCATATCATCGTGCTCTTCTTCTCGCACTCTCTCTCGCGTCGCACTTCCGCTCGTACTCCTTCACAATATCGCAAGGGGCGATATAATGGAGTTCTTCCAAACACCGAGCGAGGTTATTCAAGCAAGCTTAAAACCGAGCAACTTTATTTCAGCGAGCTATTTTTTATCTCTTGCCTTAGACTTATACTGGTGTTACCTCTCTATCCCCCTCTCTCACAAAAAAAGAAATACTTCTATATTTTCTCTCTCTCTCTCTCTCTCTCTCTCTCTCTCTCTCTTTCTATATATATATATATATATATATATATATATATATATATATATATATATATATAATGGGATTTATGAGGTCTCTAGGACTTCTCCTATGGCGTGAAAACTTCTCTTCTCCACTTCTTCTTCTTGTTGTTCTCTCTCTCTCTCTCTCTCTCTCTCTCTCTCTCGTCTAACTATGATGGCTACTGTTAGGCATGCAGATTTCTTAAGGCTTGATGGTAAGGCTAGGTTTTGCAAAGAGAAGCAATCGTGCACCTACTTTTTTTGAATTCACTCAACTCCTCCATTTTCTTCAATTGTTCCCTTGTGCCTTGTTGTTCTGAGTTTTAGCTAACCTAATACCGCAAAGTTGAATAGGGAGAGCTCACAAACTCAACCTGGCATAGATACAAATGTGCCTCTACAAAAGGCCACTGAATTGACATGGATATTCTCGTTAAAGAGCCCACAAAACTCTTAGTTTTTCATTGTTGCACGAGCATAACAAAGTTGATCTCATAATGCTTGAGCTAGTATAATCATAAAAGTTGAGCTTCACGGGATGTATCTTGCTCGCAAAATCACCTTCCATCCACATACCCAGTAGAGTAAACATTAGTTTCTCAATTAAGCAAGCCTTGCAACAAAGGTTTTCAGAAAAGAAAGAAGGCCGTCCATTGATTCTTGTGAAGCCGATTGTCCAAAATCTTGAAGACACTATGTGCAACGACCAAAAGAGATCCGAGCAAAAGCGTAAAAATCACCAGTGATCCCACATTGGTCAAGAACACCACAATCGTTAGCACCATCATTATTGCCAAAAGTTATCTATCACTTAAGGGTCTATTGAGAAGAACCAATTGCCCTGTCCGAAACAGATATAGAAACATCCAAGCACCCAAAAGAATGCAAAGAATGAAAAGAGAAATAGGGTGTGCCACTAGGCTAAAACCCATAACTGCCAACAAAAGGAAGAGGTGCTTCAGAGAAATTATCCCTAGTTCTTTTGCAGTTTATTTATTGCCTCCCCAATTGATGAGACCGGTTTGTGAAATTGATTTTTCCCAAATATGGATACATACAAAAACAAATTATCGCAGACAAAAACCCGTATGAAGCAGTCCTCGCCGGCGCGGACTGTTTTAGATAGATTTCGTTGGGTCAATTTTGAAAAACTCATTGGTTTTTGGCAACTATTCTCTAGCCACTCCCATCAGGCCAATCACGGTCGATAACCACTACGGCTCGCGTGTCCAGGGCCAAATGAAAGTCAGGTCATGCTTAAACACCCAATAATATCAAAATACTTGATCGTGTGCAAAAGCTGCTATAGCTAGCCGATCAGACCTGCGTCCAACAACATCTCTATAAAGCAGTGCTACACCACAACAAGTAGCAGCATATATACAGATCATGGCGAGCAACTCAAAAGACAGGGGAACCACAAAAACGTGTCAGGTTGCACAAGCGCAATAGCATATTCTAAAGCACAACAACAATAAACAAGGAAGCATGTAGTACGTCTAGCTGATCCTTTGCAATGTACTACTCCGATTACTGAAAATTCTCACACAATGCACTGCACTCCTTTACCAGGCCCTGACGTATGTTGCTCTGGTGACCCTGCCCGCATGCAAGCTGCACGACACGCCTCCTTCTCTTTCTCCCATTCTCACAAGCCTCACTTATGCTTCTCAAGTTATTGCCAGCAAGCCTTGCATTGTGTGTGTGTGTGTGTGTGTGTGTGTGTGTGTGTGTGTGTGTGTGTGTGTGTGTGTGTGTGTGTGTGTGTGTGTGTGTGTGAGAGAGAGAGAGAGAGAGAGAGAGAGAGAGAGAGAGCAACAATCCCCAAGTGAGAAACTGCAAAAGTTTCCACTTATCAATCAGTTTTCAAAATGGTGACGAGATTCCACGTCGGCTTGATGTTTTTTAAAAAAACATCAAGCCGACGCAGAAAAACATCAAGCCGACGCAGAATGGTAGGGTCATGCGAGTAGGGGGTACCGGCTATAAAAATTTCCACTTATAAATCACTTTTCAAAATGCTTGACGAGATTTCACGGACTGGTTGCAGTAGCAGACCAGGGAGGGGAGGGTCACTTTTTAAAAAAACATCAAGCCACGCGGACTGGTAGGGTCATGCGAGTAGGGGGTACCGGCTATAAAAAATTCCAAAAATGAGGCTCCCTTTCGTAGGGGCTAATGACGCATCACAGCAGGTACAGAGTAGGACTGAATGAGCACGTGCAAACGATGCAACACGCACACGGCATGCACGTAGAGCTAGAGGACAACGGATGTAAGAGTAGTAGACGGGTAGAGATTTAGGAAGTTTTCTCTTATTAACGGGGTTATGTTGCAAGGCAAGATTACATGCTTGGTGTGCTGGTTATAGAGATTGATCATTTATGATTACCATCGTGTTTGTTGAAGTTCAATTTCTTCGATTGCCGTTTTAAAGGGTGGAGGAAATCAATTCCAAGGTGTGACCCAGGGATGAGATTTGGGGGCATCTATTGAACAAATCATTAAATGTACCAAGTACCAGTAGAGTAGGGTTAGTTCTTTTGGTAGAGTAGGGCTAGTTATTTTTCTTTTAAATGTCAAGAAAACTAGGGAGCTGTTGTAGTAAGCGGTGCCACAGGCAGATAAAACGACACATGGAATGGTTTATGACCGGAGATCATTTAATTGTGTGCCTCTTGGGCAAATGATGGCGATGCGCCATGAGGATGAGGTATTGAAGGTGGATAATAGTACAACCATCGCAATGTGATGGCGAGCAGTGCAAGGGATTTTTTAATTCCATGATTGAAGGGATTGGAGCTATGGATTTCCGCCACGGATGTTGGCATGTAGAAGAAACAAATCTGTTTCTACGATGTTTGCTCTTGTTCTGCAAAGGATTTTTTAATTCCATGATTGAAGGGATTGAGGCTATGGATTTTTGCCACGGATGTTGGCATGTAGAAGAAACAACTCTGCTCCTGCGATGTTTGCTCTTGTTCTGCAAAGGATCTAGTAGGCTTTGGAAGCTTTAAATGAGAATATGGCAGTCAAGATTAAAAGATTCTTTCAATCTTGGCATGGATATCCTAGGAGCTTGGGTGTTTTTATCAATCAAAGCACTCATTGCATAGGAGCTTTTAAGAAATTGTTGCTTCATGACTTTACCTCACCATCCACTAGGCATGCAAATTCACCTGAGACTTGGGCCTGTCCTGTGCAGAAGAACATGCATTTGGTTATGGGTCGGATCGCTTCTGTTTAATGATCACGATTGACTTGTTAAGTGCTCCGCAAAAAGTGGTTCCAGAAGCAAAATGATCAAATCAAGCATCCTTTTCAAGGTTCCTGCAAGGCACCTCTTCAAGATTTATTTTATACTTGAATTTGCAGTTAGGAGGTCTTGGAGAATTAAGAGGCATCTTAGAAGCCAATGTTGCACAAGTTTCTAGAGAACTTAAACGAGATAAGAAATTTTGGTAATTAGTAAATTAGTGCTTGCCAAAACCCTTTAACTACCTCTTCTCAAAATATCTTTCCGCTTCGCTTTTGTCTTGGACTCCTCCCAAGTAAAATATTGTATAAGACCTCATGCATGTCAAAAGCTATATTCACAAATCTAGAAGACATCAATCATTTCCTAAAAGGTTAGGAAGATCTATTACAAATAGACATGTTAACCTATTTTTGAAAGGAAGTATGCTACATGGGATTGATTATATATGTTTAAAGTATGAAGAGATTGCTTGTGTCTCAAATACTCAATTTTCATAATGGTTCTAAAATCTCATTTTTTGTCGATTAAGTGTAAGATTTGTGGTAGTGAAAGTAATGTGCATGGCATTATTTTTTTCTTTCAACATTGTTTCTCTTGTATCAATTTGCTTGAATTTATCTTCACTTGGTTTCTTTTGCTCAGTGATTAGAAATCCCCATATAATGTAGTGGCGGATCTAGGGGGAGCTTCTTACTTTATGACATTTATAGATGATTACTCGAGCAAAGTATGGGTTTACTTTCTCAAGCACAAGTATGAAGCGTTTAGTGTTTTCAAAACGTTTGTGACACTTGTGGAGAATCAGAGTGGCAAGAAGCTTAAATGCTTACGCACTGACAATGGTGGAGAGTATGTTTCAAAGGCCTTTCATGACTTTTGTGAGTCAAAAGGTATAAAACGTGAACTTACTGCTCCTTACAATCCTCCTCAAAATCGTGTTGCTGAGAGGATGAATAGGACCATACAAGAGAAGGTTAGAAGTATGTTGTCTAATGCACAGCTGCCAAATGGGTTTTGGGCTGAAGCTGTATCAACACCTGTTAATCTTGTAAATAGATCTCCTAGCAAGGTTTTGCAAAAGGATTTAGTGCCAGAGATGGTATGGTCAAACAAAATGCCCTCATACAAGCATCTCAGAGTCTTTGGCTGTGAGGCATATACTCACGTTCCAAAGGAATTTAGGAACAAACTTGAGCCAAAGAGTAGGAAGTGCATCTTTCTAGGCTATGGTAATTCTGGTGAGATGGGGTACAGAATTTGGGATCCCGAATCCAGAAAAATAGTCCTGATTGGTTTGTTCCATCTATGAACTATGTCATGTTGACTGATTGCAATGAGCCTTCATGTTACAAGGAAGCAGTGCAAATGAAGGACTCCGGGAATTGGCAATTGGCCATGCAGTCAGAGATGACAGCTGTGCATAAAAACTAGACATGGAAGCTAGTTAAATTACCACGGGGCAAAAAGACTCTACCTTGTAAATGGGTTTACTGGTATAAGATCACCGCTCATGATAGTCAGCCAAAGTACAAAGCAAGGCTGGTTTCCAAGGGCTTTAAGCAAGAACAAGGCATTGACTTTGATGAAGTCTTCTCTCCGGTGGTCAAGATGACTACATTGAGATGCTTTCTTGCATTGGTTGCCATATTGGATTTGGTGTTGCACCAAATGGATGTCAAGACAGCGTTCTTGCATGGTGATTTAGATGTGGAAATTTACATGCAGCAGCCAGAAGGGTTTGTTGAGAAAGGCAAGGAAGATTGGGTATGCCAGTTGTTAAAGAGTCTTTATGGCTTAAAACAATCACCAAGGGCATGGTACCATAAATTCCACAAGTTTATGCTTTCTCAAGCCTACAAACGTAGTGAGTTCAATCACTGTCTATATACAAAGAAAGCTAAGGATGGTAGTTGGTTGATCCTTATTTTGTATGTGGATGACATGTTGATTGCTGGCAAGCACTTGGAAGAAATTTCAGCTTTGAAGTCAAAGATGGCAAAATCGTTTGACATGAAAGACATGGGTGAGGCAAGTCATATACTTGGTATGCGCATTGAGAGAGACAGATCAAAGAAGTTGATTTGGTTATCTCAAACAGAGTATATTGACAAGGTTTTGCAACGTTTCAATATGGAGAAGGGAAAGGCATTGAGTGTTCCATTGCCACCATATGTGAAACTTAGCAAACAAGATTGTCCTGTGTCTGAGGAAGAACAGGCCGAAATGGATAAGATTAGTCCTCTTTTTAATTGTACACAAATTTAACTAGTATGCATGCTTAGAATCATGTTTGTGATGACGACGTCTCTCAAACACCCAGTAGAATTTGTCACTCTACTTTGGGAGAATGAAATGGACTAAAGAGCAGACATGCTTGCGGCAGCTACGTCTCCCAAGCACCAAATGGATTAGTCATCCATCTTGGAAAGATATCATAGGGTAAAAAGGGATCCTCTACCCGCTGAGTAAGATTGACTAATGACTAAGGCTTTATCTCTTCTACCTCATAGTCGAGGACGACTATGATTTCAAGAGAGAGGTAATGTCATAAAATCTAATATCTAACCAACCCAAATGATTTTCTCATATTAAATTGATCACTTAATGTGGGAGAATAAACGGGACCAAGTGTTAAGATATAGATATGTGCTTATAGATCTATCTCACCACGGGGCCAATGGTAAAGGGGCCCAAATGAGACATGGTCTATCAAAGAGCAAGGCTAACCAAGGAGCATAAGACCTTAGGGTTAGCTTCATTGAAGACCTCCAATAATGTGTGTAAAAGTCCTTTGACCTTAGGTAAGCTAGGGCTGAGCTTGAGGCGGGAACCCGGCCCAAGCTCGAGGTGCTTGTCGTGCTTGAGGTGTTTGATTAAGGTTCTTGAGGTGCTTGACCTGCTACATGCTTGAGGTGCTTGACTTGCTACTTGATTAAGGTGCTCGAGCTGCTTTGACATGCTTGCCTGAGATGCTTGTGGGAACACCCCTAGTTCAAGTGCATTGTCATGCTTGATGACTAAGGTGCTTGAGCACCAAAAGTCAAAAGTATCCCTACAAGAGGGGGGGCGAGCCCTTTTCCTAGGGGATAGAGAGAGAACACACACTCACACACACAAGGAAGGCCCAAGCTTGAAGAGGCAGCAGGGACACATGTCAGGCCCCTACCTATGTTACCTTCATGAGATGCCTGAAGCCTATTGGTTGGCCACCCAAGGGGTCCAATAGTAATTTAGGAGATTTAATTAATTGATTTAGCATTTATCTAGCCGTCTCTCTCAAAGGGGAAAGGGGGACACTTGTCTCAAGGCTACCCCTACTGCTTGTAATGCCTCCTGCTTATGATTGGCTAGGCCTGGAGGGGTCCAATGAGCTTCAAGCATGAGCTACAAGGGGGGGTCGACCCAAGCAAGCTAGGGGGATGCTTAGGGGGTATACTCACGCACACACACTCACAAACACTCTCATTGTGTGCTATGCAAAGTGCAAGAGCTCCCTCTCCAAGCAAGTAGAGGTTGAGAGCCTACACCAACACTCTTGGCTATGGAGTGCAAATCCAACCAAGAGCCATGCTTCAATGCTTAAGCTTGCCATCTCCTTCTTCTTCATTACTAAGCTATTATGTATGCTAGCAACAAGAGTATGATAAGTGAGGAACTAATTCTTTCTCCTACGAAATGTTTCTTCTTCCTCTTCCCTACCCTCATTCCCTGCTAGCTCTCTCCACCTTCGAAGGTGTTTGAGGTCTTGGGACTGAGGCTTGGGATAGCTAAAGCTTTCTTCAATTTTATGTTTGTGATGCATGAAGCTTTCCATCTTCATTGCATCACCTAGGTCACAAGGAACACAAAGACTATATTGTAACAAGTCTCTCTCTTTATGGGAGAAATCATAATACAAATGCCTATTGGACGGGGGACCGGCTCCACATAAATCCGGTCCTCAACTGTTGTCATGTTCTCTAAATTCTCTCTCTTGCAAAAGTATTGTTCATGCCAAGTTAACTAATTGCTATGATTATGTTGCTATCTTCAATTATGTTCACCCGTTATGCCCACAAAGTTATTTCTCAAAAGTACTCTCATTAATTTCCGCTACTCTCAAGTTAAATAGGCCAATTCCATTACAATCATGATAGTCCAAGTGCTGGTCATCCAGGTATTCGTAAGACGTATGACTTAGCTCAATGGAAATTTTATTGGCCAGGCCTCATCATGATGTTCAAGAGTACGTATTAAATTGCCAACAATGCCAAGTTAATAAGGCAGAGCGCCTCAAGGTAGGTGTCCTTTTACATCCTTTAGAGATTCCACAAGGTAAGTGGGAGAGTATCTCTATGGATTTTGTAGTAGGACTACCTACTACAAATTGTGGCCATCATGCCATATGGGTAATTGTAGACCGTCTACTAACAAAGATGGGTCGATGCATTCCCACTAAGACTATGGTGCCGAAATTAGCACAGCTATTTGTAGATCATATATATATACTCTACGATCTTCCAGCTAGTATCATTAGTGAAAGAGATCGAAAGTTCGATAATCACTTCTGGAGAGCTGTGTTTTAGAAGTTGGAAACTACACTTAATCTTAGTACGACTGATCATCCAGAAATAGATGGTCAAACCGAAAAGAGTTAACCAAGTGCTAGAGGATATACTACGAGCATACATTAGCAAGAAGAAAACAACTAGAAAGACTACTTGCCTATATTGGAATTTGCTTATAATAGTTCAAAGCGTGTGACTACAAGGTTTAGTCCATTTATGCTTTTATATGGTTTTCAACCTAGATCACCAGTTACAGTGGGGTTGGCTAAGGAGAAGATACAACAAGTGAAGGATTTTCTCCAAGACCATTTTGATATGCTTCGAGTATCTTGACAGAATGTTAAGCAAGATCAAGATCGATATAAGTAGTACGCAAATGAACATCATCACCTTGCTACTTTTGAAGAAGGAGACAAGGTTTTCCTCAAAGTTCTGGAGCATTCAGAAAGTCTAAAGACGGGAAAAGTTGCTAAAATTTCACCACGCTATTGTGGACCTTTACCATTCTCAAACAGATAGGTCAAGTGGCCTATAAGTTAGCTCTTCCTGAGCACTCACGAGTTCATCTTGTTTTTCATGTTAGTTATTTACGAAAACAACTAGGAAAAAAATGATAATGTCATTGACATAGGTGTGTTAGTTGACCTTATCAAACCGCCAAGCATCCCTCATGAGCCCGAAAAGATTTTGGAGTCTCATGAGCTTCTCACCAGACATCATGTTAGATTACAGGTGTTAGTAAAATGGCTAAACAGATCTGAAGAATGTTCTACATGGGAGAATGTCTCCACACTTAAGAAACGTATCCCTACATTCGTTTTCAAGGACGAAAATGATTCTCCAAGGGGGGGAGGGGGGGGTAATGTAAGGACACGGTCCTACGGGCAAGGCCACCGGCACGATCGGACAGTGTGTGCGCTAGGGGGAGGCTATAAGATAGCATGGTTGGGTGGAGACCAGCACACGCATTACTCTTGTCCTTTCAGTTACCTTCTAAAAAGGACATTCATGGGGCTCCTGCTTGTTCAGGCTCATGAAAAACTTGGATACATGTGAACACCATTTTACAGATTTTAGAAAGCATTGACAACGAGAGGTCAAGGAGGATCTTGAAGAAGTTCATGGCACCCGTTATGGTTTTCACCGTGTATTCTTTAGTTTCCGGTCCTTGCTCTGGAGCTGTCAGTTTCGGGTGGTTAAGCCAAGTCGGCCTTCCCTTTTTTAGTGCTTCATGTGCTTGCCATGTCTTTACCCTTGGTACATGACAG
Source organism: Adiantum capillus-veneris (assembly GCF_014529385.1). Classification (NCBI taxonomy): domain Eukaryota; kingdom Viridiplantae; phylum Streptophyta; class Polypodiopsida; order Polypodiales; family Pteridaceae; genus Adiantum; species Adiantum capillus-veneris. The sequence goes on from NC_140953.1 coordinate 18,413,946, forward strand.
AATGTTGGGTCCTTCTGAATTGATGCCGGTGCTCTTGTAAACAAAATGATATATCTTGAGTTTTTGTTGAGCCAATTTTTCCTCCATGTGGGGTGGAGGGCATCTGATCCCTGCTCTTGCATATCCTTGTAGAGTCTTTCTTTTACTTGCAACAGCTCCACCTTTATCAAAGGATAAGGCATCGATTGTTGATGCCATTGAGGATTGATTTGATTGGGAGTGAGCTGAGTTACATTGAGAGAGTGAAGGACTCTCAACTCGTAATCCATAGCCACTTTCCATTCAGCATCCACTTCTTGAACAATCTGCTCTTTAAGTGCATCTTCTTCAGCTTTAGAGAGCTAGACCATTGGCGCTTGTTCCTTGTCTGTTATTGGTATCTGGAATTAAAAACTTTTTGTCTGCCCTTCATTATATTGTGTTTCTATTTTTGCAAAGGAGATTGATGGTATCTCTAGATTTGGCTGTTGAGATGTACTGCCTCCTCCTGAGTTTCCACATTCCCTTCTCTCAGCAACTGATTGGATTTTTTCAATTCTTCTATCTCTCTAAGAAATTGATCTTCCCTTTGCATGCACATTTGGGTGAGGTCCCTTCTTTGTTCTTGTTCCAGCTTCAACTCAAGTTCCAATTCTTTGTTTTTCTTTTCTAAAGTTTTGTAAACTTCACCAGTCCCCTTGAGTGAAGCTACTGCTGGGTTTTCCCTTATTTGCTTTAGAAATGACACTTGGTCATTGATTCTCTGCTCTGAGTATTGCAAAGAAGCAATTGCTACATTCAAATGTACCTGGAGCTTTTGCACTGACTAAGTAGTGCTCATAAGTTCATTTGTCACTTCAGTTAGCTACTGCTCCTTGCTTTTGCAGGCATATGCTAAATGTGTGAGGAGTTCCCCTAATTCTTCCATCTCTTTTTCTTGCTTTTCCTTAAAGTTTTGGTGTTGTTTTGCTTCGTTCTTGAGCTTTTTGATTTGGACTTGAAGATTTTCAATGATACTCATTCTGTCTTCAAGCTTGCCTTGGAGCGCGTCAATCACCTGTTCAAGTTCTCGAGCTTTAGCACTGTGACTAAGAGCTGCTGTTGCATTTTCTCAATCATCAACTGCATCTGATTTGCAGATTCATTGACTTGAGTGATGACTTCATCCGTTGTTTCCCACTCTTTGGATTCTGCTTGTTTCTCTTTGGAAGGTCCAACCTCATCTTGGGTTGTTTCTTTTAGATGTTCTTGATTGGCTTCCTTCTCTTTTTTCTCGTCTGCTTTTATTTCCTTGCCTTCATCTGATTGGTTAGTTGAAGAAGAGCTTGGACTCGGAAGAGGGTGATCCCCTTGTTCGGTATTGAGTGAGGATGGCCTTGGAGACATCTCCTGTTGTTCCTACTATGTTTCAGGTGGTTTCCCAACTTCTGCTTGTTGTGGTTATTGAGCAGTAGACTCTTCTTTGGCTTTTCTTTGAGCTTCCGCCAATGCCTCTTGTATTTTCAGGGCTTCAGATTTTGTATACATCCTTTCTAACATGTCTTTCGGGTCTTCTTCTCAGGGTTTTTGGTTCTAGGACCCTTGACTTCCCCCGGATTCCATAGATCTGGAGTTTGTCCAACAGCTTGTCGATGTCGTTCATAAGCTTCCTTTTCTCTTTGTCCTTGACCTCTAGGGTAGACCTTGGCCTGACAGCACTCCCCCCTTGGAGAAGTGTTTTCTTCCTTGAAAAAAAAAGTGGGTTACTTCTTTTTAAGAACACTAATGTTTTCTCAAGTGGCACCTTCTTCAGGTCAGTTCAATCGTTCCTCTATACAAGAACTTGTTGAACTTCATGACGATGCATACGTAAATCATGATAGTCTAAAATACATGCAGGTTTATGCGGTTGGGATAGGAGGTTCAATAAAATCAACCAGAATTTGTTGGTCAATGACAGTGTTGTCCCAATGTAAGCGTTTATGCAAACGGCTTACATGAAATATCGGATAAATACAAGAGTGCGCACAATTTATGAAGTTGTGAGCCAGATTCCTAACTCGTGTGAGTATCTTGAAAAGCTCATAGTTACTAAGGGATAGAATAAGGAGTTTCCTCATGTCACACTGCTGAACATTTTGGAACACACAGAACAACATGTTCACCCCTAATGAAGGTTACAAACCAACATGCTTTGTCAGCACACCTACTAAGTCCTTGACTTATGAAACTATTGAATCGGTATCCAACTCCACCACAACAGGTGTTCAAAATTGGAAACCTAAGCAAATTCTAGAATAGGGAGAGAATTGCCCATTCAAAATGATTTGTGCTAACGTATGCTCTTAGCAGATCCTTTAGCACTAAAAAAATACTCGTAAGCTACCGATCTAATGTGGGATGAATAGCAAGAGTAAGACTGAGGTACTTTACCCCAACCACTTACAGACAGTCTTCCACGACTGACGATAAGTTTGACTCAGCCAGTGAGTATCCAGCGATATACTCGATATGGAGTGGAGGCAATCAACTAGGTTGAAAGCGGGTTGGAGTGGAGTAAGCTCATAGAGTATAGACCATCCAACCACAGACACCCATCCTGAGCCGTTACCTTGTACGGTAGGGTGTAAACTCATAAATCTGCTTGAAAAGTTGCACTTGAAGAGCAAAAAATTGTAGAAACAATAAAGTCCATGAATTGGCATGCCACTCCGAAAAAATTTGTGTCAAGACACTAGGGCCCATAACACCTAATATGCATGCATTTAACACAAACAAATTCGAACCGCAATTCCATGACGAGACTTTCCACGGCACGTACGTGAAAGCCTTGCAACAAGAGTTGGATCATAATAGAATGTGAAAGCTCCATCACACCAAGGTACCAACCATGAGACATTCTCATGAACGTAGCATACTTGGCTATATGTAGAAACGACCCTCCATTAAGGTGGTTTCATAGCACTTGTAATTGTAACAAGTTTCTACTTAGTACCCAACCATTTATGGCCACTAAAATTTCTCCTGATACGATGTGCTCCAAATGGTCTAATAAACAGATGCGACTAGCACGTAGGGACTTTGTTGCGACACATCATTAGGAAGTAGGCGCAAGTGTCAGTCCCAGAGACTCATATTCTCCACCTGTGGAATATGTCTCAAAGAAGGACGTCAGGATACGTGACATCCATCAAGCACGAGATGTACTTGTGTGTGGAGGTAGCTGCAAACACTCTGCGATGAGTGAGAGGGACACTCATTATCATTGCTCCACACTAGCTAAACCAAAATCCTTGAGTTCCTAGACCATGTTGTGTCCCATGTGACAACATGTGCCAAAGAGAACCGTACCATGTAGGTCTCTAATTGTTTCAACAAGATTCAAACCCATTACGATATCTTGATGAACAAGGAAGGGAGAAAATAACAATATTTTCTCAAAATGCTATGCTCATCCATGACCTTTTCACTTGGCTAAAGAGCAAGCTCGATGAAAGCCTTCTAGCCCAAACATCCCGGTTACATAACGCAAACAAACTTAATCGGAAAGGAAAATAAATACAAAAAACATGTACTTACCACGAGGTGGAAATTACCTGATACTTACCCGGAAGTCAAGTACAACCCTCAACCTGTAAGCGTACCATAGCAAAAAAAATTGAACTGTTAATCACTAAATTAGAGGTTAATGAAGATAAACAAATCGAACTTGTAACCCTTGGTGTTGCCGTGGCAATCCAAACCCCTAGGTATAGCTTTCAAAACCAAACCCCTTGGTGAAAGGTTGGAAAGAACCTTTTGACTATCCCTTGGTAGATACTGTTTCTTGAAAAACAAAGTGTGAAGGTGTCCAAAAATGACCATCAACACGTATAGTGTGATTTTGTAATCACATATATGGTCATACCACAAAATTGTGCTCCTATATGCACACCTAGTGCTATAGAGAAAATTGGAGATCCACGCAGGGCGGAACCCCTAGCTCTTATGGACAGCCATGCTGCCGAAAATGCTTGCTGCATCTATACGTCGTGTTATAGATCAGCCTATGCGAGTGTAAGTTCATCAAAAACTCAACTCAATTGTCGCACCAAAAACATGTAGTGCTTACAAAATATCCATATGTAATGACAAGACTCTTGCTTGGCATTTAACATCGATATGGATTCCACGGGTTAGATATGTTCAAGTTGGAGAACAATCACCCAAGGAATGTCAACAGTTGGGTCTTACCCTAGATTATGGTTCTTAGCCAGCATGTGTGGCTCCTAGCCTTTATGTCAACTAGTGTTCAATCGATGAACCGACGAAGACTAATTTGGATGGCGTCTTGGCCACTTGCTAGCTGCTGCTGAGAGTTAGAGCACCTTGGCTCAGGCTGACTCACAAGAAAAACATGTATCAAAAGCTTCTCAGAAAGTTTTCATTATTCTTCTAGAGAAATAAGAAAGAGAGAGAAGGAGAGTATGCTAGACTGAGGAAATTTACTTAAGTTTCTAGAGTGTGTACCCAATCTGTGTGCTCATATGCATCTTATGCCTGACTTGCAACTTATCCGATGAGCATTCCACAGTTTGCTGGTATGACGAGAGAGAGGGAACAAAAAAACACAAAACGCATCCCGACCCACCAACCTTACAGGGGTCGTGATTGTACAAAAATGACTTAAAGATGGCACTTTGCCGGTGAACTAAGTCCTAAATTTAGGTTCCTTTTAGTGTTGGTATGCAATGACAACAACCAAAAAGAAAATTATGGGAAACAATTCAGAACTAATAGTGTCCTTAACAGAGTGACTATGTGAGAGCACAAGCGTACTTTATACCACATGGGTAGCATGCCTTGCATACAAAAGTGGAAGCTTGTGGCTACCGTGACAATCGTAAAAGTCAACACCATCAGTGCCTTGCACCGGCTAGATTGGTAGGGATTCGGTGAGATGATATCCCGATTAATGTAGGTGCTTCAAACTTAGTTTCCATTGCTCTTGACGCCAAGTCAATTGTAGCATGAATTAGGGCTTTGCACAACAAACAATACTATCCAAAGTAAATGTGGAACGTAAAATTTTGTGACACGTGTATCATATACACCCTAATTCAGTGATCTTGTATGCACCTCATAGTGTGTTCGGCTGATCATAGAAGCCGAGATTATTTAACTGGTCTTACCAAAAATTACTATACCAGAAAAGAAATTGGGACATAACATTACCCAATTCAAAAAACGGACAATACTCTGAAAATCCACATTCACGTATGAGAAAATGTATGAGCATAACATGTTCAAAAGACATATAGCTACTATGCTCTGCACCAAAATTGGAGTTTATGTTGAATCATGAACTCATGCATCATGCTTACGTTGCCGTACATGTGGACACTGCTTTTTTTTTTATGCGTTCCTAAGCAATAAAAGCATAATTTTTGACTCTTTGCCCATTGAAAGTCGGATTGTGATAGTCGCTTCTTGACCACGTTGGTCATGACCAGATATGTATCTACAACCGAGTCGGATTGTGATAGTTGCTTCTTGACCATGTTGGTCATGACCAGATCTGTATCTACAACCGATTTCTCTTCTGCATGCTGGACCTCTTTGGTCACAACTGGTGGGCAGAAAACCCCTTGGGTTGCCAGCAAGTGAGAAGCTGATTTTCGTAACATATTTTAAATTAATCGTGTGAGATTTTCCACTTGCGTAGCCAATATTTTGACCCGTACGACTAGCTTGCAAAATCGGGCATCAAAAGTTTCCTCTCGAGTGACGAACTCCCTGGCATCTGGCAAGTTACTATCATCCTCCAGAATATCAGACACACTCTGAGAAGGAGGTGTAGATACTCACGGAGAGAGAGATAGATTGCCTGGGTATGCATCATCCGTCCCTGTTGCCATGTGGGTACTCTCCATGAGAGTATCCGGCGACGGGCATCCACAGGTGGATCAAACTCTAGGTATTTGAAGTCAAACATGTGTTGATCATCAATTTCCGCACTCATGGCAAAAACGTGTTGTGCAAACAAAAGAGAAAACAATACCTTGGAGTGCAGAAAGGCTTGTAACCGGACCGAACACAGAAACTCGTAGCCGTAGTACGCACTGCAAACGGTCTGCTAATTACTCCGTTCGTCACAGCTTTGCTAATCTGTAATTTCACTCATTCAAATACACTGCTTGAACATGTTGCAGTCGATTTGATCTTTCGAAGAAACAAGTGGTGATGGATACTTGTTTGAAAACCCTAAAGCCGTCATAAATTAATCTTGACGCACTGCTGCAATTTTACAATTTTGGCGAATTTGTAGGAAATCGACAGCCTGTCGAAGAATTTCCTGGCCCTTGTCGGCGAGGTTATGTTGCACTTGGCCGACTACAAAATTGATGTTCAATCCGGAGATATTACCATACAGTAGGTTCGTGCAAAATTTTGCAAATTCAATTACTGATGGCTTGCCGAAAGATGCGCCAAGAAGCAAGGCTTGCCCAACTTTGTATGCCCAGAGTGCGTGTTTTTCTTGTATGGGGTGTATGCCAGGGTGGGCATGCACCCTACTTTAAATAATTTGCCCAAGGCCTTTGGCCTTAGGGCACTGTAATGTGAAAAGCTCAGCGATGTCGCGCTATTGCAGAGCCGTCGAGAGAGAGAAAGAGAGACGATATGGCGTGAGTTGCTCGTCCTTGCCTGCCGCAGTGATGAACTACGTGCAGCCTGGCCTCGCGCTCTTGTAGAGTTCCATAGGGTGGGCTTTTGAGCAGGTCAATTTTCCACTTCCCCTCTCCTCAAGAGGCCCTGCACGCAATGCTCCTTGCTTGACCAGTTTCCCCGCTTGGCAAGAGAGAATCTCCATGGCCATGAACATGCAACATGCAAAAAAGGAGGACCACGCCCCTTTCCCAGCTATCTTTAGCTCTGATACCAATGTAGAACCCTGGGAATTGTCGTGAATGATCCTCCACCCAACCACCCTTTTATAGCCCATTGGCTTGCAGGATCTCTTCTCCACTGGGCAGCCGGCCCTTGGCCAGGTCCTTAATCTCCAGGGTGGTCCTTGGCTTGATAGGTATACACCTCCTTTAGAGTTTTCTTCAACTCTTAATATTTTTTCTTTCGTTCAACCCGTGTCATGGATGATTCATCATCATGGTGCTTAGGTTTTGATTGAGATTCCTTTCTCATTTTCCTTGACGTTTTTAATGTTTCTTGCTTGTTGGTTGAGGGATATCTATCCGTGATTTTGTCTTTGACACAATCATGTGCATCTATCTACATCAGAAACTGTATTCTACTAGAAACTGATGGCATAGGTCTAGGTTTCAAGTTTTTTGTTTCTCTTTTCTTCTAGTCTTCTTGGTTTTTGGTTTGGAAAGTCAAAAAACTTTTCCTCTCCTCCTTTTAGGAGTAGTTGAATGTTCTTTTTCTGATCCAAAATCATCGGATGTAGCTGAATGTTCTTCAAACTCATTAGTAGATCATAATAGAGGTCTAAAAAGACTTGTTGAGATTTCAGTAAATCCTTGGGTTCCTGAACTTCATCTTCAATTTGAATGGTTGAGATCATTTGTATGGGAATTATTTCATGACCATCCTCATTACAAAATTGAGTAAGCATAGACGTATTCACACACACATCCATTGTTGCCAAAATTTGAGTCCATTCAAATGGCTCAAACAAATTCTTTGGAAAGGATTCAGATATATATCCTTCATCTGTGTAATCCCTTTCCAAGATACATTCTTCTCATTCTAAACTCTCTTTTTTTGAGGCCCACACACCCAAATAGGTGTGTCTTTGTTTAACCAAGATGGAAGTTTTGATTTAGCTAAAGTGATTGAGTCAAATTTTTAAATGGGTGTTTCCATTTATCTCTATAAGTGTGATCTTTCAAATTAACCCTTGTGATTGATCCCACTTGCTTCAAGTACAGGTAATTGTTTGCCCAATCTTGAATGAGTTGTACTTGCCTCATGAATGGCCTTCCCAAGATGATTTCACAATTAAGTTTCTTTCCAAAGTCCACTGTCGCAAAAGTATGTTGATAATCAATTCAACAAGAACTAACTATCACTTTTTCAAGCAGTCTTAGGGATTTTTCTATGTGTCCATCCGTCGATTGTAATTTCATTCAAGTTTGTCTAATGGCTGGTTTCCCCATAATTTCCATACTGCTTTTTTGGCTATGGCTATGCCAGCCCCACTGTCCAGTATTTCCATGGTTTCTACATCATTATATCTCACTGGAAGGGTTTGTGTTTCCTTCTTCCCCCTCGTGTATTCTCTGACTTTGTTCATAGGGATGGATCTAATCTCCTTTTTATCCAATTCATGTTTCATTTTATCTAAATTTTTACGATTAGCGATGTTATCCCTACCTTCTCTAGAGTTTTTTGTAAATCATTCCATAACTATGGTCTGATTTTTAATAGTTCTCCTAAGGTAAGAGTACATTGAATGGGTGTTGACATGATTGAATGGATGTTCTCTACCTCTAGGGTCTGTTCTGCTCTTTTTACCTGAGTGGTTTTGCACACTATGGACTCATCTTTGTTGTCTCTTAAGTAAGAGGGTAGTGTTTTTAGAGGCAATGGTTTAGACATTCTTGATGCTTCACAGTCGCAATCCCCATACAAAGATTGTATATCCATGTCCATATCATGAGGTAAATCATCTAACCAGACTTCCTTTATAGGAGATGATTTCAAAGTTATGCTTCCATCATTAATCTCTCTCACTTTTTCCCATAAATGTCTTGGCCAAATTTCCTCCACAAACAAAATTCCGTCTAAAGCATCTTCATTGTCAGGCACTATGAGTTTTGGATATTCAGCTTCAAGGTGGGGTTCTACCACCACTTTGGATTTCTCTTTATTGGTTTCTACCACAAGCTCCTCAGGTTTTGCTATACTCTCAAGCTTGGGTTTTTGTTTTTCTAGCATTTCTTGAGTAATTCTTACCAAATTTTGATAAGCTTCAAGCTTAGCTGCTTCCATATCTGGAGAAGGATAGTTTTTCCATTTGTTTTCTATATTTTGGCCCGCTTTAATTCCCGCTTGGAAATCTTCCAAGGCTGCATTGATTGGCTCAAAACTTTTGTCTACCAAATTGATCCTCTAGATTTTAATATGGTTTCCTTGATTTCACTCTCAATTTCTTTCACTTTTTCACACAGCTTCCTTACTCGAACTAGAAATTTCAAAATCCTCTACCTCAATGGTGGAAGACGAAGTGCAATTCTGGATACATGATCTCCAAGAAACTGCCGCTCCAGCGAACAAGAAAACTTAACCATATGTGGATCGCCTAGTGTCCATACAAACCGCAGAATCCAAACCAGTCTATCCAACTATGGATGCATCACTCTTCCCAAATCGTAAGCACTTGCTAGCTGAGCCCTTAACGTATCTCAAGATGTGATTTAATGCTTCCTACTGCTTTCTGCCTGGATTTTCCATAAACTCGTTGACCACTCCCAATACATATGCAATGTCTAGCCGTGTGCTTATCATGGTGAGCATAAGACTGCCAACTACCAAACAATATGGCACCTTTGCTATCTCTACCTTTTTTGCATCCGATTTGGGATAATCATGCTTGATAAGTTTTTTGTATGCTACCATTCGGGTACTCAATGCTTTCCCCCCTTGCATATTAAAACCTTGCAAGACCTTGTGAACAAACTCTTTCTGCAAAAGTTCAAGTAGACCACATTTGCGATCTCTCTTGATGCGCATACCAAGAAAGTGATGTGCATCACCCAAATCTTTCATAGAAAATTTCTTGCTTAAGGCATCCTTGAGAAGTGCAATCTCATCTTTTGACTTCCTGGCTATGAGCATATTATCCACGTACAAAATCAGAATGATGAAGGAACCATCGTGTACAAGCAGTGATCCTCTCGACTCCATACGTAACCCTAGGACTGAATGTACTTATCAAACTTGATGTACCATTGCCTTGAGCCTTGCTTTAATCCATACAAATTTTCTTGAGTCTACACACCAGTTCTTCACGTGTTGGCTTCTCAGGATTTATCACAAAACCCTCTAGCTATTTCAAGTATATCATCTCCAAGATCCCCATGAAGAACGTTGTCTTCACATCCATTTGGACCAATTCCAAGTCCTTGTCATCTTGACCACCAGAGAAAATATTTCATTAAAATCCATGCCTTTCGTTTGCTTTAAACCTTTTGCAACCAATCTTGCCTTATACTTAGGCTCGGGATCATCTGTGATATACTTCTTCTTGTACAACCATTTGCATGGCAATGGTTGTTTACGTGCACGTAACTCTAGAAAATCCCAAGTTTCATTGGCTAAAATTGATTTATACTCAGATTGCATAGCCTCTTCATGCTATCGTCCATGTGAATGGCCTCTTTGTAGCAAGTGGGTTCACCACAATCAGTGACTAGCAAGTAGTCTAAACTTGGTTCAAAACTCTTAAGTGCACGAGATATACAAGTACATCTTCAAAGTGCTTGACTGCTGGATTCCACTCTCTCTGAAGCAACATGTGTGTGTGTGTGTGTGCACGCACGCATGCACGTACGTGTGTGTGTGTGTGTGTGTGTGTGTGTGTGTGTGTGTGTGTGTGTGTGTGTGTGTGTGTGTGTGTGTGTGTGTGTGTGTGTGTGTGTGTGTGTGTGTGTGTGTGTGTGTGTGTGTGTGTGTGTGTGTGTACTAGTGGAAGGTGCATCACTAGCATGCCCAACATCCTGTGTAACTGGAAGTGAGGGAACATCCTCAAACCGCACTCTATGATACTCAATGTCTTTCACTGGATTTTTATGCATCTTAGACTTGTTAAATATCACCTATGAGTTGTGTATAACCTTCTTAGATTCTGAGTGCCAGAGAAGATATACTATCTCTCCGTCTACACCATATCCAATGAAGATGCACTTGTGTGATTTGGGGTCCAGCTATTAATTAAGCGCTTTTGGCACATGTGAGAATGCCTCACATCCAAATACACGTAATTTTTCATAATTGGGCTCTTTGTACATCCACATCTCCTGCAAAACCTTGTACTTTTGTGGTGTACTAGGTGACTGATTGATCAAGTAAGCAGCCATCGTAACAACCTCTCCCCAAAATTCTTGGTGACCCATTCTTGAATTTTTCTATTCATTCTCTCAGCCACACAGCTTTGGGCGGGTGTGTAAGGTGTGGTAAATTTTCTTCTAATGACTCTTTTACTGCAAAAGTCCTTGAACTCGGAGGATATGTACTCGCCTCCATTGTCACTGCGCAAAGCTTTAATCTTTCTACCTGATTGGTTCTCGACCAATGCTAAGAACTTTTGAAAGACACTAAAGACGTCGCTCTTTTGATTCAAGAGATAAACCCGCACCTTTCTATTGGAGTCGTCTATGAATGTTAGGAAGTATAATGCTCCCCCTAGAGAATTGATTGGCATAGGTCCACACAAGTCGCTATGAACAAGATCTAGAGGACTCCCTAACTCCTTGTCCAAAGGCGATGATGTTAACCTAGTCTGTTTGCCATAAATACAACGCTCACATAAAGAAAAGTTAGATTAATCAAACATAGGGATATAGCCAAAACGCTGCAAGACTTTCATTCCCTATTGACTCGTATGTCCTAGCTAGCTATGCCACAACTCTGTAGATGGCAATTCGGCTACACAAATAGAATTCTCTTTCACGGTAGAGACATAAAGTGAGTACAATGAGCTAGACTTTCGGTCTTTAAGCATGACCAGATTTCCCTTCTTGATAATCGAAGAACCATGAGCAATTATGGTAGTGTAACCCAAATCCTCCCAGCTATCAATTTGGGTACATGTCTGACATTGTGCAGCATAAACTCAGTGCCATTACTCATAGAAAATGTGATGCTGCCTACACTGCATATTTCAAGCTCATTAGAGTTGCCTAGCTTCACTGTGCCATCATGCATGGCAGTGTATGTAGAAAAACACTCCTTGTGAGGATTCACGTGAAAGCTAGCATCTTAGTCCACAATCCAGTTATGCGCATACCACTCATCATGAGCTAACAATGCATCAAGACTCAAATCCGATGTGAAAATCAACACATCATTTGGCACGTCTGAAACTGTCTCAATGGTTGGAGACTCAACCACATTAAGCTCTTTAATTTTCACACAGATTTTAGGTCAGGCTTTGCTTTCTCTTTGACCTTCTCACGCTGCATTGTGCACCAGTCTTTCTTCAAGTGTCCCTTTTTATGGGAGTAGTAACACTCTATATTTCACATGTCTTTGCAGCGACTCTTGCTACGACCTTGCCTGTGATCTTGTGAATGACAACAGCTATGACCACGCTGGTTTTGCTTGTCACGATTGCCACTAACTACATATGCATCACCATGCCCACTTGCATCAAGAGATTGACGTCGAATCTCCTCAGTGAGCAATGCATCAGCAACATTGCTAAAATCTAGCTTGTCATTGGGTGTAGAATTGGTTATGGCTGCGTTGAAGGTATCCCATGACGATGGTAGCGAGCATAGCAAGAAAATAGCCTTCATTTCATCATCAAAATTGAGACCTTTTGAAGTAAGATTTGAAAACACGTTGTGAGAACTAACATTACTACCTTCTTTCATGTTCATGCACATCAATTTCTTCATCAAGAAAACCTTATTCAAGGCGTTGTTGCCATCCCAAGCCTAACATAGAGAATCCCACAAATCTTTGGCATTGGTCATATCCATTATGGTAAAGTAAATGGATTCACCAAGGTGTAGGTGAATGGTTGCCATAGCACGCTCATTCAATTCATCCCACTCATCATCAGTGTACGCATTCTCTCTTCTTGCACACAAGGGTGCTATCAAGACTTTGTTGATCAAAACATCTTGCATACGTTGTCGCCAAATGACAAAGTTTGAACCATTAAACTTTTTGATGTGGTACGCTTCTTTTTCAGAAGCACTACTTGCAACCATGATTAAGAGAATGTAGCCAAAAACTTTATGGTGAATTGCCTAGGAAAATTTAGGCACAATTTCCCCTAGAACAGGCGAAAAAATCAAACCAAAATGTAGTTCAATCACTGTGTAAGGACAGTTAAAAGTGCCAAGAACGCATAAAACAGACTCGCGGGAAAAATCCGACAGAGTCTCCTTTGTATGAGGAGTCACAAATCAACTCAAAAAATTCATAAATTGCTCAAAAAAGAACCACTGGGCATCAACTGCTCGAAATCACTGTTGTGCGACTGCCAACTCAATGTCAAAAGCACAAAAAACCGTCCAGATACATGTCCTATGGTGAGGGTACCGTAAAGGGGAACTCTAACTACCTGTGTCACTGAAGGTATCTCAACATTCGAGAATACCCCAACTCAAAGAAAACCTCACATTATCGACCCTCCAAAGGCTAATGCAGATCATCAAAAAAATAATCTCTTAAATCATGCGAGTCATGTGCTTGTGGACATCACAGTTAATGGAATCCACCATGACTATGAGGCGGAGAAGGATGTCCTTGACGGAGTCGCTAGTGTTACAGGGGAACCGTAAACAATGATAGGGTGTAATTAATCCCATCGTATGGGCTTGCATATCAAAAAAATATAGTGATTATCCCTTGGATTTAAGTCGGTCTCAATAGTTTGAGTCCATGCCATACGTACCTCACACAATTTGTATTGGTATGTCCAAAGTAAAGTCTAAAGCACGGCAAAACAAGAGTAATTTGAAATTGTCATGTTTGCCACTCTGAGATCAATTGCCTTCACTTGAATCTGGCTCATAGCCATGTATGTTGATAAATTTAGAGCGGTGGATGTACCCTTCATGCCCTAGTTTCTTGGAGCATACCAAGCTCCAGCGAAAAAGCATGCAAACATGTTGCAAAGTCCCCCCAAGTTTGTATGTTGATAGCAGTTGAAGCTTCTATGTAATATGCCTAACATTAAAGTCTTACTTTGCATAAATACATTGAAAAGATAAGATAGGATGGAGCATGTGCACATAGCCAACATGTGCTCTTGCTGACATACAGATATCAATCTGCAAAAGAAAATAAACCTTGGAAATTGTACGTCTTATTGAGAGTCATAAAAGTACCGTAGATTACCCAATATTGAAAGGAGATAGCTGTGGAAACTTAGCTATCAAATTTTCTCGGACTGCAAAACTCTTCTTGATCAAAGCAACTTTTACTTGCCAAGCTAACTTGTAGAAATTTTTGAAAGAGTTAATAAGTGCAAACTTGAAAACTTGAAATTTAATTGGCTTATTGACATACTTGAGTTGCCTCTCTTGGCACTAAAATTTGTATCACCGCATGGTGGGTTTGCCTATGCAGGATGTTTCATATGTGTAGAAGCCTTACTTCACTATGTACACTCACATGTTGATTGACGTAATGGGTTCCGACTGGCTCCCTGGCCATAGAATCATAACATATGCATTATAGGAATTATACCTGCTTGGAAATCTTGTTCCAATCAGGAAATCTTCCCATTCTGAGTGGCCGAGCATTGTAAGGGCCTCGTAAGGGCTTCCCCTTGGAAACTGCTACGTGACTGCCTTTATGACCATTTTGGGTGGTTTTCATAAGACCTAAATAAATACCTTAATAGGACATTAGCATCAGAACTAAATGTACTTACCATTAGTATCACAAAGTTTGGTTGATGCAACATGGAAACTTTCATTGCTTCAACTTCGCATGGATCCATTGTACATGTGGAGATGTGTAGAAAGCATTGTTTCCATGCAAACAAAGAGCATTCCATGCATACATAAAAAGGTGCAAATTAAAACAAATTTCTTTGACACAAAAATCTACACATTGCCTCTTCCAAGTTTCCATGAAACTTAGAAAAATGTAAACAACTTGTGTTCATGTGATGCATGAGCATGTAGCTCTGAAAAAAATCTCCGCCGTGAGAGAAGAGTGTACGCACCCATGTCTCATGAGAACAAGAAAGCATTCTTATGCTTACAAACTAATAGCAGATCACAAGAGTGTGAAGAAACTGCATGCAAAAGTCTCAACATAAAAGTTCTTGAATTCACAACGTATTTGCTTACCTGCACTTGCATGCAAGAGCGAGAGTGCAAAATTCAACACATGGAGATTTTTTTGCCTCAAGAAAGTGCAACACATACTACATGAAAGCTCCAGAGGATGTTGGGCATGTAGATTTGTGAAAAAGCTCTTATTGTAAGTAAAAACAAGGAAAAACACACATGGTATATCTTGAGGCATATGGAGAGTACTTTCCTCTATGCAGCTCAGTACGAATTTTGAGGGCATGAAAAACTTGGGGGGGGGGGTAAACATCAAGACACCTATTGGAAAAACTCTTGGGATAGCAAGTATGCCTCCACGACAAGTTCTGTGAAAAACGGCCTGAAATTTGCGATCATGCATGCGACACTCCCACGGACCCAAACTTGGTTTTTGTAACCATACTTTGATACCATTATGAGAGACTTGGAACTAGCACATGAAACTCTTCACACAACCATGCCTAATATAGGCCCTTGGATTGCTAAATACAAACTCCCATGTACCGCATGTGTGTCTTAGCCCTTGGCCCTAGCCTGTCTTACCCTACGCTTAACAGGTACTCTACTAAATTTAAAATTAATATATATATATATACATACTTCATGAGCTTCAAGTATGGAATTATTAGTTGTGCAAGCTGTGAACGGATGATCATTGAGAAGGCTTAGGATGCTAATGAGTCCCTTAAATTCAAATTATAATCCTCTTACTTTGCTACTAGAAATTAACGAGTCCAATTAAGCCTAATTCTAGACATTTAAGTTAATACATTTAGTAGATAGACATTTGGATTAGTTAATCAATGCACGTACATGCATACATTAGAACATTGTCAGATCCCCAATTCTCAAGTCTCTTTTAAGAATAAAAAAAATAGATTCCATTGTTCACTTCTGAAATTTTTTGGTTTAGAATGCTCGTTTAGCAATGTTGTGAGGTTTTAAAATGAAAAGCAAAGTCGTTTCCATGTTTGAGTAGGTCAAACGTACACTTGGTTTTTTTTTTTTAATTGCTTTTTCTAGCTTTTTGTGCTTTTAGGTGCCTTTTTGTGAAAAGTAGGGATGGATCCTTTATCTACGAGTCTCCACAATGCTACGGTTTAATTTTATAAAAATCTATTTTCGAGTGCTTTTCATGCTATCTTTAGCTTATCATGTTTTTCGGTGCATTTTGGCAAAAAGCGAGTCCGTTCTCTTTGTTCGACTGACAAGGGAAACAATTAGTTCAAGTTTTATTTATTTTATTTTATTTGCTTTTTTACTATTTTTAGCTTTTCGTGCCTTTTGACCTTTTTGAAAAAGCAATGTGCTTTTTAAAAGGACATAAACCTAAAAATAATAATTTTAGTCATCATTTGGATATAAAATGGTCATACGGTGAAGAGACGGGATTAAACGAGATTTATGAGAATTCTCCATGCATGTGTTCAAGTGTGTGTGAGTGTGTGTGAGAGAGAAGGAGCATGAGTGACACACCCATTGCACTCTATTGAGCTTATCAACACCTTGGTTGTGTGCTTGCAATCTTTGTGGCTCGCACACGATGCAAGGCAAGTTCCCTAGCTCTCACAAGTATAGCAGGAGCATGCAGAGGTATAGTAGAGGTCAAGGTCACGGGTGGCATGCCAAGACTCTAGTTGACACATAGTCCTAGAGAAGGGATACGGCTAAGATTAGGCATTGGATCACGAGCTCTCTCATCCATCAAATCTATTGGGTAAACTAGGGATGAACTTTTTATCCCTAGTTTACCCATTCTTTACCCCTAGTTTAGGGATTTGATGATCGAGAGTGCATATGATCTGCAATGCCTTACCTTGACTATGCATCTTCCCTCAAGTAGTCCTTGAGCAAGATAAAGTATATTCAAATGTAGCTAGAACTCACAATAGGTTGTGAATAAATTGCCAACTCCATCTATCCATGTGGCATCTACAAAGTAAACTGTTTCAAAGATATTTGCAACTGGTGGTGCCACTTTCTTCAACATGGAGAGGAGAAGTGGGAGGGAAACCAAAAGTCGAGCCAAAGGCCTTAAATGTGGAATCAAGGCTATTCTATGGGGTGTGCAATTGTAGTTGATCATTTGCCTATGTAGCTTTTTTTATAGGAGGCCTCCATCCTCATCATGTGAATATAACAATATTTGGGAAGGCATGCCCCAAATCTGATTTTTGTAGTGCATAGGATGAAGCTAGACTATAGCATTGGCTCCGACAATGCAATAGCGGGAAGAGCGCATGAGAGAAAGGGAAGGGAAGAGATGTACACTAGATGTGGGTGGAGCTTCACTCTATGGGAATAGAGTGAGTGAGTCCCTTATTCATATGTATATAAAGAAAGGTATGAGTAGACAATGGGTGGTTGAACATCATGAGTGGCCGGACTTCAGGTAGTAGAATTTGGGTAGGCGCATGAGCCTTTACCCCAAAAATCTCCCACTAAAGGAGAATGTGCCTACAAGTGTATCCTACTAGCTAAATTACTAATATGTACAAAGAGATATAGGTGAGAGACTCTCTCAACCTATGCCCGTTGGCTCACTCTGTAGATATGCATACAATTGTATCTGCTCTAGCACCGAGGAAGAGTGTGCAATACTACTAGATCCTACACGCAAGTCCTGCAAGTATTCACTAACAACGCATCATGCTAGTGTTTGTCATCGGAGGACTAACAATGCCAACTTCAAATGCTCTCACTGTAGCTGCTATCTGAGATCTCAACCTCAAAAGGTCATACATGAGTGCCCCAAACGCTGATTAAATCCATGTAACCTCGGCTAACCTATCCCTTTCAAACACCTTTGCACTATGTGCAATTTGTGCACCATCAAGACTTGAGACAAATGGATGTGAAAAATCGGGGGTGCTCAACATTGCGACCATTTTTACATCCACCGTACCATGCTCTACATGTCCTAGCATAACCATGCCCGCATCTAGCACAAGCATATAAAAGAAATCCATTTAATCAATATTTGTATGTGTATCTAAGGAGTAGACCTACTCTACCTCTGTCCACACAAACTCTAACTACACCTGTTGTGTCTCACTAGAGCAATGCCGCTCTAATTGTATATCCACAGACACATCTTGCACAGCACTGAGTTCCCGCTAAGTACATGTTTGAAAAGTCACTGAGACTAGACCGTCTTGTACATGTGACACTGCTCTGCTCCCTGACTGGCAAAGCATCAGAATATTTCACCACTAACAGTGACTGCTCTACCCGTGCACTCAAAAAGTTGTCCTGCTCTATATGTTTGTCCTCAGATCTTGCATGCACAACGAGCGAAGTGTCACGTTCCTCATTAACAAAGTGTACTTGCCTAGACTGCAAATGTCTACATGGAAATGGACTCACAGAGGCTGTGGCATCTCTGACACCAAGAACATAGAGAAGATTCAAAAAAGCACCACAATGGCCTCGCGCTATCATAAGCAAACCTCTCCTCATCAGTCAATTGAACATGGCACCCATAATCTTTGAGCTGTGAGATGGATATCAAACTCCTATGAGCATCAAGCACATGTTGAACATCATGGAGCACAAGCATACTCCCATTGGCGAAGTACAAATGAATGTCACCCATACCATGGAGACCATCCTGTCTCAGAGAAAAACACGTACTAAACCACTCCCCGCGAGGAGTAACATGGCATAAAGCACTATTGTTTAGCTGCCAGTTGTGAGACAAATTCCATGCATGTCTGGGTAAACTTACGGAAGTAGGAGTGTCTACCACACTAGTACTCTTAGCAACAACCATTGGATTCCTCTGTCTCCAACACCTGAAACAACATCTCCTCATGTGCCCTGGTCTACCACAATGGAAGCAAACCACATGTGTGCACCTTTGAGACCTACCTGATACACCAACCTATGTATCCAATGACAAAATATCACTATAAGATGCCATAATTGAGCGCAAAATGATTCTATAGATCATCCCACACAAAGTGTAAATGCATTGTCCACAAGAGCATGACCACTCAACACAATGCAAAATAAAACTAGATGATCAAACACCTACCACCAAACTATGGCAAAGCTCGCATAAAGTGCATAAACCTTTGTCAAAACCAAGAACCAATCATACATAAATTGTGACCATACACAATGAGAGTGCAAGAAAAATGACCATCCCCATAGACACAAGCCAAAACTTGGCTAAAACAACTCTCTAGCACCTGTCACAAAACGCATAAAACCTGGTGAAAAACCAACATAGTCTCCTCTGTAAGTGGGAAAAATGTCACCAAAATTGAGGAAATAACCAATTCCAAAACAATATGGTACGATGTCAAACATAATGGCAAACAATCAAGGAATCCCTTAATTGGAATCAACAAGTGTAAAGCTCTTGCAATGTCAATACATGAGCTATCGTTTCTCAACAAGACACTACAAACCTATGAGCTAATTGCCAAGCTCACCAGTGTGGTATCAAGGAATACATGCACTAATCTCCCACATGTAGAGAATACCACATGAAAGCCCTGAGTGCAACCTGCAATCACAACTTGGATCACATCAAATCATACGCATAGAACTCCTGGGAAAAATTTGTCAGAGTCCCCGCACAATAAAATGACTATTAAACCCAAATAACCAGCAAGTTATCAAGCTCAAACACGAGAAATAAATGCACATCATATTTGCAGTCAATATACATCAAATATCTACAAAATGTGTCCTATGAAAACTTGTGAAAAAAGCTCCACCTGTTTGCTTTGATATTGAATGTAGGATCGGTGTTGTTGATGCACAAGTGGGAACAGCACATCGGAGAGTGGGAAAGGAAGAGATGCATACGATATATGGGTGGAGCTTCACTTTGTGGGAATAGAGTGAGTGAGACCCTTATTTGTATGTACATAACGAATAAGATATGAGTAGACATGTGGGCGGTCAGGGACATAAAGAGTGGCCAGGGACTCTGGGTAGGTGCATGAGCATTTACCCCAACATAGACAAGTCGGATGCCTTCACTTATAGCGTCGCTCAAGGAGGGAACTTGATTACCTTTTGAACAGCTTCAAACTTTCTTTGTCGCGTTTATAGAGCATGACTATAATGCCTTCAATCTCTCTCTCTCTCTCTCTCTCTCTCTCTCTCTCTCTCTCTCTCTCTCTCTCTCTCTCTCTCTCTCTCTCTCTCCCCATGGTATCAACAAAGATAGATCACACAAAAGGTGGTTTGATAAAGATTGTCAAGATGCTCAAAAGTCCCTGATAAATCTTGATGCAACTATGAATAAATAAAACTATCAAAGTCATTTGCATACATACAGGCATTGATTCAAAAGAAGAGAAGAAGACGGAAAGTAAAGCAACATTTTTTTCAAGTCCAAGAAAAGGCACATGCATGTGGAAGATTTTGGAGAAACTTGAGGGGCAAGCGAGTTGAGAGTTTTGATAGATTAAGTCTTGTGGATATGTACACACATTGTAAGCAGCTATATGAGCAACCAAATGCTTGAAAAATGTCATTTTATGGTTCACTCCCTTGTATGCCCTCTTTTTTAACTATTGAGGATGTATGCGGTGGGCTCAAAAAGTTGGCCCCTCGCAAAGTGGGAGATATCAAGGTATCAAGTCAAAAATGATAAAATGGTTGGGAGATTTTGCACATGATTGGATGTGTGATATGTTCAGCCTTGCACTTCAACATGGTATGCCTTATGATTGGAGTACTAATTGGGTCAAACCTTTGTACAAAGGAGGGGATATAAAACAATGTAAATAACTACCGAACTATAATGATTGGGTCTCTTATGGCAAAGTTTTTTGGGTGCATAATGGAGATAAAATTGCGTGCTTGGGCTAAAGAGAATGCTAAGAGTGCAAAAGGACAAGCAGGTTTTAGTCGACGCCATAGCACCATTGATCATCTTGTCACTCTTCATGTTCTCATGAAGGAAATTCGATTGAAAGACAAGCAATTGTACTGTTGCTTTGTGGACTTTAAGAAAGCCTTTGATATGATTTCATGTAAGAATTTGTGAAGAAGGATGGAAGAACTCCAAGTGCCATGTGAGTTTATGCTTGCGGTTTCTCAAATCTATGAGAAGGTGATGTGTCAATTGCACATAGGAAGAGGAATTTCAAAAAAATTTGCAAGCACTATTGGGGTTAAACAAGGATGTCCATTGTCACCAAGTCTCTTTGGTTTATGTAAATCAATTGGAACAAATGGCACTTGACTTTATGCAAGAAGAAGACATTGAAGAGGTCACTATTTTTAATGCACTAATCATGCTTTTGTTATATGTAGATGATGTAGTGCTTCTAGCACAAACGTTAGAGGATGCACAAAAGCTTATGGTTGTGCTTGAGAGCTTTTGCTTGCATAGTGGGATGATTGTGAATGAATCCAAAACAAAGGTTATGCTTGTGAAAACCAACCATAAGGAGAAGCCATGTATTGTGTACAACAATGAGACACTTGAATTTGTTTTGAGAGCTTCAAGTACCTTGGTCTTGAGGTTCTAGCCAATTTCAAGTAGCATGAATGTGCTATGCATCATTTGGAAGTGGGAAAGAGAGCGTACTATGCATTTGAGAACATATGTAATGCAAGAAACATCAAGTGTTGGGTTCTCAAGAAGTACCTTTTTGACACATTGGTGACACCGGTTCTTCTTTATGGAATTAAAGTAGTCTACTTGGAAAGAGTTTGAGAATGTCCAAAAAAAAAATCTTACAAACTTTCTCCAAGTTAAGACACAACCATTATATATGGTCCTACTTCTTGAGTCAAGATCTCTTCCAATTGAGGTTATGGGCATGGAAAGGGTTGTGGAGTACATGATAAAGATGCGTCAAAACCCCTCACATCGACTTCCTGCAATTGCATGGGAAGCAAGCAAAAAAGTTCAAAAGAAGCATAAAAGCAAGATCTTGAGCACGGGATGGATGCAAGACCTAAAGAAGTGGTTTGGGAGATGGGATGCATTACACTTGCTACATGATGCCTCAATTGACTCCCAAGTGAATGAAGCTTTTGTACAACGCCAATGTATTACGAGAGGAATCCGGTGGGTCACACTTCATACATTACACCATCCATATTGCCCCCAACTACAAAACCATGTTCTTCGCTGAAAGAGGAAACCGTACTCACCCTTATATGCTTGAGCCTATCCCCTTGTTAGTGGTATGCACTATTGCAGCCATTTGGCTTAGCTCCCACAATGCAAGACAGGGTGTTGAGGCAATGGAGGAGAGTCAAATCGGTTGGGCACATTATGTTCATTGTAGTTTTGAGGCTCTGAGTACCACACGATACTAGAGTGCTCAGCTTTTGGTCACATCCAAACTTGCTTCCTTCACATTTTCATCCATGACTTAGACGTACACACTTTCCTCTCCCAACCACAGTGTGGGCTCTCCATTGTGACTCTCATCACCACAATTATGGAGCATCGAGAGTCACTCATCAGCCACACACATACTACGTCACATGTAGCTTTGGTCCCATAGGTCATATTTGACCTCCAAGGAAGATAATAAAATCTCTCTCTCTCTCTCTCTCTCTCTCTCTCTCTCTCTCTCTCTCTCTCTCTCTCTCTCTCTCTCTCTCTCTTTATATATATATATATATATATATCAGGTTCTATTGTTACCTTGAGTACATCCATCTTTGTGCCATCAATCTCAAAAACGGTTGTGTTTTCCACGACAGAGAATGGGGTGGAGCAACCTCCAACAAAGAAATGGAAACAGGAGATGCTAGAGAGGCGACTGTAAGTGTTATTGGTGGCAAGCCAATCCTTTATGACCTATACTGGTCAGACTACGACAGATGCAGGTCAAACAGTGTCAGTACCCATTTCTATTCCAGCATCGACTCCTTTGTGGCAGTGCTAGTAAGAACTTCTACTATTGTTGTGTTGACCCAAGGTAAGGGGCAGTAAAACAAGGAGGTGCACAAAGCAATAGATGTGAAACCTTCTCAATAACGGAGTTGCCCCCTATTCCTTGTAGCGGTGCGGTGTATTGAATTTCCATGGTTTCAAACAGGATATCAACTAGAGAAGTGCCTTCCATTTATGTATTAATTTAACTTACGCGCGTGGAGCAAAGACAAAGACAGCAACTACAAGTTATTCCATGCGTGCAACAACAAATTTGTGAGTTGACAATCCAAAGCCAGTCCTTGACAAGTAGGATTGTTGAACTGGAAAGCTGCTTGCAACAGGAAAAATCGTGAGCGTTGTTGGTAGAACAAAGGAAAGAGCAAGCCCGACATCAGGTCTTGTAAGCAATAGAGATAACCACTCTGGCTTAGGAGCAGCGGGCAAAGTTTACACAAAGCAGATCTGAGGAGCTTGCCACTTACAGAAGACAACCTGGATGAGGTGGTCTCGCTTCTGAAGGAGGATATTCAAGTTCACTAGGAAGGCCAAATCCAAAAGTGGCAAGCAGCATTGAAGCCCTTCGCAGTGGAATCTGACATTCACTGCACTAGAGGGCCATCCGAGTGGGACTGCTTGTCCTCATGAGCTTTCTTCACCCTTGCATCAGTTCTTTTTATTGATTCCTAGATGCTCTGAGCAAGAGTGTCCCAAGCTGTAGGATTGTCCACATTCATATCTTTTTTGAGCTTGCTAAGTGCTATTTTGACTAGGCTTTTAAAAAGTGGTTCTTTGAACAGGTATTTCCTTGTGACTAGCTTCTTCTTTTTCCATTTAAGTTAGGGTTGCATGGCCCCTTTCCCCCTCTTTTGATGCATGGGCCTATCGATCCCACCGTGTTTCCTATAGCCTTTTCTCCCAAGGCCACCTCTGTGTAATGGAAATGGCCTATGAACTTTGAGAACAACGGAATTAAGAGAACTAGAGTGAGCATTGTCACAAGACTACTTTGAGAACATAGAGGGTGAACTTAATTAGCGGTAGCAACATAACCATAGACTTAATTAACTTGGAATAAACAATACTTTTTCAAGAGAGAGAATTAGAGAAGATGACAACATTTGAGGACCGGGTTTATGTGGAGCCGTTCCCCCCTCCAATAGGCTTTTGTATTATAGATTCTCCCATAAAGAGAGACTTGGTACAATACAATCTTTGTGTTCCTTGTGACCTAGGTGATTTAATGAAGATGGGAAACTTCATGTGTCCCAAGCATAACATAATCCTTGGTAAAAGCATTAACTATCCCCAGCCTCAGTCCCAAGGCCTCAAACACCTTCGAAGGTGGAGAGAGCTAGCAAGGAATGAGGGTAGGGAAGAGGAAGAAGAAACATTCATAGGAGAAAGAAATAGTTCCTCACTTATCATCATTCTTCTTGCTTAACATACATAATAGCATAGTAACGAAGATAGAGAAGATGGAAAGCTTAAGCATTGAAGCATGGCTCTTGGTTGGATTTCCATTCCATAGCTAAGAGTGTTGGTGTAGTCTCTCAAATTCTCAACAAGCTTGGAGAATGAGATGGAGCTCTTGCTTTGCAATTCACACAATATGTGTGTGTGTGTGTGTGTGTGTGTGTGTGTGTGTGTGTGTGTGTGTGTGTGTGTGTGTGTGTGTGTGTGTGTGTGTGTGTGTGTGTGTGTGTGTATTGGGGGAGAGAGAGAGAGAGAGAGAGAGAGAGAGAGAGTACCCCCCAAGCTAGCCCCCTCCTTGCCTGGGTCAACCCCCTCTTCTAGCTCATGGTGGAAGCTCATTGGACCCCTTCAAGCCTAGCCAGTCACATGCAAGAGTGCATATCAAAAAACCATACTAGCCTTCCGACAAGTGTCCCCCTTTCCCTTTTGAGAGAGAGGACTTGATAAATGCATAAATAATTAATTAAATTAGCTAAATTATCATTGGACCCCTTGAGAGGCCAACCACTTAGGCTTTAGGCACCTTATGAGGGCAACATGAAGAGGAAATTCACATGCGCCCCTGTTGCTTCATTAGGCGAGGCTTGACTTGTGTGAGGGTGTGTGTGTTCTCTCTCTAGCTCCTACAATGATGGCTCGACCCCCCTTCAGTAGGGATCATGTTGACTTTTGGGAACACCTTGAACCCTGTTGCTTCATTAGGCAAGGCTTGACTTGTGTGAGGGTGTGTGTGCTCTCTCTCTCTAGCTCCTACAATGAGGGCTCGACCCCCCTTCAGTAGGGATCATGTTGACTTTTGGGAACACCTTGAACCCCTTAAGCACCTTAGTCTTTAAGCACCTCAAGCACCTTAGTCAGCAAGCGGGCTCTCGCCACCTCAAGTACAGTCCTAGCTTGTGCCTAAGGTCAAAGGACTTTTAGCATTAACCTTTGGAGCTCTTTAATGAAGCTAACCCTAAGGTCTTTCAGCTTCATTATCTAGCCTTGCTCTTTGACAGACCATCTCTCATTTGGACCCCTTAAACCTTGGCCCCATGTTTAGATAGATCCATAAGCACATGTCTATATTCTAACCCTTGTTCCCATATATTGTCCCACATTAAATGATCAGTTTAATATGAGAAAATCATTTGGGTTGGTTAGATATTAGATTTTATGACATAACTTCTCTCTTGAAATCATAGTCCTCCTCGACTATGAGGTAGAAGAAATAAAGCCTTAGTCATTAGTTGATGTTTCTCAGCACGTAGAGGATCCCTTTTTACCATACGACATCATTCCAAAAGGGATGACTAATCCATTTGGTGCTTGGGAGACGTAGTTGCCGCAAGCATGTCTGCTCTTTAGTCCATTTCATTCTCCCAAAGTAGAGTGACAAATTCTACTTGGTGTTTGAAAGACGTCTTCATCATAAACATGATTCTAAGCATGCATACTTCTTAAATTTGTGCACAATAAAAAGAGAATTAGTCTTATAAGACAAAAACATTGGTCATTTAAAAGAAGCATGTATATTTTCTTACTCTAATGTAGCATTGTAAGCATTGACAAGGTTCATACTATCCTTAAGTTTTGTATTCCTTGCATCCATCTAGCATCTTCAAAAGGATAATTTTTGAAGTTAATAAGATATCGTCGGGTAATCTTACCATGTCGTAATACCTTGTCCTCATGCCGAAGGATAGCTTTGGGTTGTAGCACCTCTTCTTGGTCATCGATTTTTGGAGGGTCTTCAATAATTGGTTCTCTTGGTGACTCTCCTTTCTGGGGCTTAAGTAGGCTCACATGAAAAGCATTGTGTATGAGCCAATGGTTGGGCAACTTGAGTTGATAATCCATCTCATTGATTGGATTCAAGATTTGAAAAGGACCATAGTATCTTTTTGCTAGTTTAGCATAATACTTTTGATGGCCCGTATGATTTTTTCTCGTCGTTTGCATCAATCAAGACTTGGGAAACTTAAGTAAGATCCAATCATTTTCTTTGAACGTTAAGGACCTTCTATGCTTGTCAGTAGTCGCTTTTTGCCTTTGTTGAGAGATGGATATTGAAGAGTGTGTGCGAGAGCGTGTGTGTGTGTGTGTGTGCAGCAATGGAGAAGAGAGGAGACCCAGGTTTGGGTGGACTCCAAATACAATAGTGTTAGGGTTATGAGTCCTTATTCTTTTTGTATAGAATGAATGGTCAGTGTTAATTCCCGGTCTCCGGCCGCCCAACACTCAGGCGCGGCACATTGGGCTTTACCACCCCAACAACCTCCCACTTAAAGGAAAATGTGCCTTTAAGCTGGGGTGATAATGTATATATACATACAATACAGGTAGACAATGACCATGATTATCTACCCAATGCCCATGAGTGCCCGACAATGTGCAAACCGCTCTGAAGGTAAGCCCTTTGTTAGAAGATCAGCAGGATTCTCAGTGGTGTGAATTTTGGCAAGCTGCAATCGCTTGTCCTCAAGCACCTCACAAATTAAGTGATACTTCACATCCACATGCTTTGTCTTTGCATGGAACACTGGATTCTTTGCCAATTGTATAGAACTTTGTCTATTGCAATGTAACATAGGCATCTCAACATTGATTCCCAAGTCTCCCACCAGCCGACCAAGCCATATAGCTTCCTTGCAAGCTTCTGAAGCTGCAACCTATTCAGCCTCTGTAGTAGACAAGGTAACACAATCTTACAAACCAGATTGCCATGAAACTGCACCTCCAGTGAATTCAAAAACATAGCCTGAAGTGGACTTTCTCTTGTCCAAGTCTCCTACATAATCTGCATCTATGTAACCAATGACACATGCTTCCTTTCTTCCAAATCAAATTCACATGTATTTTGTACCATTCAAATATCGCATAACCCCTTTCACTGCCTCCCAATGTTTCTTGCCTGAATTTGACATATATCTACTAACAACTCCCACTGCAAAAGCAATATCAGGACGTGTAGCAATCATAGCATACATCAAACTTCCAACTGCAAATGAATAAGGCACTTTTGCCATTTCAGCCTTTTCCTCTTCAGACTTAGGGCAATCATTTTTAGAAAGTTTCACGTATGGAGGCAATGGAGTACTCAATGTCTTCCCCTTCTCCATATTGAAACTCTTGAGCACTTTAGCAATGTACTCAGATTGAGACAAATAAACCAATTTCTTGCATTTGTCTCGCTTAATGCGCATGCAAAGGATACGGCTTGCTTCACCCATGTCTTTTATTTCAAAGATTGCATGTAACTCTGACTTCAAAGCTGAAATCTCATCCCTGCATTTCCCGGCAATTAACATATCATCCACATAAAGGACCAAAATCAAAAAACTACCATCTTTAGCTCGCTTAGTGTAGAGGCAATGGTCCATATTGCTACGTTTGTAGCCTTGGGAGAGCATGAACGAGTAGAATTTACGATACCACTCCCTTGATGATTGTTTTAGACCGTAAAGAGTCTTTTCTAACTGACACACCAAGTCTTCATTGCCCTTCTCAACAAAACCTTCTGGCTACTGCATATAAACTTCTTCTTGAAGATCACCATGCAAGAACGCAGTCTTGACATCCATCTGGTCAAGTTCCATGTCATCTTTAGCAACCAACGCAAGTACACACTGCAGAGTAGTCATCTTGACAACCGGAGAAAAGATCTCATCAAAGTCAATACCTTGCTGCTACTTAAATCCTTTAGCAACAAGCCGTGCCTTTTACTTGGGTTTATTATCATGAGGTGTAATTTTCTTGTACACCCATTTGCATGGTAAGGCTTTTTTACCTTTAGACAACCGAGAACCAACTTCCAAGTTTGATTCTTATGCAACGAGTCCATTTTTGAGCTTTCCTCCACCGTATTCACAAGCTTCTTATGCATCTTTTCTTCATTGAAGTATACGTCATTGCTGCGAACTATCTTTTTAGCTTCAGGATCCCATAAGCAAAATCCCATCTCGCTAGGATTTCCATAGCCAAGAAATATGCATTTCTTTGACTTAGGAGCCAACTTGCTTCGAAACTCCTTTGGAACATGGCAATACGCTTCACAGCCAAAGACTCTAAGATGCTTGTAAGAAGGGGGCTTCCCATACCAAAGCTCTTCAGGTACCTTCTCATCTAAAGCCTTGTTAGGAGATCTATCAATAAGATGGACAGCAGCTTGCTAACGCTTCCGTCCAAAATCCATTAGATAACTCTGCATTAGACAACATGCTACATAACTTCTCTTGTATGGTACGGTTCATCCTCTCAGCAACACCATTTGTGGAGGGTTATATGGAGCAGTCAGCTCTCTTTTTATGCCTTTGGAATCACAAAAATTCTGAAAGGCTTTAGTGACATACTCACCACCATTGTCTGACCTCAAACACTTTACTTTCGTGCTAGACTGATTCTCCACTAATGCCACAAATTTTGAAATTTTGAAAGAACTTCATCCTTCTTCCTGAGAGGATATACCCACACTTTACTTGAGAAGTCATCAATGAATGTAACAAAGTACAATGAACCTCCCATGGATACGTTAGGCATAGGTCCACAGACATCACTATGCACTAACTCTAATGGCTCACTTTTCCGAGTACTTCCCCTTTTGTGTGGTGACTGTGTTTGTTTACCATAAAGACAATGCTCACAAACTGAAAAGTCTGAGAAATTGAAGCCAGGCACATAACCAAAACGAGATAAGATTTTCATTCCCTTTTGGAACATATGTCCTAATCCACGATGCCACAAAGAAACACTTAGTTGCTCGGTTACACAAATTACATGGTTTTTAACATTGGATACATGTAGCATGTATAAAGTCCCAGACTTTGAACCATGTGCTACTACTAAAGAACCTTTGGTGATCTTCCACGAGCTATCACCAAATGTGCAGTAATATCCTGCGTCATCCAATTGTCATGTACTAATCAAGCTTTTGGTAAGCTTCGGCACGTGTCTCGCATTCTTGACCATGAATGAAGAACCATTCTAAAATTTTAGCTGCACATCGCCGACACCAACTATGTCGCAAGCAAAATCATTGCCAAGACGGGCTGCATCATATGTACTGAACCACTCTCTGTGAGGAGTCACATGAAACGATGCACCTCAGTCAATAACCCAATCCTGTAAAGCATAATCATCAGTGGCAACCAAAAATGTTGAATCCATGGCAGATGTGAGATAAATGTCTCCATCAAAATCTTCAACAAAAACATTATTGATCTCTTCAATCTTTATACTAATTTCCTTAGTCTTGCCTTCTTCCAACTTCTTGTCTTTACCTTTCTCTTGTTTCCACTTTCGACAGTCTTTCTTCATATGACCATTTTTGTGACAATGATAGCACTCAACGTCTTTTCCGCCACGTGATTTGCTGCGAGATTTTCCTCTTTGATTTTGCTTGCCCTTTTCTTGTGATCGACCACGAACAACGAGAGCATTGGTAGGACCACGAGAAGTATCAAGATTCTTCCTGCTTGCTAACCTCTTCAATGAGAAAACTACCCTCAACATCAGCACATGTTAAACCATCAGGAGGTGCTGAGTTACTTATGGCTGTGCGAAAAGTATCCCAACTTTCTGGCAACGTAACTAGCAAGAACATTTCTTTGACCGAATTGTCGAAATTGACTCCCTGTGCAGAAAGCTGATTGAAAATTGTGTTGAATTCATTGAGATGGTTGCACATGGGTGTGCCCTCATCCATCTTCAAATCAAATTTTTTCAGCCAATAAACATGTGATGCTGCACTTTGCTTCTCATACATGTCACATAACTTCTTCCACAGCTCATAACTAGTCTTTTCCATGTTCACATTGAAGTACACATTATTTGACAAAGTCAGCATGATGGTGGACTTGGCAAGCTCATCCAACTCCTCCCAATCATACTCATCCATATCCTCAGGCTTTATCCCCTTCATCTTTATCGGCCGGATCTGATTCTTCTGTACTAAGACATTGTAAATTTGTTCCTTCCAAAATGGGAAGTTAGTGCCATCCAACTTCTCAATGTTGAACAAAGAGTTCTCCGATGATGAAGCCATCACTCGACAAGGAACAAAAGTGATAGATCCGCTCCACTAAAGAAGATGATAGAAAACCTGGAAAATTTCGGCATAGTCTCCCCTGCAAAACTGACTTTTGAACCCAAAATAAATGTGTACAATGACTGAAACGCTGATCAAAGTGGCTAAACTGGCAAGATAAAATCTCAAAGGACTGTCACTGTCAATGTCTCCAACTCTAGAAGAGTGTCTCTGACCAACTGAACACTGTCAAAGGCATACGCATAAAGATGACAGCAATGCCAACAATGGCGGGTCAGTAGATGTGCACCAATACTGCACTAACCGCATAAACGTACATCCTATGTCGATGCCGAAACTATGGGGATGTCGGGGGCTAGCTTCAAAACCTGTATCACCGAAAGGATCTCCACATTTGAGAATCCCCCAGGTCAATAAAACCTCACTACGACCCTCAACCATAGGCTTTGCATATTTCCATCACAATACATAAACCGCATAAGATCTTACATCAACCACAGAAACCCTTTCAGTAACCGCTACGGCGGTTTGTCTGATATAACAGACCCTCAAGACCTTACATCAAATATGCATGTGACAGACATTGCAGAAAGAGTCTACAATGAAAACCTATAAGCAGAAGAACCGACGAGGGTAGACCACCCAGATGTCTGAACTGAATATCTCTCAAATTGTGCAAAATTTATAGAAACTTCCTTCTGCAAAGTTGTAGACCACACATGTAATGGAATTGTCCTATTTAATTTGAGAGTAGCGGAAATTAATGAGAGTACTTTTGAGAAATGACTTTGTGAGCATAGCGGGTGAAAATAATTGAAGATAGCAACATAATCATAGCAATTAGTTAACTTGGCATGAACAATACTTTTGCAAGAGAGAGAATTTAGAGAACATGACAACAGTTGAGGACCGGATTTATGTGGAGTTGGTCCCCCCTCCAATGGGCATTTGTATTATGATTTCTCTCATTAAGAGAGACTTGTTACAATACAATCTTTGTGTTCCTTGTGACCTAGGTGATGCAATGAAGATGGAAAGCTTCATGCATCACAAACATAACATAAACTTGAAGAAAGCTTTAACTATCCCAAGCCTCAGTCCCAAGACCTCAAACACCTTCGAAGGTGGAGAGAGCTAGCAGGGAATGAGGGTAGGGAAGAGGAAGAAGAAACATTTCGTAGGAGAAATAATTAGTTCCTCACTTATCATAACTCTTGTTGCTAGCATACATAATAGCATAGTAATGAAGAAGAAGGAGATGGCAAGCTTAAGCATTGAAGCATGGCTCTTGGTTGGATTTGCACTCCATATCCAAGAGTGTTGGTGTAGGCTCTCAACCTCTACTTGCTTGGAGAAGGAGAGGGAGCTCTTGCACTTTGCATAGCACACAATTAGAGTGTTTGTGAGTGTGTGTGGGTGAGTATACCCCCTAAGCAACCCCCTAGCTTTCTTGGGTCGACCCCCCCTTGTAGCTCATGCTTGAAGCTCATTGGACCCCTCCAGGCCTAGCCAATCACAAGCAGGAGGCATTACAAGCAGCAAGGGTAGCCTTGAGACAAGTGTCCCCCTTTCCCCTTTGAGAGAGAGGTCTAGATAAATGCTAAATCAATTAATTAAATCTCCTAAATTATTATTGGACCCCTTGGGTGGCCAACCAATAGGCTTCAGGCACACCATAAGGGCAACATGAAGAGGAATTTGACAAGTGTCCCTTTTGCTTTCTTTGTACCATGCATGCCTTGTGTGAGTGTGTGGATGTTCTCTCTCATCCCCCCTCATGTAGGGCTCGCCCCCTCCTTGTAGGGATTGAATCTTTGACTTTTTGACACCTCAGCCCCTCATGCATAGGCCCAGTTCCCACCACAAGCTTGGCTCATAAGCACTTTAAGCTTGGGTTGGGTTCTCACCTCAAGTGCAACCCTAGCATCTCAAGCATGTCAAGCACCTCAATCATCTCAATAATTAATCACCTCAAGCACCTTAGTCATCAAGCATGACAAGCAGGACAAGCACCTCGAGCTAGGTCGGGTTCCCGCGCCTCAAGCTTAGCCCTAGCTTACCTAAGGTCAAAGGCCTTTTACACACATTATTGGAGGTCTTCAATGAAGCTAACCCTAAGTTCTTATGCTCCATTTTTTAGCCTTGCTCTTTGATAGACCATCTCCCATTTGGGCCCCTTTACCATTGGCCCCGTGTTGAGATAGATCTATAAGCACATGTTTATATCTTAACACTTGTTCCCGTTTATTCTCCCACATTAAGTGATCAATTTAATATGAGAAAATCATTTGGGTTGGTTAGATATTAGATATTAGATTTTATGACAACACAAAAATGGTTGGGCTTAGCAGGAATGGACCTGAAATGTATTGTTTTTACAGGTCAAAACAGATCTATAAAAATCTGCATTTGTGTATCCTAGACGTGCAGGCAGTCTGAGTGACGTATCTCAAAATTGGTGAGGATTTTGAGAAAACTTTCTTCTGCAAAGTTGAAGAGGACAAAAAATTGGCCCGGTTAAGTGAGAATCGGGTTGAATAAAGATGTTTTGGTAGGCCAAAACAGATCTGCAAAAATGTGCTGCAGTTCTACTTCTCCGCTTGCCTCCCCGCTGAGCTCCAATGGTGCTCCCAATCCCTGAGCTCTGATACCAGTTGAAGAGTGCGTGCGAGAGCGTGTGTGTGTGTGTATGTGCAGCAATGGAGAAGAGAGGAGACACAGGTTTGGGTGGACTCCAAACACAATAGTGTTAGGGTTATAAGTCCTTATTCGTTTTGTATAGAATGAATGGTCAGTGTTAGTTCCTGGTTAGTCTCCGACCGCCCATCACTTAGGCGCGGCACATTGGGCTTTACCACCCCAACAGATATAGCCTCCTTAATATTTTAAAAAGATTCTTGTAGGTCACGGCTATACTCATCAGCAGCAAACAGGGAATATCTTTCCATGTACTTTAAGTAGCAAGGGACATTTAGATCTTCCCTCTATGATCTCAAAAGGTGCGGCCTTTTCCGTAGTAGTATGGACAATGTTATTGTACACATACTCTACAAGGGGTAAGTACTTCTCCCATTGTGAGCGTTGATCTACTTCTGTAACATAAGTCTTTAGTAGATCGAGAATCGTAAGATTGGCTATCTCACTTTGGCAATCCATTTGTGGGTGATAGTTTGAAGAGAGATTCAATCTTGTGCCTAGATTTTTAAAGAGACCTTTCTAGAAATTACTAGTCATTCTAGGATCTCTATTTAACACGATGGATGTTGGTACTCCATGGTGTTTGAAAATCTGTGATATGAAGAGAGTTTCCATTTGGTGTGCCTTAATAGTCTTTTTGATAGGAATAAAATGTGCTTGCTTGCTAAACCTGTCAACTATTGTCCATATTCCCATGGATAGACTTGGGTAGTCCAAAGAAAATATACTCTCCCATGGTAAATTAGGGATTAACAATTGTTGGAGTAATCCAAATGGCTTCCCTCTATCATACTTGGTCTTTTAGCATACCACACATTTTGAAACATACTCTTGTATGTCCACTTTCATGGTAGGCCAATAGAAGTACGTCTCTACTCCTCGAAGAGTAGGTTGAATGTCTCTATGCCCTGCATAGCGAGGAGCATGGGATTGATACATGACTTTCTTACGAAGGGAGTGGGTAACACATAGACTATTGCCATGGAGAAGATAACCATCCTGCAAGGTGAATGGTTCTTCTTTCTTCCCCAATGCAAGGACTGACCATCCCTTTGTCTACTAATTCTTGTCACCTCATGATCTCCTCTTGTTGAGCTTGGGAAACTCGATAAGGAGGCTTGTTAAGTGGTGAGCTTCCTGGTAGGAGCTTAATTCGATAGTCATTGTCCCCTCATTTTGGAGGTAAGTCCAAAGGAATATCATCGATAAAAACACCTTGGAATCCTTTTAGAAAATTAGACAAGCTTTTGATTTTTACCATTTTCATTCGATAAAATATTAGCGTCATTTAGAGACACTGTCACAAAAATCATGTATCGTAGAAAGTGAGCCTTTCATTGACTTATCAAAAGCAGGTTAATTTACAAGTGGTATAGAACGATCGGACTCATTAGCATATATATATATGCTCTTTTCCTTGTAGGTGGAGTAGATTCTCCTTTCAGGGAACTTCATGTTCGCAGCCATGCGGTTGAACCATGGTGCCCCTAGGATAACATCCTCATGTTGGAGAGGAGAGATGAAAAAATCTTCTTTGTTGACGTAGCTTTGGACATGAAGCCTCAACTTCCCAATCAAGGTAATAATGGAGGCTTGTTGTCCCTTGAAAGCTCCATCGACACTTACAATATCTCCCATCTTGAAAGCTTGAATGTCCAACTTAGTAGCCAACTCTGTTGATATGAAGTTGTGAGTAGAGCCAGGGTCAAATAAAATGAAGGCATCATGCTCCCTTACCTTTCCCCAATCATAGGAGAGATGTGATTCTTTGCAATGAGCATCCTCTTTTAGATCTTCAATCGTGGAAGCTTTAGGAGTCTCATTGCGGGGATTTCTTTTGGGGCAAGAAAGGTAGCCATGTCCTTGCTCCCCACACTTGAGCATTCGTGGTTCTTACAAAAAGCTTCTAGCTCTTCAGGAGAGATTTTGTTTTTACCTTTGTAAACTCCCTTCTCCTTGGACCGATTGTTGTTGTTAGAATTGCCTTGGGAAGAATTTTGGGCATTTTTTTTCTCCTTTGCATCATTTTTGTCTTTGCTTTCCATGGTCTTGTCATTCCTTCTAGTCCCTTGTTGGAAATTGATGCACGAAGCATCCATAGGGTGGTGGATTACTTCGGTAATAGAACCAAGCCGTTGAGAGTGACATACTCGGCCATTACTTTAGGTAATCCCACACATAATTGTTGCTTTTGCTTAGCAAAGTCTATCTTTTGAAAGACAGTAGCCTTGAGATGTAAAAACCAAAACTTGTCCACATATTTGCGGATAGACTCGTTGGAGAGCAACTTCAAACTCCGCCATTGGGTAAGAACTTTGTCCTTTGTATCGCTTGCGAGGAATTGCTTCATGATGGAAACTTGTAGAGTTTTCCATGTCTTTCGGGCTTCGCCGTTGCCACAAAGCTTAGCCCATCATTGACGAGCAGATTTTTTGAAGTGCATAGCTACATGGCATAGCTTGGAGGACTCCGTGAAGCCCTCGTCTCCACAGGCCACATAAAATTGTTGGATGAAGGCCAGTACTTTGTCGGTAGCACCAAAGGTGCCATCATAGGTAAGAAAAGAGATACTCTTTCCTCCCTCTTTGAATTTCTTGAGCTTTTGGGACCTTCGCCATGCAGGGTAGGATTTGCGGTGGCCTCTCCTCTTGTATTCTCTAGGAGAATACCTATTGCTTTTGTTGGAAGGGGAGGAAGGTGAAGAAGAAGGAGAAGAGGGTGACCTCTTTCTTTCCCTTTTCTTCCTTTGTTTCCTCTCTTCTCTTTCAAAGTGACGAGAAGAAGGACTATGGGGTGACCGTTTCCTCTTGGGAGGAGTTGGTAATTGTTTAGACCACCGTCTTCGTGGAGCCACATCTTCAGAGGAACTTAGGGATTTGCTTCTTTCTCCTTCTTTGAATTCCTCCTCTCTTGTGGGAGAGAGTCTTCTTTTTGGAGTCTCATCAAGAGGCCTCCTAAGCTTTCTCCTCTTGGAGAGGAAGGGAAATCCCATAATCACGAATTTGTTAAGTAACTTAGGCTTGCAGAGCAGGGTTGCCCATAGCTTGCTCCAACCTAGTAACAAGATAATTAACAAACATGGGGGCATCATCATTAGCACCTTCATGTGCAAAATCAAACTTATCAATGTTCACTCTACTCTTTTGGTTAGTGTCAGCCATGCTAATTAAACTTATTTATAGATTACTTTGTGCTTTGGTACCCTCAAAAACCTCCCTACTCTTCTTTACCTTTGAAAATTTGTTCTCAAGCAGCCACACTCATGGTTTAGACATTGTTGATTGCAAAGACTAGTGGAGAGGGTCTAACATTGATCGGTTGATTATGGTTCCTTGTGAGCTTGCTCATAGCTCAATAATGGTTAAGCCAAAGGCAAGTCCCGAGAGGCTTCATTATTAAGACAATAGTTCCCAACAGTGTACCTCAAACTAAGTCCTTCTCAACCAAGATAATAGATCCCTGTCCCACTTACCCTATTGCAATGAACAGGCCCAACCTTTCACGGACAACATAAGGACTTCTCTTCTTAAGTAAGAAAAGAAAAACCAATAGCTCTTATACCAATATAATGTAAATGGCCTACGAACTTTGAGAATAGCAAAATTAAGAGAACTAGAGTGAGCATGTTCATGAGACAACTTTGAGAACATAGAGGGTGAACTTAATTAGCGGTAGCAACATAACCATTATACTTAATTAACTTGGCATGAACAATGCTTTTGCAAGAGAGAGAATTAGAGAATATGACAACGGTTGAGGACCGGATTTATGTGGAGCTTGTCCCTCCTCCAATAGGCTTTTGTATTATAGATTCTTCCATAAAGAGAGACTTGGTACAATACAATCTTTGTGTTCCTTGTGAACTAGGTGATGCAATGAAGATGGGAAACTTCATGTATCACAAGCATAACATAATCTTTGGTAAAAGCATTAACTATCCCCAACCTTAGTCCCAAGGCCTCAAACACCTTCGAACAAGGTGGAGAGAGCTAGCGGGGAATGAGGGTAGGGAAGACGAAGAAGAAACATTCATAAGAGAAAGAAATAGTTCCTCACTTATCATCACTCTTTTTGCTTAGCATACAGAATAGCATAGTAATGAAGATGAAGAAGATGACAAGCTTAAGAATTGAAGCATGACTCTTGGTTGGATTTGCATTCCATAGCCAAGAGTGTTGGTGTAGGCTTTCAACTTCTCAACAAGCTTGGAAAAGGATATGGAGCTCTTATACTTTGCACTTCACACAATGAGTGTGTGTGTGTGTGTGTGTGTGTGTGTGTGTGTGTGTGTGTGTGTGTGTTGGGGGGGGGGGGGGAGAGAGTATAACCCCCAAGCTAGCCCCCTCCTTGCTTGGGTCGACCCCTTCAAGCCTAGCCAATCACATGTAGAGTGCATATCAAGCAACCATGCTAGCCTTAGGACAAGTGTTCCCCTTTCCCCTTTGAGAGAGAGGACTTGATAAATGCATAAACAATTAATTAAATTAGCTAAATTATCATTGGACCCCTTGAAAGGCCAACCAATAGGCTTTAGGCACCTTATGAGGGCAACATGGAGAAGAACTTGACATGTGTCCCCTGTTGCTTCATTAGGCAAGGCTTGACTTGTGTGAGGATGTGTGTGTTCTCTCTCTAGCTCCTACAATGAGGGTTCGTCCCCCCTTGAGTAAGGATCTTGTTGACTTTTGGAAACACCTTAAACTCCTTAAGCACCTTAGTCATGGAGCACCTTAGCACCTTAGTCACAGCAAGCACCTTATTCAGCAAGCACGACAGGCACTTCAAGCTTGGGCCGGGTTCCCACCACCTCAAGCACAACCCTAGCTTACCCAAGGTCAAAGGAATTTTAACAGTAACCTTTGAAGGTCTTTAATGAAACTAACCCTAAGGTCTTTCACCTCCATTAGCTAGCTTTGCTCTTTGACAAACCATCTCTCATTTGGACCCCTTTAACCTTGGCCCCCTCTTGAGATAAATCCATAAGCACATGTTTACCTTCTAACCCTTATTCCCATATTAAATGATTAGTTTAATATGAGAAAATCATTTGGGTTGGTTAGATATTAGATTTTATGACATCTGCATAAAAGGTCTTGCTTGTTGCCATGTCAACATTAGTGTATGAGTCACCAACCCTCGAACCTCTAGGTATTACCCACCATCGTCTTGTAACTTTAACGAGCACAACCTTGAAAAGCCTAGGCACAAGGGAACAAGGTCTTGCTTACGGTAAGAAAGGGTGAAAAACAGTGATAAAGTTCGATACTCGAGTAAGCCTCGCGGTAGTGAAAAAGAGAACCATGATATCCAATAATGTGGTACAAGAGAAGGGATCTTGCAACACTACTAGCGGCCCAGGCTTCACTCATGCATCAAAATGGGCTCTTGACAAATACTCACACCTGCACGATCACCCTGCAACCCCACAATCGTACATTGACAATACTCACATCCCCATGTTACTCGCATGCTAACTTGACAACATCACACATCGAGTAAGGTACAAACGACCGAAAAAAAAACATCATATAGATACAAGAGAACGATAGGAGAACTATTGATGTATAGTTTCATACATCACCTATCTAAATAGAATCCTAGCATGCATGTCGATATGAATAGTTGCACCTTTACAAATCATAGCATATCCCCTCAGCATCCAGACTATGGTTACTCTGACCTAACATTTGGCGCGCACGGAGGATGTGATCCCACAATAATTACAAAATCTCATTCTCCATCAGATGAATCACTAGGGAAATGAAAGGGGGTGGTGGGTTGGAGTTCACATATGGCCATAATTGAGCAAAGGGTTGATAACTTGAATAATGTCATCGGAGAAGAGAAAATGCCTCCATCCACCATGAAGGAGTTGGCAGATTAAACAAACTGATTGAATTTGCACATTGGTTTGGAAAAAACACAATGCATTGGAAGAGGCTTTTGTACTTTCTAGCACTATGCTTCTGGGTTGCCACTTCTTCTTGCAATTGCTCCTCCTCTCCCTTGCTCAATAGTAGTTGTGTTTTGAGATTGTCTAGTTTCATCTCTGCCGCTTGGAGGTCCACCTCCTCAATTTGCGAGCGGTTATAAGGGTCCACAAGACCAATCCCACAATCACTCTGTATGAAGCCTAGCATGGCAAGAATCCATTTAACGCTCACTTGTGCATCTTTGGTTGCTTTGCCTATGGTGAAATGACTAAGCCACACCACAAATTTAATTGTTAGGGTATAAAATATATATTTGTTGTTTACATGCGAAAAGCAAAGATTTCAAGATTTATCATTCCCAAATCACGCATATCTTGACTAGTCAAGATAAAATTTTGAGGAAGTTACAATTCAACCATATGTACCAAAAAGATAGGTGTGAGCTCACAAATTGGTTACATTACATTATTGCCTCTATTTAATGGTGAGTGTACCAAGTATAAATCCTAAAAGAGGTACATGTACAACCTAAACCTTTATTAGCATGTACTGAAAAGATAGATGTGAGCTCACAAAATGTTTACATTACATTATTGCCTCTATTTAATGGTGAGTGTACAACCTATGCAAACTTCAAGTGCTGTCATGGATCAACCCATTATCAAAGCATATAGACAAGATATGCTTAATGAGGATAGGATTGAAAATGAGTAGTGTAAAGGTATATTAAAATGGTCGGTTCCATCCAATCCACCTATGCCCAGTGACGCCTCTATTTGTACCCGCATGTAGTTGTCACTAAGACAAATTCTGTGTCCGATAACTCCAAACAATGAGCATGTGAAAGTTCGCATTGTGCGAACGATATATTTGACCTCTTTTGCCACAAATACATTAAAAGTTGTAAATATACCCAAGGGCTGATCAAATTGCTAAAAGGAGAGGATTTAAGTATACCAAATGTTGCAAAAGATAGCCAATCAATTGTTGGTCTACTGTTAATATATCATCAATCTAGCCAAAGACAGAACTTACTTAAAGATTGATAGAAAACCTTGCAAAGACTCCATCAAAAGCTGTCCACACAAAAGGGAACAAACTATGTTCCAACCAGTTACGTTTGGTGTGTGTAGATTTCCCATGAACAAGAGAGATAATCATAAGGTTTTCTTACAAAGGAACTTGGGTAACATGTGCATAAATGCAAGCCTCCATTGGTCTTCGTTGCCATATATTTGGCACCAGTACCCTTATTTGGGTAGAGGTTAAATTACAAATGAGTTTTCTTTTACGTGGTGGCATTTCTGTGGGGGGGGGATATCTTTTCTGGTTGCTTCCTGTTATCCACATTCTTAGAAATCATTCAAATCAGCAAAAAAAACTGGATCATAAGGTATCTATCAATACATCGGCGAGCTCCCAAATAACTAAATTTTTAACAAGGACAGGTACAGTTCCATTGTTGAAGACAAAAACACGGGCAGCCTGGTCGATTGCCTTGGTTGGATACACACGACAAGTTATACACACTCTTCCTCCAAGAGCAAAGGTTTCTACAACTGAGTGATCCACCTACATCCATGCATACCAACATGTTACTTGCAGCTATCTATGTTTACAAGCACTCATTTGTGAAGATACATGATTCGACTTTCGTAAACAAGCACTCATTCATGAAGATGCATAGAAAGAGCTGTGAACAATTTTGATGCCCATTTACCAGTATGTGAAGATTGAGATAAGTCTGCCCTCCTTTTAAACTGTAAGAGCTGCCATAACTTGTCTTGTCAAGGTTTGTCTCTAAAGAGGACCTGAAAGCATAACCATCTCTCTCTCTCTCTCTCTCTCTCTCTCTCTCTCTCTCTCTCTCTCTCTCTTTAAAAAAAAGTTTCACACATTCCTCAGAGATTAAAAGCTGTGAAAATCCTTCCCACAATACTTGCAACCCTCTCAGATTCAAGATTTTCCCCTCTATAAACTTCTTTTTAATGGGGAGTCGGGCTCAATAAATCCAACCCTCATCTCCCTTGTACTAGTTCCTAGATCTTTAAGGCCTCTTGGGATAGTTTCCTACGACGTTAAAACTCTCGTCTTCTCCGGTGTGTGGGTGGGTGTGTGTGTGTGTGCGAGGAAAATGGTACAACCTTTCTATCACCCAAGTGTGGTAGATTGGTTATGCCATTTCTCTCTTGAATAACAGGTCTTGAGTTCAACTCCTAGTCGGCTAGATCTTTAAGGTCTCTTGGGATAGCTTCCTATGACATTAAAACTCTGTTCTTCTTCTTCTTCTTCTTCTTCTTCTAAAGTAATTAGTATTAACAAAGAAAATTAGAGAGAGAACAAGAGGCTTGGGGTTCAATGGAGCTTTAGCATGCTTTTCCACATGCCTCTCAATGGTATCAGAGCAGGTTGAGATCGCCTCATGCCCACATGTGCTTTTCCCCAGATCAGTCATAGAAGCAATCTCGACATTCTTTACCCCTCTTTGAAGTCGTTTGAGCGCTTAGAATCTTACTCATAGCTACGTAGATTAAGATACTCCACAGAGGCCTTCAAATTCACAAGGTGTATTTTTCGTCATCTATGCTACAGGTAAACACCTCTTTCAAGAACGTAGATTAAGATACTCCACAGAGGCCTTCAAATTCACAAGGTGTATTTTTCGTCATCTATGCTACAGGTAAACACCTCTTTCAAGAAGCATGTATTCATGACTTTGTGCTAAGATTGTCTCCAGAAGTTTTTCTCTTTGAAAAATACCTATAAACATGGATTCTAAATTCATGCACATCTATATTTTAGCATGCACCAAAATTCTGAAAGATAAGACTAGAAATTACTGGCATACAGTAAACAAACATTTTCAATATACATACCTGCTCTGATCACTGCAGACTAAAACTTTCAATCCATCTTTACTTTGAACGATGACGAAGAAAATAGCAGTCTGCTCTACGAGATCATCACTTGCAAGAACCAACAACCCAAAAGGTCCAAGAACACCAATTCTGGATGCTCCCTTTTCACTGCATATAAGCTCCACATTAGAAGCAGAAACATCTATCGCTTCTGCTTGGATCTGCTCTGGCAACTGAAAATCCACATCAATCTCTAGCTGCAAGATAGCAACAATAGCCAAACAAATTGAAGATACTGCATGATAACAACGAAACCAGACAAACTCTAATGCTAATAGTGACAACCACATGAGGAGACATGCACTGACAGACAATCGATAAGCAGTCTCATCCCCAAAAGGTCCCTAGTGTGTTGATTTGTAGCAGTGCACGACTGCATCAAATGCTTGCTAGTGTTTTCCCATCTGGAAAATTTGCAACATCTAATTTACAACTTTGTTGCCCCTCTCCCAAGTCCCAGCTAATAACAAATGCTAAGCATAAGACAGAAGCTGCAGCACTCTATGCATATCTATGATGTCATGGATCACAGAAGGCTTGCAAAATACGATAGTAGTGTTCATCAAACATATCAAACGAGCAGTGAATAAAAGCCATGCACAACCACAGAAGCCACCAAATATGCACTATGGCCATGGGAAGCATCTATACCCTGCCTTGCAAAAATACATCAATTATCATGGACATTAAGATTCAACATGATTGAGCTGTGGTCTTAAACCCTGGCAAATCCATCATCTAAACACAGCACTGTCATCATGGACATTATGATTCAACATGATTGAGCTGTGGTCTTAAACCCTGGCAAATCCATCATTTAAACACAACAGTCATTAAGATTTGATTGCAGTGATGATCATGCCGATGAAACGTGTCTTCTGCCATTTAAGAAACCCGTTGGAAACAAAGGAAACGAATCATGCGAAAGAGGTCTCATTTGTCACCCACCACAAGAAGATCGCAAAACACAATCCCCCCCCACACCACCAACCCCTCGCGCGCAAAAAAAGAAAAACAAAAAATAAATGATAATGATGATTTTGGATTATACCTGAGCACCTTTGATGCCCTTCACTTGCATAATGGCTTCTTTTCCTAGAGGCAAACTCTCAAGAGAGACCTTAGTTTTGCGCAAACTTTCCACCTCTTCTATAGGCCACTGCAGAATGCTGTAGTTTGTGTGCGGATCAAGCCACACCATTCTCGGAAAGGACTAGGGGAAAAAAACCCTTATTATTCTGCACATACACATCCTCATAGAAACTAGAGGCATCAGAAGATTTCCATCAGTTACCTGCACAGATGCCCACCCTTTTGCTATGTCAGCTTTCTCAGCATCTGATTCGTTAACCCATCCAATTAGTATACGCCGGTTTTTGTTGCCATCATAAAATGACTTAGATGCATAATATTTTCCATAATCATAACGTAAGCCAATTCCTGCATCAAGGTCAGCTTGCACAGGGGTAAAAGAATCATTGCTGGTCACGTAGGTTCCCACCACATAGTAATCGTACACGCAGCTCACTTTTAGTACATGCATCACATCCTTCCCATTTGACGAGGTGTTGAGCCCATGCTTACCCAATAAAGGCACTGGGTAAAAATCAGGGCACTCCCACATGCCAGTGGAATCGACACTATGCAATGGGGCACTTCCTCTCTTCCAAGTCAAAAAATCAGAGCTTGTATACAACAAAGCAAGACCAGTCATATTTTCTTGCGAACCAATCAGCATTCTCCATTTTCCATCTTCCCCTACCCATGCTGTTGTAGGGTCACGAAAGAAGTTGCTGTCAATGCCTTCAGGAGCTGTTACGATGGGATTTTGTGGAGCTTTTACCCACTTGCGAAGCAATGGGTCTTCATGGTCAGCAGGCATAGCCAAAGCTTGCATTTGCACCTTGCGATCAGGC
Source organism: Adiantum capillus-veneris (assembly GCF_014529385.1). Lineage (NCBI taxonomy): Eukaryota > Viridiplantae > Streptophyta > Polypodiopsida > Polypodiales > Pteridaceae > Adiantum > Adiantum capillus-veneris. The sequence goes on from NC_140953.1 coordinate 18,457,747, forward strand.
GAAGAGGGCACATTGCTCCATCCTGTGTAGACGAGGACAGGCTTCCCATCATTTACGAAGGTTGCTGAGCCCGACCAACATCCATACATGTCATACCATTGATCGGGGGCTAGGGCTACTTCCAAATGATGCCAATGGACCAGATCCTTCGAAACTGCATGCCCCCATGAGATATTGCCCCATACAGCTGCGTATGGGTTCCATTGATAGAACAAGTGATAGTAGCCTCTGTAAAACATGGGCCCTGCCAAGAAAACACACACGAGCGTACATAAGCCCTGCCACTTGCTTGATGGAACTACGGATTAACAAAAGGGGACGAAGTCTCACCATCGGAGCTTCATATGAGTTCAAAGAGGGGGGTGGGCGCTTGTGATCTCACCATTTGGATCTGGAGACACGGCCGCGAGAGAAAGGTCCCCATTGCAGTCCCATGCATGAAAAAAGAAACACCATGAGCCAACTTCTGCCTGTGTGTGTGTGTGTGTGTGTGTGTGTGTGTGTGAGAGCGAGAGAGAGAGAGAGAGAGAGAGAACCATTCATCCAATTTTTTGAAGGTTGGAAATGGAAGGCCGTTCTGTGGAGTTGATGGAGCTCTGAAGGCGAAAAGAAGAAGATATAATAGTACAGCGTCGACACGCATAGCAGGAAGATGCAGGGGACGGCCATACTTGCTCGACTGTGGCCAGAGCACAGCGTGAAAGGGAACAACTGCATGGTGTGTGTGTGTGTGAGAGAGAGAGAGAGAGGGAGAGAGAGAGAGAGAGATTGCAGAAGAAGCGACGAGTAAGCTTTCAAGATCCATACTGGGGATACGAGCAAGGAGCAGGTCTATGAATACCGATTCACGATTTTTAAACTTATTGGTGGAGATGGTGATCGTAATTAAGGTTTGAGTCGTCTCACTTGTCTGGTCAATGGTGATTCCAAGCTTGGAAAGTTCAGCTTGTACCTTCCAAGCCCTCCATACCTAAACAAAGATCTGCAAGACATAGGAAGGTTGTGGAGCCAAAGAAGGAGGGAGAACTTTTAAAAAGATAGCGTTGTTTAAGAGAAGTGAGCTTTTGGTGCAACTTGTGATCAACATAACTAATGAGGGACCATCTATATGTATTCTATAACGGCACTGAGAGTGCTTTTTACACGTGTCGAGAGCTGCGAGCTGAAGGCTACAATCCAAAAGTCCTCTGCGCATGATAAAAAGGGAGAGAGAAAGAGAGAGAGAGAGAGAGAGAGAGGCCGCCGAAGGCGACCGACCGTACTAATATCAACAAGATGTAACAACTTCAACAAGAGATACTTCATATGGGAAAAAGGATCACTTGGGAGGACATGACCATTCAGCTTTTGGCTCAAGTTCCTCCTTCATATTCCAACTTTTATTTTTTGTTGATGACGAGTGGCCGATTGAATACTATCATATGGGAAAAGATAGTCTCAATGGTATTGAACCAAGAGGAGTGGTTTAATGCGGGGGCAAGGCTCCAAAGCCTTGGCCGATTTTTCCAACAACAACGTCAAGAAGCAGAAGAGTAAGAAGAAAAGCAACAACAAAGTCCGAAATGAGTTAAGGAGGCGTCTACTTCTTTTGCTTCAGTAAAGGCCCCAAACTTTGTTCATTTGGAGATGCTACGTTCAGAGACTTCTCCTGGGACATTAGAGGTTGAGACATCTCTTGCGGTTTGAGATTCTTGGAGTTGAATCCTAGATAGTGGTGCTTGTAGCACACAACACCTTTGAAGGATTTGTTATCCAACATGCAACGACATTGTGGTTACGTTTTTGTTGGTAAAAAATTTGGAGATTCACGTTGACAGTGAGGGTACCATGGAGTTGCTTCCAAATGGGAGAGGGGATATGCACACCTACAAGGTCTTTATCCTACAAAGTTGGGTTTCCATCTCATGTTCGTGCAAGAAGTGTGCAAGTTAGGCATGGAGGTGGTCTTTACGGAGGATGAAATGTCCACACAAGATCTACATTCTAGTAAGGAGATCAAAGGGGGCACGATGGAGCAAGGTCTCTATAGGCTCCAAGCTCTTTCTTTCTGTAGGTGATCTTTGGCATTAGTGGGTTGTCCATTTGAATGTTGATGCTCTTTGTATTGCTTTTTGTGATCAAATGATAGAAGTCTTACCAAATGTTGGGAATAAGCAAGGAAAATGCACTTTGTACATTCGTCGGAAGCAACACAAAGAGGCTATTCAACAGCGCTCTTCTCGCCAAGCTATTGCGGTTTTGAAGTTGGTTCACATCGACCTTAGTGAACTTATGCAGACTTCTTCCTTCGACAGAGCTTTTTACTTTATGTCACTGGTGGATGATTATAGCCACTTTACTCGGGTATACTTTCTCAAGCACAAGGATGAGGCTTTTTATCTTTTCAAGAATTGGTGTATACTCGTAGAGACAGAAAGCATGAAGTTTTGAAGAATATTCAATTGGAAAAGGGTGGAGAGTTTGCCTCCAATGCTGTCATAAATACTAATATCTAATTCTCCCAAATGATTTTCTCATGTTAAAGTGATCATTTAATATGGGGAAGTACCAGGGGAGTAAAAGCTAGAATATTGGTAAGGCTGCCAGACCGGTCTTTGCAAGGATCCAAAGGAGAAAAAATAGGGATCCAAAGGGGGACAGTCTGCAAAAGAGCAATGTGATTCAATGGGGCTTAAAAGACCTAAGGTTCAGCTCCATTAAGACTTCCATAGGCTAAAGTTCCAAAAATTAACTCAATTATCTAATGGCCAAAGCAAGGGGAAAATTGGATGGTCATGGGAAGACTAAAAAGTCTTCCCACATCCCTAGGAAGGAGGGGGCGAGCCCTTTTAGTAGGGGATGAGAGAGAAACACACACACACACACACACACACTCCAAAGATCCCCCTTTACACAAAGGGAATACTGAACACATGTCAGGCTCCTAGGCCAATTGTCCCCAAGCTCCCCTCAAATCCTATTTGGATGGCCATAGAGGTGGACCAATGAGAAATAGGCTAGAGTAAAGTTAGTCTAATCAATTTAAAAATGCTTGATAAAAGAGCCAATGGAAATTAAGCTCCCTAGAAGACTATTGGACAATCTACCAAGGGGTCCAATGAGCATTCAACAGCCCAATGGCTTGCCTGATTCCTATTGGCCAAAAGACTAAGAGGTCCAATGAGAGTTTAATTGAATTATTTCATTACCTAAAGCTCTCACAAAAGGGGAAAGGGAGACACTTGTCAAAAGGTTATCAATTATGCTTCTAATTTGTGATTGGCTAAGCTTTACAGGAGCCAATGGGAGGCAGCATGAGCAAATAGCAAGAGGGGTCGACCAAGATGAGAGAGAGGGCTGCATTTTAGTATAACACAATGCTACACACACACACAACTCATGTGTGCAAGAAGAACTCCATCTCCTTCTCCGAGCATTGAGAAGTAGAGGCCTACACCAACAACTCTTGGCTTTGGAATGCAAATCCAACCAAGAGCCGAGCTTCAATGGCATGTTCATCTCCTCTACCATGCTAATAACTAAGCTAAGCTATGCTATTAGAGTGATTATGTGAGGAGAATACTTCTTTCTCGTAGATACATCTTCTTCCTCTCAATCTATCCTCATTCCGTACTAGCTCTCACCATTTTTGAGGTGTGTGAGGTCTTGGGACTGAGGCTAGGGACAGTAGGTGTGTTTTCAAGCATAATTTGGTGCATGAAGCTTCCATCTTCATTGCACCAACTAGTTTTGTCAAGGAACACAAGAATTGTATTGTACAAAAGTCTCCTTTGATGAGAAAAGCTATAATACAAAGCCTTTATGAAGGGGGGACCGGCTCCATGTAAATCTCGTCCTCAACTGTTGTCAATTGTTCTATTTCTCTCTCTTTTTAAGTATTGTCAATGCCATATCAACTAGGTGTAAATTGCTATGTTGCTTTCTCAAATTAAGTACTCTCTCTATGCTCATTAGGAACTTATTCTTAATGAAATGAATGTTATCAATTTCCGCTACACACAAGTTACTAGTGCATTAAATGTTACATTCGTATCAAAGCTATTGGTTTCTCTTTTCTTGCTCAAGAAGAGAGGTCCTCAAGCTTACTACAAATGGTTGGTGTTATCAATTCCAAAAGAGTAAGTAGAATAGGGATTTTTCATCCTTGAAGCACGCCTGCTTTATGTAGTTAATGGGGATATCGTCGAGAGCTATGGTCTTAATAATGGAGTCCTACGGGGCTTGCTTATGGATTAACCATTATTGAGCTATTAGAAGCTTGACAGGAATTGGTGGTGTCTTGGCTCTGTTGAATTCTCTCTTCTCTTTTCTTGCTCAAGAAGAGAGGTCCTCAAGCTTACTACAAATGGTCGGTGTTATCAATTGCAAAAGAGTAAGTAGAATAGGGATTTTTCATCCTTGAAGCACGCTTGCTTTATGTAGTTAATGGGGATATCGTCGAGAGCTATGGTCTTAATAATGGAGTCCTACGGGGCTTGCTTATGGCTTAACCATTATTGAGCTATTAGAAGCTTGACAGGAACCGGTGTTGTCTTGGCTCTGTTGAATTCTCTCTTCTATTCCTTGCAATTAATAATATTCAAGCCACGGGTATGGATGCTTGAGTGCTTATGTTTGAAGGTAAACTAGGGCTTGAAGTGCCAAAGTACAAGTAAACATTTACACATAAAATTTGCTAGTATGGCTAACAAGGGAAAAGAGATCGAAATGAATGTTGATAGCTTTGATTTGCTAATGAAAGAGCAACTAATGATGCCCCTATTCTTGTAAACTATCTTGTATCTAAGCTTCAACAAGTCCTAGGCAACCCATCCTCCAAGTTGAAGTGCTACAGCAATTGCGCACCCATGGTATTCTCCAAACTCCCCACCAAGAAGAGAGAGTACCAGCTCCTTGTGAGACTTCCAAAAGAGGACTCTCTCCGATAAGAGAAGAAGAGGAGGATCTGTACGAAGGGCTGAAAAATTTACTACTTGATGACGCATCTCCCTCTCAAAGGAGAACCCAAGTTTCAACGGTAGAGCCCCCACCAAAAGAACGAGAAAGAAGCGAGTCTCCTGCCACCTCAACAGAGATGGCTCCACGAAGACGACAGGAAAAATGCTCTCCAACACCCCCTTTAACAGAGAAGACCATTGCATACTTCTCTACACCATAATTCAAAGAGAGAAGAGAGAAAACAAGAGAAGAAAAAGATGAGAAAGAGGTCACCCTCTTCTCCATCTTCCGCATCCTCTTCCTCTTAAGAAAGTGATGGTGCAGACAAGGAGGATCAAGGGAAGAAAAAGGCGACAAAGAGGTCACCCTCTTTTCCATCCTCCTCATACTCTTCCTCTTATGAAGAAAGTGATGGTGCAGCTCTTGAACCACTTAAAAGAAGAGGCCATAGGGAAATCCTATGCCACATGGAAGAGGTCATCAAAGTTCAAAGAGGGAGGAAAGAACGTCTCTTTCCTTACCTACGATGGCACCTTTGGTGCTACAAACAAAGTCTTGGCCTTTATCCAACAATTCGATCCGACGTTTGGAGATGAGGGCTTCACGGAGTCCTCTAAGCTACGTCATGTAGCCATGCATTTTCAAAAGTCCGCCAGGCAATGGTGGTCTATCCTACGAGAAAAAGGTGAAGCTTGTCATAAAATCTAACATCTAACTTACTCAACACAGGGCCAAGATTAAAGGGGTCCAAATGAGAGATGGTATGTTAAAGAGCAATGCTACCTAATGGAGCTTAAAGACCTTAGGGTTATCTTCATTAAAGACCGTTAAAAAGTCCTTTGATCTTAGGCAAGCTAGGGTTGATCTTGAGGTGGGAATCATACCCAAGCATGAGGTGCTTGTCGGCTTGCTAAGTGTTAGTGGGAACCTTGCCCACAAGCTTGAGGTGCTTCTCACATGCTTAAATGACTAAGTTCTTGAAGTGTTCAATTCAAAGATAAACTCTCAAGAGACATCAAAGTTTCCATGCTTGATTGACTAAGTGCTTGAAGTATTCAATTCAAACCAAATAACTTAATAAGCATAAAAGACACACGTTCAAATGATCCTCCACATGTGGCCCTCTTGATGTGCTTGAATCCTACCGGATAGGTTTTAAAGGGGTCCAATGAGAATTTAGATACATAAAAATAAACAATTAAGTTCTTTCTCTCAAAGAGGAAAAAGAGGACACGTGTCCAAATGAAATAATTAAATAATACGAGAGAGAGAGAGAGAGAGAGAGAGAGAGAGAGAGAGAGAGAGTGGATCAAGCATGAGAGGGGGGAATACTCTCTCTCTCTCTCTCTCTCTCTCTCTCTCTCTCTCTCTCTCACTCACACACACACACACACACACATTCTCTCATTGTGTGGAGTGCAAAGTGCAAGAGCTCCATCTCCTTCTCCAAGCTTCTTGAGAAGTGGAGAGCCTACACCAACACTCTTGGCTATGGAATGCAAATCCAACCAAGAGCCATGCTTCAATGCTTAAGCTTGACATCTTCTTCATCTTCATTACTATGCTATTATGCTATGGTAAGCAAGAAGAGTGATGATAAGTGAGGAACTATTTCTTTCTCCTATGGATGATTCTTCTTCCTCCTCCCTACCCTCATTCCCTGCTAGCTCTCTCCACCTTCGAAGGTGTTTGAGGCCTTGGAAATGAGGCTTGGGATAGTTAATGCTTTTTGCAAAGTTTATGTTATGCTAGTGATGCATGAAGCTTTCCATCTTCATAGCATCACCACGGTCACAAGGAACACAACGATTGTATTGTAACAAGTCTCTCTTGATGGTAGAATCTATAATACATACGCCTCTTGGAGGGGGGACTGGCTCGAAGTAAATCCGGTCATCAACTATTGTCATGTTCTCCAATACTCTCTCTCTTGCAAAAGTATTGTTCATGTCAAGTTAATTAAGTACTATGTTTATGTTGCTACCATCAATTAAGTTCACCCTCTTTGTTCTCAAAATAATCTCACAAAAATGTTCACTCGAATTCTCTTAATTTCGCTATTCTCAAAGCTCATAGGCCATTTCCATTACATTGGTATCGAAGCATTTGGTTTTTCTTTTCTTGCTTAAGAAGAGAGGTCCTTAAGTAGCCTATTAATGGTTGATTTTGTTAATTATATTAGGGTAAGTGGGATTGGGATCTATTATCGGTTTTGTTGAGCCCATTATGTGGGATATGGTGCACACCTCGGGAGCTTTGGTCTTAATAATGGGGTCTTTTTAGGCTTGCCTATGGCTTTACCATTATTGAGCCATAAGAAGTCTGAAAGGAGCTACGTGGGTGTAGATACTTAAGTGCTTATTTTCAAAGGCTAAGAGGAGTATCAACTAAGGTTTTGAATTGCTAAAGAATACACTAAGTAAACACATAAGTATAATTAGCATGGTTGACAATAACCAAGAGAGTAGAATAAACATTTATAACTTTGATTTTGCACATGAAGGTGCTAATGATGATGCCCCCATGTTTATCAATTATCTTGTTACTAGGTTGTATCAAGTTATGGGTAACCCTACTTTGCAAGCCGAAGTTACTCAACAACTTCGTGCTTATGGGATTTCCCTTCCCCTCCAAGAGGAGAGAGAGCTTAGGAGACCTCTTGATAAGACCCCCAAAAGAAGACTCTCTCCCGTACGAGAGGAGGAATTCAAAGAACAAGAAAGTAATGAATCCCTAAGTTCCTCTGAAGATGTGGCTCCACAAAGACGGTGGTCTAGACGATCACCAACTCCTCCCATGAGGAAACGGTCAACACACAATCCTTCTCCTCATCACTCCGAAAGGGAAGAGAGGAAACAAAGGAGAAAAGGTCAAGAAAGAGGTCACCCTCTTCTCCTTCTTCTTCACCTTCCTCCTCTCCCGACGAAAGCTATGGCTATTCTCCTAGAGAATACAAAAGGGGAGGACATTGCAAATCATACCCTGCATGGAAATGATCACAAAAGCTCAAGAAGTTCAAAGAGGGAGGAAAGAGTATCTCTTTTCTCACCTATGATGGCACCTTTGTTCCACCAACAAAGTATTGGCCTTCATCCCTCCAAAACGAGGGGATGATGACCATCAAATTGAACTCCTACCAGGAAGCTCACCGCCTAACAAGCCTCCTTATCGAGTTTCCCAAGCTCAACAAGAGGAGATCATGAGGCAAGTACAAGAATTGGTAGACAAAGGGATGGTGAGGCCTAGCTCCTCTTTCTTTTGTTCTCTAGTCCTTTTAGTGCAAAGAACGATGGTACATTCCGTACGTGTGTGGACTATCAAGCACTAAACCTCCTGTGTCTCGGATAGAAGATTTGTTAGATAAGCTACAAAGCTCTACCTACTTCAGTAGGATTGACCTAAAAAGTGGCTCATCAAATAAGGATAGTGGATGATATCCTAAGACCGCGTTTTGTACAACGTTTGGTCTTTATGAATATCTAGTCATGCCTTTTGGCTTGACCAATGCACTAGCCACATTCAATCGTTTGATGGAGAAAATATTTAGACCCTACCGCAAGTTCGCAGGAGTGTTCTTTGATGATATCATCATCTACTCCAAGTCCTTGGAGGAACACAAGCAACATCTCCAAGTGATTTTTCAAGCATTGAGGGAGAACAAGCTTTTTCTCAACCAAAAGAAAAGCAAATTTTTCCTTCAAGAGATTCAATACTTAGGTCATATTATCTCTCAAGATGGTATCCGTATGGATCCATCAAAGTTAGAGGTAATAAAAGCATGGCCTAATCCAAGGAATCTAGATGAGCTAAGAAGCTTTATTGGTACGTGTGCATGCTATAGGCGCTTCATAGCAAAATTTTCTCAAATAGCAAGACCATTACATGACTTAACAAAGAAGAACGTTGAGTATTCATGAACTGCTAAGGAGCAAAAATCTTTTGACAAGCTTACCTCTCAACCAGTCCTCATGCTTCCGGATCTCTCAAAGCCATTTGAGGTTCAATGTGATGCTTATGGTGATTGCCTTGGAGCAGTCTTGTTTCGAGAAGGGCATGCCATAGCATATGAGAGCCGAAGGCTCAATACGGATGAACGGGTCTTGGGCATTTATGAGAAAGAGCTTTTAACTGTTTTATATGTCCTAGACACATGGAAGCACTGTTTATTGGGGACTCCATTCATTTTACGAGCAGACCACCAAAGTCTCAAGTACTTCATGATGCAAACCAAGCTTTCCGACCAACAAATGAGGTCGGCAAATTTTCTTTCGCAATTTTATTTTCATATTACTCACATTGCTGGTAAGCTATCAAGTAGCCGATGCACTTTCACGACGACCAAAAGTCAATGCGGTGTCTATAGCAACTCACAATGATCTATCTTCTATGACAGATGAGTATGCTACTGACCCTGATTTTAAAGATGTAATGTCAGCCCTTCCTTTGGGGAAGAAAGAGGAACCATTCACCTTGCAGGATGGTTATCTTCTCCATGGAAATAGGCTATGTGTTACCCACTCCCTTCGTGAGAAAGTCATGTATGAATCCCATGCTCCTCCCTATGCGGCGCATAGAGGCATTCAACCTACTCCTTGAGGAGTAGAGACGTACTTCTATTGGCCTACCATGAAAGTGGACATACAAGAGTATGTTTCAAAATGTGTGATATGCCAAAGACTAAGTATAATAGAGAGAAGAAACCTGGATTACTCCAGCCATTGCCCATCCCCTCAGGGGGTTCACTATGTGTAAAACTACCATATCACGTGCGTTCAAGACATGTTTGTAAAACCCCTTATCTGAATTTTGTTAAGAATATAATGTACCCTTTTCTTTTAAATCTGTAAGTTCTTTTCAAATTTGAAAAAATAATGCCCTTTTGTATATACATTTCTGTAAGTTTCAAGAACTTTAAATACCCTTCTGTTGAACTCACGTGATAGGTTACATTTTTATTAGGTGACCTACTCGGGCCCATCCCTAATTCACCATGGGAGAGTATATCCATGGATTTTATCTTTGGATTACCCAAGTCTATCCATGGGAATACAGGAATATGGACAATAGTTGACAGGTTTAGCAAGCAAGCATACTTTATTCCCGTCAAAAAGACTATTACGGCACACCAAATGGCAACCATCTTCATATCTCAGATTTTCAAACACCATGGATTACCAACATCCATTGTGTCAGATAGAGATCCTAGAATGACTAGTAATTGTTGGTCTCTTTGAAAATCTAGGTACAAGATTGAATTTCTCTTTGGCCTATCACCCACACAAACGGATGGCCAAAGTGAGATCGCCAATCTTAAGATACTCGATGTACTAAAGACTTATGAATAAGATCAACGATCACAATGGGAGAAGTACTTACCCCTTGTAGAGTATGCGTGCAATAATACTTTCCATACTACTACAGGAGAAGAACCTTTTGAGATCATAGAGGGACGACCTAAAAGTCCCTTGCTACTTAAAGTACATGGGAAGATCTTCGTTGCTGATGAGTATAGCCGTGACCTACAAGAATCTTTTTAAAAGGTTAAGGATGCTATATCCATCTCTCAACAAAGGCAAAAAGTTGTTGCTGACAAGCACAGAAGGGCCTTATCATTCAAAGAAAATGATTGGGTCTTACTTAAGTTTCCCAAGGCTCGATTGAGGCAAACAACGAGCAAAAATCATACGGGCCATCAAAAGTATTATGCTAAATTAGCAAAAAGATACTATGGTCCTTTTCAAATCTTGAAGCCAATCAATGACATGGCTTATCAACTCAAGTTGCCCAGCCATTGGCTCATACACAATTCTTTTCATGTGAGCCTACTTAAGCCCTACAAAGGAGAGCCACCAAGAGAACCAATTATTGAAGACCCTCCAGAAATCGAAGACCAAGAAGAGGTGCTACAACCCGAAGCTATCATTCGGCATGAAGACAAGGTACTACGCCATGGTAAGATTATCCGATGGTATCTTGTTAAGTTCAAAAAATATCCTTTTGAAGATGCTAGATGGATGTAAGAAATACAGCTTAAGGATAGTATGAACCTTGTCAATGCTTACAATGATGCACTAGAGTAAGCAAATGTAAATGCTTTCTAAATGAATGATGTTTTTGTCTTATAAAATATGCAAGTGGATCCAAAGAACATGGAAAGTTAGTTTTTACAAGACTGACCTATTCCTTGGAGGCAAGAATTCAGGAAGTCCTTGCCGTCCTCGTCAACACTCAAATAGTCAGATACTTCTTCTTACATAATGTATGGCAGACAAGGAATCGTCGTGTGTTTGAAGAAGTTTCGGAGGTGGCAAGCTTTGCAGAAATTACTCAAGAAAGCAAAGTGCTAATATGGACGCTCGGGTGCAAGCAACACTCGGAGGATTGGTCTATGACTACTCGTGCCTTGTTGTCAGCAGATGGAATGCCTAGGACGGGGTAAAACTTGGCCATTGGTAAATAAAAGATCTCAAAAGGACAACTTTATGGACCTTGTGTATCGAGGAGGAGGCGGCGGGTTGGTGGGGGTGTCTGCCCTGATAGCCGATGTAATTATAGTCCATGGATGATGTCATGGCTCAATAAGAGCATGACAAGACCTTGTAACTTTTTGGGTTGTTCAATATAATTCACTCACAATTGTGAGTTTTGCTTTTTTTTAAAATAAAAAAAGACTAATCCTTTTTTTTGCACAAATTCAAATAGTATGCATGCTTAGAATCATGTTTGTGATGACGACGTCACTCAAATACCAAGGGGACGGTTATGGAGCAAGCTCAACGGAGCGAGCTTTGGAGCGAGCTTTTTTTTTTTTTTTTTCATCCCACCACCACTACTTCCCATTGCCGCCCCTTAGCACCCATTGCCACCACCAACTTAGCCCACCACTGGTGATTAGTGGTGCTCACTTACTACCACCATATGTGTCGTCCCTAGTCCTACAACCATAGCCCAATGCTGCCCCTCCCTCCATTGGAGTAGCTAAGAATCTCCTCCTCCTTCTGTGTGTGTGTGTGTGTGTGTGTGTGTGTGTGTGTGAGAGAGAGAGAGAGAGAGAGAGAGAGAGAGCCCCTACCCTCTCCCCCCCCCCCCCCCCCCCCCCCCTCTCTCTCTCTCTCTCTCTCTCTCACACACACACACACACACACACACACACACACACACACACACACACACACACACACAGTTGGCCCCTTCCCTTCTTTCTCTCCCCCCTCCCCCTCTCTCCCTCTCATGATCCCTCTAACCCATCCCCTCTACTGCCCCCTCTTCTCTCTCTCTCTCTCTCTCTCTCTCTCTCTCTCTCTCTCTCTCTCTCTCTCTCTCTCTCTCTGTTGTTGTGTGCGTGCGCGCGCATGCGCACGCGTGCTAATAGAAAGAGGAAAATGGTATAACCTTTCTATCACCCAAGTGTGGTAGATTGGTTAACCCATTTCCCTCTTGAATAACAGGTTTTAGTTTAACTCTCGTATCTTTGAGGTCTCTCGGGATAGTTTCCTACGATGTTAAAATCCTCTTCTTGTCAGGTGTGTGTGTCGGTGTGTGTTAATAAAAAAGAGGAAAATGGTATAACCTTTCTATCAGCCAAGTGTGGTAGATTGGTTATGCCATTTCCCTCTTGAATAACAAGTCTTGAGTTCATTCCCGTCGTTAAGTTGAGAGAGAGAGAGAGAGAGAGAGAGAGAGAGAGAGTGCGCACATGCATTATCGACGGCTAGAATCCGACGAGGGGTGAGCGAATGCCTCACCCAGGCTAGGTTGTGCACATGCAGCGTATACAACCGGGGGGAGCAGGTCAACATGATAAATTATTGCTTTTCAAAAGAAGCAGAGCCTATCTACCATTGAGAGTTCCTCCCCCCACTCCAACGGTGAAGAACGCAGATGAACATTGCCGCACTACCTTCTCACGTTCCGATTCACACGATGGCAGGCGGTGCAGAAAACGGTGAGTGTACACAGGGGTGTGGTGGGCTTGTGGTGGGGCTGCTGGGCTTTCCCATCGGAAAACCACCGCTTAGGATGCATGTGCGCACCCAGAGAGAGAGAGAGAGAGAGAGAGAGAGAGAGAGAGAGAGAGAGAGAGGGGGGGGGGGTGGGGGGGGGGGGGGAGATGCCTTCTTATTCTTTTTTTTTTTAAAAAGAGGGAAAGAGTGGGGGAGGAGGGGGTGCTTTAGGAAAAAAAGAAAAAAAAAACCAAGCCCAAAGAAATAGCTGTTTTTTTTTTTCTTTTTTTCCTAAAGCACCCTCCCCCCCCCCCCCCCCCCCCCCTCTTTCCCTCTTTTAAAGAAGAAAGAAAAAGAAGGCATTCCCCCCCCTCCCCTCTCTCCCTCTCACAATTTCTACCCCCCCGCCCCCCACATCTCCTCTCTCTCTCTCTCTCTCTCTCTCTCTCCCCCCCCCCCCCCCCCCCCCTTGCCACACCTCACTCTCTCTCAACCCTAGCCTCTGTTGGTACTCCTCTAAAGCTGCCAGCCTCAATCTCTATTGATATAATGATGCGTGCATCTGTCCAATAACACATCGTAATCCATGGGATAGATGAGTGTTTGTGTAGGCACTCCCCCCCCCCCCCCCCCCCTCTCTCTCTCTCTCTCTCTCTCTATGCCACATCTCGATCTCTCTCAACCCTAACCTCTAATGGTACTCTCTAAATCTTCTAGCCGCAATCTCTAACTGATGTGATGATGTGTGCATCTTTTGAATAACACATTGTAATCCATGGATAGATGAGTGTTCATGTAGGCAGGTCTGATCACAAAACTATCCTCTGTAAGCTCAAGGAGATGCTCTCTGTAGAGAGCCATCTTCATGCCAAACACACGCATAGGCTATATCCATGTCCTCCTAGTGTCTAAGTGAATCAAGTCGTGTCTAATGAGCTGCATGATCTCGGTGTGTGTGAGAGACAAGGAGGGTGCGTCTAGTGTATAATTGGAAAGGGGGTAATCTATCCATGTCACACACACACACACACACACACACACACACACACACACACACACACACACACACACACACACAGAGAGAGAGAGAGAGAGAGAGAGAGAGAGAGAGAGAGAAGAGAGAGAGAGAGAGAGAGAGAGAGAGAGGGGGGGGGGGGGGGGGGGGGGGGGGGGGGGGGGGGGGGGGGGGGGGGGGGGGGGGGGGGGGGGGGAAGGAGAGGTGGGGGGCAGGAGAGAGAGGGGGGAATACAGGGGAGAGAGGGGTGACAGGGGTTGGACACACACAGACACAAAGGGTGAGGGGAGGTGGGGGCAGAGAGAGAGAGAGAGAGAGAGGAGAGAGAGAGAGAGAGAGAGAGAGAGAGAGAGAGAGAGAGAGAAGAGAGAGAGAGAGAGAGAGAGAGAGGGGCATGAGTATAGAGTGATAGGGAAAGAGACAGGAAGAAGGGAGTGGAGGACCTTGTGGAAGGGAGGCGGGTTGCAGGAGGACAAGATGGAGGAAGGGAAGCCAATTACAGGAGTAGATGGGTAGAGGAGGTGGAGGATGTTGGAGGAGGAGGTTAAAGAGGAGGAGCAAGGGAGGAGGAGGAAGGGGAGGTAGGGACAGCGGTCCTAAAAAAAAAAAAAAAGCTCACTTCAAAGCTCACTCCGTTGAGCTCGCTCGAAGACCTAACTCAAATACCAAGTAGAGTTTGTCACTCTACTTTGGGAGTATGATATGGACTAAAGAGCAGACATGCTTGCAGCAACTATGTCTCCCAAGCACCAAGTGGACTAGTCATCCATTATGAAATGATATCGCAGGGTGAAAAGGGATTCTCTACCTCTAAGAATGTAGACTAACGACTAAGACTGTATCTCTTCTACCTCATAGTCGAGGACGACTATGAGGGTAGTAGCATACCCCTTGTACATAAGCAAGCTTTCAATAAGTCATTAAAGTGTTAAAAGATTCTCAAAATGAACCTAATGTTTTAGCAAAAGAAAATATAAATAATCAAAAGAAATTAGAGTTATCCAACTTCCTCAAGGGATTCCAAGATGTTTTTATTGACGATATCCCTTGTGACCTACCTCCCAAACGAGGGAGTGACGACCATGCAATTGAACTTCTTCCAGGAAGCTCCCCACCTAATAAACCTCCCTATCGAGTTTCTCAAGCTCAACAAGAGGGGATTATGCAACAAGTGCATGAATTAGTTGAGAAAGGCATGGTTAGGCCCAGCTCATCTCCTTTTTGTTCTCCAGTGTGTTATTAGTGCAAAAGAAAGACGGCACATATCGTATGTGTGTCGACTATAGAGCACTAAATAGGATCACTATCAAGAATAGGTTTCTTGTTCCACGGGTAGAAGACCTATTTGATAAGCTACAAGGGTCGACCTACTTCAGTAGGATTGACCTAAAAAGTGGCTACCATCAAATAAGGATAGTTGATCAAGACATTGTAAAGACTGCATTTTGCACTACGTTTGGTCTTTACGAGTACGTTGTCATGCCTTTTGGCTTGACCAATGCACCAGCCACATTTAACTGCTTGATAGAGAAGCTATTCAGGCCTCACTAAACCTTTACTAGAGTGTTATTTGATGATATAATCATCTACTCTAATTCATTAGACGAACACAAGCAACACCTCCAGGTATATTTCAAGTTTTAGAGAGAATAAGCTTTATATAAATTTAAAAAAAGTGAATTTTTCTTACAAGAGATTCAATATTTAGGTCACATTATCTCTCAAGATGGCATCCAAATGTTAATGTCATAAAAACTAATATCTAATTCTCTCAAATGATTTTCTCATGTTAAACTGATCATTTAATATGGGGAAGTACCAGGGGAGTAAAAGCTAGAATATTGGTAAGGCTGCTAGACCGGTCTCTGCAGGGATCCAAAGGGGGACAGTTTGCAAAAGAGCAATGTGCTTCAATGGGGCTTAAAAGACCTAAGGTTCAGCTCCATTAAGACTTACATAGGCTAAAGTTCCAAAAATTAACTCAATTATCCAATGGCCAAAGCAAGGGGAAAATTGGATGGTCATGGGAAGACTAAAAAGTCTTCCCACATCCCTAGGAAGGAGGGGGCGAGCTCTTTTAGTAGGGGATGAGAGAGAAACACACACATTCATTCCAAAGCTCCCCCTTTACACAAAGGGAATACTGGACACATGTCAGGCTCCTAGGCCAGCTGCCGGCAAGCTCCCCTCAAATCCTATTGGATGGCCATAAAGGTGGACCAATGAGAATTAGGCTAGAGTAAAGTTAGTCTAATCAATTTAAAAATGCTTGATAAAAGAACCAATAGAAATTAAGCTCCCTAGGAGACTATTGGACAGTCTACCAAGGGGTCCAATGAGCATTCAACAGCCCAATGGCTTGCCTGATTCCTATTGGCTAGAAGACTAAGAGGTCCAAAAGAGTTTAAATGAATTATTTAATTACGTAAAGCTCTCACAAAAGGGCAAAGGGGGACACTTGTCACAAGGTTATCAATTATGCTTCTAATTTGTGATTGGCTAAGCTTTACAGGAGCCAATAGGAGGCTAGCATGAGCAAATAGCAAGAGGGGTCGACCAAGATGAGAGAGAGGGCTACATTTTAGTATAACACAATGCTACACACACACACACACACACACAGACACACACAAACAACTCATGTGTGCAAGAAGAATTCCATCTCCTTCTCCAAGCATTAAGAAGTATACCTCTACCACAAGCAACATTGTCCCTTCATGACAACGCCTTGGAGTGCTTTGTGTACAAGGGAGTGGAGAGGGGATGCTAGAGCTACATATGTCTAGGGGTTGTTTTATGGTTTTGCCCCACTGTATTGAAGTAGATGTACCTTTTTTGATAGTACAATCAATGTATATGCCCGCCAGGCCCGGTTGGCATGAGGGGATTATCCCATCTTGGATTGGTGGTGGCTCCAGTATCTCCTACGAGTAGCTTGGAGAGTGATGATTGTTTTGTGATTGTGCCCAATCGTATTTGATATAAACATATCTTTTTTGTAGTATGAGCCATGTATGTGCCCACCCAATAGGGTGGCATGAGGCAAGACCCCTATTCCTAGGGTTTCCCAAGGTCAGAGTCTCTTCTTCCTAGAGTTTCCCTAGTATGTGTCCAACAATCTGGTCCCTTGGCTAGTATACTGTCCTTTTTTTGGATGATGTGGCATGTTACTTGGGTGCCCCGACATTATTGTGTCATGGGGTATTTTTTGTTGAGTAGGGCAGGTGAGTTGGGTCCCAATAGAGGCACACCTTAACCCCCCTTGTATCATTCATTCATTGAGTTGTAGATTGCCAATGTTTTTGGCTCTCTCTCTCCTTTTCTCTCACTAGCATCTCTCTTGTAGATTGCCTATGCTTTTGGGCAACAATATCTCTTTTTATCACTTGCAATATCACTCCCTATATCTCACCTCCTATTGTAGGTCCCTTTGTGCATGTGTGTGATACCAGTTGCTCATACGATGAGCTGCTTTTGTTTGAAGGATGAGTTTGTGGAGTTTTGTCATGGTAGATTCAAGATTTGGTGGCATCCCCTATTTGAGAGGAGGTTTGCTTGCTGTTGCAAACTCGATCATCATCCGATTCATCTTTTATGTTGCATCTTTGATAGTTGGGAGGCTAGCCCAAGGGATATAGCTCCATGTTAATGTGAGGGAGGGGGGTATTTTGCAAAGCTACATGAGCGTATAACTTAGGGGTAGTCTCCAAATAACTACCTGCATAAAATCTAATATCTAGCTTACCCAAACGATTTTCTCATATTAAATTGATCATTTAATGTGGGAGAATAAATGGGAACAAGAGTTAGAATTGAGACATGTGCTTCTAGACCTATCTCAGTAGGGGACCAAAAGGAGAGATGGATGCAGCTCAATACGGGTCCAAAAGGAGATGGTCTACCAAAGAGCAATGTGCAATAAGTGCTAGACTTATCTCAACAAGGGACCAAGAGGAGAGATGGTTACATCTCAATACGGGTCCAAAAGGAGGTAGTCTATCAAAGAGCAACGTGCATCTAATGGAGCTTAAAAGACCTTAGGGTTAGCTTCATTAAAGACCTCCAATAGTTAGTGTTAAAAGTCCTTTGACCTTAGGCAAGCTAGGATTGAGCTTGAGGTGGGAACTAGACCTAAGCTTGAGGTGCTTGTCGTGCTTGATGACTAAGGTGCTTGAGGTGCTTGTCGTGCTTGATGACTAAGGTGCTTGAAGTGCTTGTCCTGCTTGATGACTAAGGTACTTGAGGTGCTTGTCATACTTAATGAGGAAGGTGCTTGAGAAGCTTCCCATGGTAAGGTGATTGAGTCAAAAAGAGACCCTACAAGCTTAATGAGGAAGGTGCTTGAGAAGCTTCCCATGAATGGGGGGGTAAGGTGCTTGAGTCAAAAAGAGACCCTACAAAGGAGGGGGAAACTACCAAAGTTAGGGGAATCTTTGACTTAACCTCCCACTCATCCAAAGGGCACCCCTTTTCTTAAGGGGCATATGGGACACATGTCAGACTCTCCCTATGCTTAGCCACAATGCTATTGGTTGGGCTAAAGAGGGGTCCAATGAGCTTCTAGTTCCATCCAACAAATATCTAGATATTTTCCAGCTCTTTCTCTCTCTCTCTCTCTAAGGGGTAAGGAGGATACTTGTCCAAAGACTACCCATGTACTTGAATGCATGTTGCATGTGATTGGCTAGGGGGAGAGGGGTCCAATGATCTTGAAGCATTTGAAAAGTCTAGAACTCACCCCAAGCAAGCAAGGGGAGTCCTAGGGGTATACACCACAGACACACACACTCATTTTGTGGATCATTCTCACTTGGTGAAAGTTGAAGAACTCCACGTCCTTCTCCAAGCTTGTGAGAAGTGAGCCTACGCCAACACTCTTGGCTATGGAATGCAAATCCAACCAAGAGCCATGCTTCAGTGCTTAAGCTTTCCATCTTCTCCATCTTCATTACCATGCTATTATGTATACTAGCAAGAAGAGTGATGATAAGTGATGAACTATTTCTTTCTCCTATGGAATGTTTCTTCTTCCTCTTCCCTATCCTCATTCACCGGTAGTTCTCTCCACCTTCAAAGGTGTTTGAGGCCTTGGGACTGAGGCTTGGGATAGTTAATGGTTTCTACAAAGTTTATGTTATGCTTGTGATGCATGAAGCTTTCCATCTTCATTGCCTCACCTAGGTCACAAGGAACACAAAGATTGTATTGTAACAAGTCTCTCTTGATGGGAGAAACTATAATACAAATGCGTATTGGAGGGGGAACCGGCTCCGTATGAATCCGGTCCTCAACTATTGTCATGTTCTCTAAATTCTCTCTCTTGCAAAAGTATTGCCCATGCCAAGTTAACTAAGCACCATGTTTATGTTGCTACCATCAATTAAGTTCACCCGCTATGCTCACAAAGTAATCTCACAAAAGTGCTTCATCTAGTTTCCTAATTCTGCTACTCTCAAAGTTCATAGGCTATTTCCATTACACTACCTTACCTTAAACTCCAAATGGAGGGAGAGGTTGGTGTATACACTTCAAGGGAAGGGGGGGGGGGGGGGGGGGGGGGGGGGGGGGGGGGATAGTGCTAGATAGAATGATGTATCAATAACTTGCGGTCTGTGCATGGTTGGGATTGTAATTTTTTGTGATTTTTAATACATTCCACTCACATATTGTGAGTTTTGCAAAAAATAAAAATAAAAATCTGGAACATGAATAGAGAATTTGAAGAATACATAAGATGCTAAGGTTATCAATACAATAATTCTAGCTAGCTTTAGATGTCCCTATAAAGAGAAAATGAGGCACTAGAGTCGAGTTGGCTATCATTTAACAAGGGAAAGTAAAACTAGGTGGTATTGTAGGAGTTACTCTTATAGTTGGCAAACAATAATAAAAAAACTTATGATGTATAAGTGAGGATTATCATCTTGAGCTAAACTATTGGAGGTTGAAAGTATTATTTAAAATCTTGAGGTTGAGGATGAAGGGTTTTTATGGAAGGTAATATGGGGATTCTTGTCAACTAGTGTGAAGGTTCCAGCTAGAGATATTGGTCCAAATAGATTCTTGCAATGTAGAACAGCTAGTGAGGACCTTCCTCACTTATTCAAGGAGTGCCAAATGACCTGTGGCCTGGCACGGAAAATTTGCAAATGGATTCAAAAGACCTAGAAGATAGGGTTCTTCAAGAATGATCTCTTCATGGGATGGAAGGTGTTGAAAAGCCAAGTGTTGCTTATTTGTACGCAAATTGTTAGATCCTGCTACTTTAGGCACATATGGAAGGCCAAGAACTGTCCGATATTTGAGAAGCTCCCTCAAAATAGCTAGTTTCACGGAGATTATACAAAAAATCAGGGAAGTGATTGTCGCCACTGAGAAATGAAAGAACTCTGAAGAGTGGAATTGGGCAATTGCGGCTACAATGACTGATTGGCATGCCTAAGTGGATGGGTTCTTTCTCATATCAAGGGTTGCTCCCTGTGCAACCAGTCTTTGCTTGGGTGTCCCTTTGATTATCGTGGGGTGGTTCCCCTCTTAGCTGTTGTATCACCAATGTATCTATGGTATGTGGGAGACGTCATGGCTCGATATGAGCATGGCTTGAATTTGTAAATTTTTGTGGTTATTCTAATATAATATACTCACCATTGTGAGTTTTGCCAAAAAAAAAAGATCTTGAGGTTGAAATATATGAACTTATTGATCTTTAAATAACAATGTTTTCAAAAGAAAATAAATCAAACACAAGTGTGAGTGAATTATATTATAATAACCAAAAAAATTACAAATTCTAGTCATGCTCGAGTCGAGCCATGACGTCTCCTCAATAACCATAGGTACATCGACTGACAGGGGAGCCACCCCACAACACCTAGAAAGACACCTCTACTTTAACAATGACCAGCCATTACATCAACCATAGCCCTATTCCACTCATCAAAGTTCACGTGTTTCCCTATGGCAACAAATGTTTCCCTGCTTTTTGTACGATCTCAGAGAATCTAGCCTTTTCCACAACGTTCTCACAAACTTGACAGTTCCTAGTCTTCCACATGTTTGAAGTAGTAGAATCTGACCACTTGTGTGCCGATAAGAAGCACATGGCTCTTGAAAAACATCCCACCCAAGAGGAGGTCGTTCTTGAAGAAACCAATCTTCCAAGTCTTTTGCATCCATTTGCAAACCTTTCCTCCCAGGCCACTAACCGTCGAGCACTCCTTGAATAAATGGGGAGGGTCCTCTCTGACTGCTTTGCATTGCGAGAATCTATCAAGACCAATACCTCTTGCTTGAATCTTCACACCCGTTGGTAAATCCCCCCAAAGCACCTTCCACAAATACACCTTTATCTCAGGCGGAAGAAGAGAGCACCCAATGTTCCTAGTGATTGACACCCATCTTTATTCCTATCATTGCTTGCCCCATTGCTTATTCAAGTGGGAAAACCAACCTGCCGATATCATAAGGGTCTTGTATACAACCTTTGTTTGTGGTTTATAGAAATGTCTGTCCTTGGTTGGTGTAGGCTCTCAACTTCTCAACAAGCTTGGAGAAGGAGATGGAGTTCTTGCACTTGGCACTTCACACAATGAGCATGTGTGTGTGTGTGTGTGTGTGTGTGTGTGTGGGGAAGAGTATACTCCTCAAGCTAGTCCCCCAGGTTGCTTGGGTCGACCCCCTCTTTTTGGTCTTGATTGAAGCGCATTGGCTCTCTCAAGCCTAGACAATCACAAGCCTGAGACATAACTAGCAATAGGAGTCTTTGGACAAGTGTCCTCCTTTCCCCTTTGAGAGAGAGGGCTTGATAATGCCGAAACAATTAATCAGATAACTACATTCTCATTGGATCCCCTTAGAGGTCGACCAATAGGCTTTAGGCACCTTATGAGGGCAACATGGGGAGGAACTTGACATGTGTCCTTGTTGCCTCTTTATACTTGGCTTGCATGGAGTGAGTGTGTGTGTGCATGTTCTGTCTCATGCCCCTATTTGTAGGGCTCACCCCCCCTTGTGTAGGGACGTGTTTGACTTTTTGGAACACCTCAAGCCCCTTAGGCACCTTAGTCATGAAGCACCTTAGTCATTAAGAAGCTCAAGCACCTTAGTTAGCAAGCACCTCAAGCACCTTAGTCACAAAGCACGACAAACATCTCAAGCACCTTAGTCAGCAAGCACGACAAGCACCTCAAGCTTGGGCCGGGTTCCCACCTCAAGCACATCCCTAGCTTGCCTAAGGTCTTAGGTTTAAGGAATTTTAACACTAACATTTGGAGGTCTTTAATCAAGCTAACCCTAAGGTCTTTCAAGCTCTATTAGCTAGCATTGCTTTTCACAGACCATCTCTCATTTGGACCCATTGACTTTGGCCACATGTCAAGATAGGTCCAAAAGCACATGTCTATATTCTAACTCTTGTTCCTGTTTATTCTCCCACATTAAATGATCAATTTAATATGAGAAAATCATTTGGGTGGGTTAGTTAGATATTAGATTTTATGACATTACCTCTCTCCTGAAATCATACTTGTCCTCGACTATGAGGTAGAGGAGATAAAGCCTTAGTCATTAGTCTATGTTTCTTAGCGGGTAGAGGACCCCTTTTTACCCTACGACATCATTCCAAGATGGATGACCAATCCATTTGGGGCTTGGGAGACTTAGCTGCCGCAAGCATGTTTGCTCTTGAGTCCATTTCATTCTCCCAAAGTAGAGAGATAAATTCTACTTGGTGTTTGAGAGACGTCGTCATCACAAACATGATTCTAAGCATGCATATTACTTAAATTTGTGCACAAGAAAAAGAGAATTAGTCTTATAAGATAAAAACATTGATCATTTAAAAGAAACATGTACATTTGTTTACTCTAATGTAGCATTGTAAGCATTGACAAGGTTCATACTAGCCTTAAGCTATATTCCTTGCATCCATCTAGTAGAGTGCTTAATTTTTGGGAGCTCCTAATTTAGAGCTTTTTTTAAAAGATTAGGTCTTTTCAAGTTGTGGGTAGAATTTAGAAAAATATTATAGTTCTACAAAAAAAAATTACTTTTCCAATTTCATGAGACTTTTCATTTCCTATATTATTAACCTTCACTTTCCTAATCCATGTTCAACCTTCCAATTTCCATAGCCTTCTAGTTCCACCAATATGGCGTTGCACCTCTCGATTTTTTAGACTAAAGTAATGAAATTTTTTTCTTTTTCAAATTGTAGTGACTTTGATGAGCTCTAAAAACAAACAATATACTCCCCATATTTAGTAATAGGTTTTCAAGTTACACGTTACCCAATAATAACTGCATTTTCTTTAGAATCTACATATGATGTGAGATCAAGTGTTGATCTAATGGACCATATGCATCAAATTTGGTAGCATGGCATTGAGCACAAAAGTCCAAAGAAGCCTTGACTTGATAGTGACCTTGTTTGCAAAGAGAAAAATTGTCTATGTACTAACACAACCATCTCTTCAGAGGAAACGTAATCATCTAGGGTCGAGGCATCATCATTAATATTTTTAGTTTTTCATCCATAATATGCAGCATAGGGTGGTTACAAAGCATGTATTTTCACCTCTAAAGACAAAAAAATGAGGAAATAAATTCTTGTGTAGGTAAGGAAAGCAAGAAATGGAGATCTAGCATGTTAAGGTAACAAACAACGGGTGAGAAATATGCACACGAATATATTGAGGAGATAGGTACAGAGAAAGATTGGCATTCCATTTTTAAGATTTACCACCTAAACTCACTAAGGGATGTAATTGAACATGAGTCTTTCTCCACTTTGAAAGGCAACGAACATGAGAAAAGACATCATGTAGCTAGTTGAAGGAAAATGGATTTCTCTTTTGGAGGGGCCCTTAGACTTGATTGCAAATGGCTTATTGTGGTAGATCTTTGAGGTATTCCCAATGATAATAAAATATTTAGATTCTAAATTCTTCCTTTATCGAGGTGAAAAGGAAAAGTTAAAACAAAAAAAATTTATGAATGCTACTAACCCATTATAGCTTAATTGAGTTAGGTTAGTTTCAAATACTTTACAGCATTTTTTTAACATTTCTTATTTGTTGGTGTGTTCTGATTCTTTGTTAGACGGCTAGAAGGGGCAAACCGCCCCACCATACAAAGTCTAAAATTATATGAAAATTTACTAGGTAGGACAATGCATAAAAAAGATACAAAGTCAAAGCCTAAGATTTTTGAACTAAAGTCCTAAGTCCATGTCTTACATGTATACATCTCTTTTCATATGTGTGAAATGATGATAATCATAGATTATTTATCTTGTCATTCCAGTTCTATTCCACTATGTATGTATTCAATGCTTTATTTATAGAACTACATCAAGTGATCAAGACCATCAGTTGCTAGAGTGGCATGCAATGTCATTATGATTGCAGCTATCAACAACTACTTTTTTTAAAGCCATACTAACAATTGTAAGTGAAGATGTTATATTAACTCAACAAATAATCAACAACGAGCCTTAAGCACTACAAGTGCCTTAAGGGGACAACACTTCTAAAAAGGTGGTGTACAATTCATAAGAAAAAGACCATGTTTATACTTGTCTAGAAGCTTTAGCCAAAGGAAGTAGGCTGTTTCCCCCCTAGAGGGCACCACCCAAGTAGTTGATGTAGTGCATGTTTCTATTTTTTAATGTGCACAATTGTCTCTACTCTTGACACTATTAAATAAATAAACTTAGTGCTTTCAAGCATGATATCATTGAATTAAGCTACCATAGAGATTCTCCCAAATACACAAAGGTTCAGATAGCTGTATCTCGCCATTTGTGCTTCTATGTCCTCTGTGCCCATTTGCAAATTGACCCTGTGCGGAAGAGCGGTCTTTAATTAGATGGGCTCATGATCAATTGGGATATGGTTGACAAAGGAGAACCCTTGTCTCAAGGAGGCTAAAGTGCATGAGAGAATTCTAGCTCCAAGAAAGAATTTTTGAAAGCTAGGGGGTTTACATAGGAGGGATACTCAAAAAAAGCAACAAAGTGGTATCATCACTAGAATGGAGAGAGACCTTCAAATTCTTCAAGTGCTCCATCTTACATTGGCCCCTTGGCTCTCCAAGCTATGAGGAGGATCCTTAAATGCCTTTTGGAGGGAACCTGGTGAATAACAAAGGAATCTCCAAACTGGCACATTTCTAGAATGATGGCAACTTCTGTTCAAAGGATGTGGACTGATTGGACATGCAACATAATTTGAATCTAAAATGAAAGGCTAATGAGCAACAGAGTCTTAGAAATTATCCTTTACTCACCAAATTGTGGAGGGTTAATCGGCCAAAAGAGAAGTGCGTAAAAAATATAACCAACATTTGGAAAATAAAATGGCCAAGCTCAATGAAGATAATCACTGTGAAGGTATTGTGGGGCCCATCCGTACTATGAATATTATTCGTATCAAAGGGATTGGCACAAACACTTTGCTCTAGGTGCAAAGTAAATTTGGAGGATCTCTTAAATCCTAGGCTTTTATTTGATAATGATATTACTAGCTTTGCACATATGGATTAATTTGTGTGTAGTTCTCGATTCAAGATCCCAATGCCACATAGGTCCTTGGGTCTTACCAAGGACCTATATTATTTGATAATGATATTACTAGCTTTGTACACATGGATTAATTTGTGTGTAGTTCTAGATTCAAGATCCCAATGCCACATAGGTCCTTGGGTCTTACCACCCATTCCCATTTCACCCCACTACCATCGAGTTGTGTATTTTGTGTTATTTTTCCATAGGATCCGTTTAATAAGTTTTGAAAATTCTTTCCAATTGCATTTGGTCATTTTCAGTATAGGTGAGACAAAGATGTAAAGATACAAGTGGATGTGAACCAATTGCAAAGGGTAGTAGGGACAACCATGCAACCTTTGCTTGATTGATCTTTTCACTTCAAGCATTCCTACTATACTGAGGCCAACAACTTAAACATGAAGGCAGGTAGCGAGAGCATATTGAGTTTTAAAAAAACAATTATCAACTTGAGAGAAATTAATGTTATCAAACAAACTAACCTTTGTTCTTGTGCATGTGATCCTCTGACAGTAGGAAAAAGGGTTAGAAACCTACCTTTCTATTGAGCTCAAGGCCATTTTCCCTATCATCCTACATAACAATTTCCTCCCAAACATGTTTATCATGTGTAAGTAATTTGGTTTGGTTTACTTGCTCTCTCTCTCTCTCTCTCTCTCTCTCTCTCTCTCTCTCTCTCTCTCTCTCTCTCTCTCTCATCATATGCTAGCAAAACGGATGCGTGTGTCACAAAAAGAAATTATTGACTTGGTCGATTTCAATTTTATCAATAGGAATCTTCTCAAATTCCAGTGTCTCCTCCCCTTTGCATTCCGATTAAGTCCACCCCTTGCTTATTGACATCTTCCCTTGCACCACCCATCTCCTACCAGCATGTCATCCAACAGCCCCTCATAAGCGACAATGGTTCCTACCCGTTCTGCCATAACCTATCGTGTTTCTCCCAGGCAGTGTGAGACACACATTCCTCCCAATGAGCATGCCCCTGTCATCAAGCACAACCACATCTCACACACACACACACACACACACACACACACACACACACACACACACACACACACACACACACACACACACACACACACACACACACACACACATAGCAGGGACTTTGTGGTATGTGAAGATGTTTGAGAGAGAGAGAGAGAGAGATCTATCTCCAAACTCAATCACCTCCTCCCCCCTTGGACTGCGGCATTGGCTCGCTCACCGTGACCAATGCCTATCGCCTCAGGCATTGACCTCCCCCTAGAGACACGCACACGGCTCCCATGTTACCTTCCCCTAGCCACCTATCATCGTCTTCCTTTTTATTTCAAACCCACACCGAAGATCTCCTAATATTCTGCTTTAAAAAAATGGGTCCTCCCCTATTGGGTGATCTCAAGCATCAAGTCGTCTCTTATGCATCCAATATTTTGTGTCACCTCTAATAGCCTTCCAGTAGCGGTTGCTAGAAGAACACACAAGGGCAAGGGCATGCAAACTATCTACACACGAAGGAATATGCAAAAATATGAGAAAAATATAGTTTTATATGCAAAAATATGCGCGGATGGCGGACTGCGTGCTCAAAGTCTGGCTATTTTTTCATGGCATAAGAGCGCTCCACTTTTTGATTTTTTTGCATATTCATACTATTTTTCTAGGAAAATTCAAGAGGAATTTTTTTACCCTCCCTTCTCAATCTATTTTCTTGAATTTCCAACTAGCTCAAGGCTAAGCCTAGAGACAATTTTCCCCACTCATGTGAATCTACACCCACTCTGTGACAATATATATTACAAAGCATTTTTCATAGTTTAGCTCACTGTTCATTTGCAGGCACGGAGACGGACAGTGAGCTCAAGATACGAAAAATACTAGCTAAAGCTATGAGATATACTATCTTGTCAAATGATGCGGATGAGCAACGTGCTTATAACTGCTCATGCATGTTGCCTCAATCGCTTCAGATTTGCACGTTTTTGTCTGATTGGATGAGCTAAAAATGCCACCAACATCGAAAACGTTGGAGATCTTTAATTGCCCTTGGATTTAAGATCGTCGCTGCTTGAAGAGCTCGATAGAGGAAGAAGCACCAATGAGGTGTAAATGTTGTTGGGTTGTTGTGAGGTTAGAAATGCAAGAGGAATTGCTTCCATGGCCGCTCGTTGCCAGCATGGCAAGCTTGGCTTGTCCACTTCAAAATGTACCCTCAAGCTACAACAACTTCGTCTCCGTCTCCCAACCCTTTAAACTTACGCTAGCATCCAACCCTCCAGACTGACGAAAGGGTAATAACATTGTAATTCCATCAGACGTTTGATCATATCCCGCTCATTTATAATCTGAGGCAGATAGCACAATGCTAAAATATTTGAACCAAAGATCTTCAAAATAAAAGGCCAGGACCTAGGTTCCAGACTGCCACAAGATGACCTGAACCAATTTGACCATGTAAAGGAAAATCTTGGATTAAATAGATGTTGGTCTTTGGTCAAAGGTGTATTTGCCTCAACAATTATGTATGCACACTCACACATGCATATATAACCAACATCTTTTATACACTAAACCCATAAAGAGAGACTTAATACAATACAAGCTTTGCGTTACTTGAGACCTTGATGGTGCAATGAAGATAGAGACCTTCATGCACCACAATTATGCCCGTAATTTAGCTAATTAAAAGCATTAACTTGTCCCCAGCCTCAGTCCCAAGACCTCAAACACCTTCAAAGGTGGAGAGAGCTAGCAGGGAATGAGGGTAGGAGGGAGGAAGAAGAACATTCATATGAGAAAGAAATAGTTCCTCACTTACCATCACTCTTCTTGCTTAGCATAGCATAATAGCATGGTAATGAAGACGGAGAAGATGGCAAGCTTTAGCATTGAAGCATGGCTCTTGGTTGGATTTACATTCTATAGCAAAGAGCGTTGGTGTAGGCTCTCAACTTCTCAACAAGCTTGGAGAAGGAGATGGAGTTCTTGCACTTGGCACTTCACACAATGAGTGTGTGTGTGTGTGTGTGTGTGTGTGTGTGTGTGTGTGTGTGTGTGTGGAAGAGTATACCCCTCAAGCTAGCCCCCAAGCTTCTTGGGTCGACCCTCTCTTTTTGGCCTTGCTTGAAGCTCATTGGCTCTCTCAAGCCTAGACAATCACAAGCTTTGGACAAGTGTCCTCCTTTCCCCTTTGAGAGAGAGGGCTTGATAAATGCCTAAAAATTAATCAAATAACTAAATTCTCATTTGGACCCCTTTAGAGGTCAACCAATAGGCTTTAGGCACCTTATGAGGACAACATGGGGAGGAACTTGACATGTGTCCTTGTTGCCTCTTTAGACTTGGCTTGCATGGAGTGAGTGTGTGTGTGTCTGTGTGTTCTCTCTCATGCCCCTACTTGTAGGGCTCACCCCCCCTTGTCTAGGGATGTGGAAAACCTCAAGCCCCTCAAGCACATTAGTCATGAAGAACCTTAAGCACCGTAGTCATTAACCACCTCAAGCATCTTAGTCATTAAGCACGACCAACACCTCAAGCACCTTAGTCAGCAAGCACGACAAGCACCTCAAGCTTGGGCCGAGTTTTCACCTCAAGCACAACCCTAGCTTGCATAAGGTCCTAGGTCCAAGGACTTTTAGCACTAACCTTTGGAGGTCTTTAATTAAGTTAACCCTAAGGTCTTTCAAGCTCCATTAGCTAGCATTGCTCTTGACATACCATCTCTCATTTGGACCCATTGACTTTGGCCCCATGTCGAGATAGATCATAAGCACATGCCTACATTCTACCTCTTGTTCTCGTTTATTCTCCCACATTAAATGATCGATTTAATATGAGAAAATCACGTTTAGTTAGATATAAGATTTTATGAAATATCATAATGGCTATTCTTGATGATGTGCGAATGAAGGGTATGAGGAATGTAAAAGGACGTGGAAGTAGATTACATATGGTTTAGAAAATGTTATGGCATAAGCCTCACATTGCGGTCCTGCAGATGTTTGGACATTGCGGACTAGGAGTTCATGCGGCTTTGGGATAGTTCTTCATGGGATATCATGGGACAGGACGGGGTTTTGCACCGTTTCCGATCTGTGCTAGAGCAGCGGGTGTATTTGGGGAGGCATACCAATACGTCAAGCAAAGGTAAAGCATAATTGGGACGAAACTATGCTGACAGTGAAAAAGGGTCGTAAGAAAGTTCGGATGATGTTGGGAACATGCACACAACCAGTGCAGGCAGCATGGCCGGTGATAGCGGAGACAATGAATACGGTGAAAGGATTAGAAGAGGATAAAGAGGAGCAATTCCTAAAGGCTAACCCGGATTTAGTTTCTCTCTATCTTGTAGATATTTCTATGATTTCGGAGGGGAAATATTTAGCGGATCTAGGAATAGCAGAGCCAGGGGGGCAAGAAAAAGTCTTGCCTATTCCCGAACCCTTGGAGGAGATTATTAGGCAAGAACGTGAGTTTGAAGCACAGATGAGTAAAGTAACAAGAGTAAAGGAGGATGAACTAAAGATGGTCTATCTAGGAGCTCAAGAGGAGTCTCAGCCCATTCATATTAGTAAGCAGCTTGAGGCAAGTTTTCGAGGAGACTTGATTAATTTGTTGACAGAATTCAAGGATGTTTTTGCATGGGAATACGCGGATATGAAAGGATTGGATCCAAAGTTTTATCAGCATATGATTCATTTAAAACCAGATGCAGTGCCGATGAAGCAACATTCATATAGGATGAATCTGAATGTGGCAAAGCAAGTCAAGGTGGAAATAGATCGCCTGCAGGTGG
Source organism: Adiantum capillus-veneris (assembly GCF_014529385.1). Lineage (NCBI taxonomy): Eukaryota > Viridiplantae > Streptophyta > Polypodiopsida > Polypodiales > Pteridaceae > Adiantum > Adiantum capillus-veneris. The sequence continues at coordinate 18,487,989 of NC_140953.1, forward strand.
GTTTTATTACCCCTATTGACAATCCAGAATGGATTTCTCCTATTGTGGTGGTACCAAAGGAAAACAAGAAAATTCGAATTTGTGTGGATTATATAGGAAGCTGAATGCAGCTATTGTTGCAGACCCTTTTCCGCTTCCATTTCTGGGATCTATTTTGGATGATGTGGCAGGGCATGAGATGTGTTCTTTTTTGGATGGACTTAGCGGATATAACCAAATTCGGATGGCTGAGGATGATCAGGCTAAAACAACTTTTATTACAGCATGGGGCGTTTTCGCATGCACAATAATGTGGTTTTGGATTATGGAATGCGCCCTCAATTTTTCAAAGGGATATGTTTCAAATTTTTGGTCCCTATTTGACAGACTTTATGCGAATATTTTTGGATGATCTGAGTGTCGAAGCACAATTAGAGCATTTGAAGCAATTGCGGTTATGTTTTATGAAATGTAGAGAGCTGAAATTTAGTTTAAATCCTCTATGATGTGCATTCGCAGTGCGAAGTGGGAGATTATTGGGTCATGTAATTTCTGAGGATGGCATTTCGGTGGATCCAGATAAAATAGCAGCAATTATGGAAGCACCTCCGTTGGCGAATTCGAAGCAGTGTGCAGTATTTCTGGGCCAAGCTTGTTGGCATGGAAGGCATTTGAGGTTTGCCGCACATTTGTCAATCCCTATTAATCAGGTAGCACATGCCAAAGTTTTTGAATGGATGCAAGAATGTGATCTGGCCTTTAGGAGTTAAAAAATTCAGTTGTCCAAAGCTCCGATCATGATCCCTCTGAATTGGGGTCAGGATTTTCATGTTTTTGTGGATGCTTCTCACATAGCTATTGACAGTGTGCTGATGCAGGAACAAACCCAAGGATGGTTTCGACCTGTCTAATATGCCAACAGAAGATTATCATCCATATAAAAAAATTATTTAGTAACAGAAAGGGAATGTTTAGGGATGATTTACTCGGTGAAGAAGTTCCGTCATTATCTGTTGGGCCGGCAGTTTTTCTTTCATGTGGATCATTCGGCTCTTTTATACCTGGTGTGCCAACAAAATTTGATAGGAAGATTATCTAGATGGGTGCTCTTGTTACAAGAATATGATTTTGAGGTAATACAGCGTCCGAGAGCCCAGCATGCGGTTGCTGATTACCTGTCCCAGCCAGATTCTAGCGAGCCATCGATGGGGGTTGCTGATGAATTTTTGGATGCGTCTCTCTTTTTGACAGGAGTAGTTGCGGATGATCTTCCAGTTACGCAATCATCCCAGATGATTCCCAACATTCCCTGGACCATGTATGAGGAGATGTTCCATTTTCTTGATAGTGGAGAAATGCCTTCATTCTTGTCCAAACATCAACGTCGCTGGATGGCTATTCGAAGCCGAAATTTTGATATTGTCATGGGGAAGTTGTATTATCTCATAGTAACGGACTCTTGCTAAGATGTATCCTACCACAGGAACAAGGATCTGTTTTGGAGGAGGTTCATACATGCATTGCAGGGGGTCACTTTGCAGCTTTGATCACGGCAAGGAAAGTGCTACAATCTGGATTATGGTGGCCTACATTGTTTCAAGATGCGAGGGGTTTCGTACAACATTGTGATGTGTGTTAGCGGTTGGGACAGCCTACTAAATGTCCAAAATGCCATTACAACCAGTATTACCCTTGGAGCCTTTTCAAAAATGGGAATTGGATTTTATTGGGCCTTTTAAACCAGTAGCAACTAACACTGGTAATAGGTATATTTTGACGGCCATGGATTATGCGACTAAATGGATGAAAGCATAGCCTTTGAAAGATAATACATTGGTTTTTGTTGCTGGGTGCTTATATAAGGATATTTTTTCCAGATATAGCTGTCCTATTGAGTTGATTAGTGATCGGGGTAGACATTTCTTGAATAAGGTGATGGAGAGAATGTTACAATTTTATTTTATGTTACACAAGAAATCTTCTCCATATTACCCTCAGGCGAATGGGCAAGCAGAATCAACTAATAAGCAATCGGTTCGCATCTCCACAAAGCTAGTTAATTTGCATAGAACGGATTGGGATGTCAAACTTCCTTCCCCATTATGGGCCTATCGTACAACATATAAAGTGGCAACATGACTAACTCCTTTCAAATTGGCATTTGAAATGGAGGCAATTACCCCAGTGGAGCATGTGGTTCCGAGCTTGCACATGCTGATTGCGGATAGGCTTCTTCCGAATGATTCCATTGTTTATCGTTTGGATGTTTTGCAAGAATTAGATGAAGAGCGATTGCACAGTTTTGCGGTGTTGCAAGATCTGCAATCTCGCCGGAAGTAATGGCTAGATCGCCCTAAAGCACGGAAATTTTTGCGTGGCCAATTGGTTCTTGTATCTAATTCCCGCCTCGAGAAGATGCCCGGGAAGCTAAACTTACGGTGCTCTGGGCCGTTTTGGATTTTTAAGTCATGTGGACCTACCTCCTTTTATTTGGTTGACTTGCGGGGGGAGGTGATTTTTGTGTCGATGAATGGGTTCCGATTGCGCCAATATTTTTCATCTACCTCAATTTAGTGCCCCTTTGCTGTGGTACAAGAGTCGGAAGCCGCCTTAATCATGATTGGGGATTCTTTAACATGCAATCTCGAAAAGCAGGAAAAGGGCTATGATGGTTGCAAAACTGTGGCACGCCCTATTTTGAGAACTCTTTGTGAGTGGTTCCGTGCATGCAGTAGATACCTTATACTTTGTTTGCGCTATTTGCAGGGCTTTCGCAAGGTTGCACTTCTGCGTTCTTCTTTCCTTCTGTGTGCCTTTGCCACCATGACGGCTTCCTTGCTACAGTGCATTCCATTTACTCTTGTGCAGCAGCAGCTGGCTCTCAGACGGGTGGACGCATGGTTGTAGGATTTGCGGCTATGTGTCTTCGCCAACCTTGATTGGCAGGGTATACCTATTCACTCACATGCCGCGGCTTTGATCGAGCAGTTAGCTCTTGGTGATATGGTGCAGGTCAACAATCAACAGATTCAGTTAACAGCTGAAAGAATTTCAAGATGCTATTGCATGCCAAGCGATGGTGTTGTGCGCGATTCACATGTTCTTCCTGCTGTAGAGGCAGAGCTGGAATTTGGATTGAAAATGAAGGGTAAATATAAGTTGTCAGGGCTCAGTGATGCAGCGATAAGAGATGCATATCGCTGGTTCTTGGAAGCAATTTGGTTGCACGCCAAAACCTACACCATTTCTGCTAAAGTGCGTAATGTACTGCATTCGGCGAACTTTGGGCCAGTGGCTTGGGCAGCGATCGTCAAAGAACGATTGCTAGTAGAATGTCAACAAGTGGTGGGGCAAATGGGCCGTAGTACCCCAACAAATACCAAGGTCGGGCAACTTCTTACATTGGTTTTTCCCTTGCAGGAACTTTTTCCTCTGGCCCTTCACTCTTTGTGCCACTTCGAGGATGATAGATTTCTTGCACGCAATACCACGTAGTCGGCACAGGCTTCGAGTTCCGTGCCTATTGAGGGTTTGTCACAAACACTTGCTCGAGGATTGGATGTGGCTGGAGCTTGCAGTGGTAGCCTCTGGTTCACAAGAGATGGCTACAAATGTAGGAGCGGTCTACAACTTCCACTCCGGTTGAAACTGGCTCTGCGGGGTGCGGACACTTCCTCGCAACCAGAAAACCCTGATGTTAATATAGTAACCGCCAATGTGGTGGGAACTAATCCATCAGTTCTACCTTGGGAGACTCATACTGCAAATCCCTCGGATCAGCTCCAGGCGTGTGGAACCTTTTTGCAGCACATTGCGGATTCCCTGTGGTCAATTTGGCCAGCTTCAACAACTAAGGTGCGAGTTATCGAGCTTGAAATGTAGGTGGCTGCCTTGTAGGCTCGCAATGCGGAGCTGAAAAGCCAAAACTCAGCATTGGATAGTATAGCCCGACAGCAGGCTGATGAAATGCAGACTCTGAGGGAGGCTAATTCTACGTTTGTTTCTTCTGTTCAAGACAAACTTCTTCGATTGCGAAGTAGAATAGCCTGGCCAATTATTTAGCATGATGTCCTGGTGATGTGATCTTGATGCCTTAGCAATGGAAATGCAGCAGGACCTGCACATTTTTTTGGAGGGTCAAATGCAGAGCTGGAGATCAAGGCTATCTAATGAGGCGCTAACACAACAATCAGCTCAACAACTTGCGGTGAGCCAGCGTGAGCCGCCAACTAATGACAGAGGTAAGAGCATTGTCCAAGAAGGTTTTGATATTTTTGATTGGGTGAAAGCTACAGAAGAATGTGCTGAGGCCCAGGCCCATGTCTCTCGTTTGCAATGAGTGATTCATCGTCTTCGTAGGGAGCAACACAGAGTCTGTTTTTGGGCGGAGACACTGGCTCATTCTTTTTCACTCAGTCTCCTGCCATGTCCACATTTTTGGCATGCTCTAAACAGATGTTTGGCTCAGTATTACCCTATTCATACCCCTCTTGCCCCTTTACCACAGGCCCCTCAGTCTGTTTCCTTGCCAACACAATTCATTCCAAGGGATCCTTGGCTAGAGTAGCCTGAGATAGATCCACAGTTGCTGGCGGAGGTCTACACGGCCCATTGGCAAGATTTTCAGGAATTTGGCTACATCAATATTTCCTCGTCACCAGAGCGGGAAGAGGAGCAGCAACCAAAGCCTTCGACACAGAGAGCCTAGTGCTGTGGGTTTGCGCAATCCATCGTGCGTGCCAGGTGTTACGGCATAAGCCACACATTGCGGTCCTGCAGATGTCCGAACATTATGGACTAGGAGTTCATGCGGATTTGGGACAACTCTTCATGGGATATCATGGGACAGGACGGGGTTTTGCACCGTTCCTAATCAGCACTGGAGCAGCGAGTGTATTTGGGGGGGGCATACCAGTCTTTGTGGATATCTCTTATCTAATCAATATATCATTCTCTTGTAATTCTGTGTTCTATTACATATGAATGAAGAAGACGGTGTTCTGTTCCTGTGTATTGTCTTCTATTCAGCCTTCATATACCTTGTTGTTCATATAATGTAAGGAAGTGTGAGGGTATCCATTCCCATAGTGCTTATTGCTCCATTGCGGAGCATTAGGCATTACATCTAGGTGTTACGGCATAAGCCGCACATTGTGGTCTTGTGGATGTCCGGACATTGTGGACTAGGAGTTCATGCTGCTTTGGGACAGTTCTTCATGGGATATCATAAGACAAGACGGGGTTTTGCACCGTTCCCGATCTGCGTCGGGGCAGCGGGTGTATTTGGGGGGGCATACCAGTCTTTGTGGATATCTCTCATGTAATCATCATTCTATTCTCCTGTAATTCTGTGTTCTGCTACATATGAATGAAGAAGACGGTGTTTTGTTCCTATGTATTGTCTTCTATTCTGTCTTGATATACCTTGTTGTTCATATAATGTGAGGAAGTGTGAGGGTATCCATTCCCGTAGTGCTTATTTCTCCATTGCGGAGCATTAGGCATTACATCTGACGACCATAATGCATGATGGGCGACTTGCTGTGAACATGCATGCACACTAGGTTGCAGGGTCCTCCGGACCTTGTTGTTCCAATTGTGGGAAGACGATGGAGGAGAGGCGGTTCGGATGAATGTTTTTTCTACACCTCAGGATGAGGAACATGTGTCCCCGTCGCCAAGCCCGATGCATGGTTGGCGTATTCGACGTGCGTGGCATACTCCGTGTAGTCAGTCATGTCCTCCTGCCGTGCACTCTCCCTCACTCACTCATGTTTTTCCATCACCGACTCCCATTAGCAGTCTCGAGGTTTCACCGCCATCGTCCCCACCTGCTATTGTTCAACAGCTCTTTCCAGGAGGGGGTACAATTGAGCACGGGACTATGGCGCAGCCAGTGGGAGGGTGGTCAGATTAAGTATATTCACTTTCGAGGTCTTTCAAAGAAAGAACCTAATGCACATTTGCAACAATTTAATAAAGTGTATGGATTGAATCATCCTGGCGCTGTGGTTCCTCTCCATCAACAATCGGTGTTTGAATCCACACTTTCAGGGAAAGCTGCAAAATGGCTGTCAGAGTATCCTGACGATCACTTTCAAACGTATGTCAAAGGGTCCAGAGCGTTCTTGCGTCGATTTAGAATGAAAAAGACGGTCCCTCAACATTTGGAAAAGCTTCGGATGTTACGTCGAAAGTCGTTGCCAGTGGAGGATTATGCTGCAAAGTTCCGGATGCTTTTGCAGCGGGTACCTTAGGCACAACAGCCAGCAGCCAAAGTGTTGAATGATTATTTTTTGCGAGGACTCAATAAGGATCTCAAAACTGCTATGGCAATAGTGGATAAGGTAACTGCTCCACTGGATAATGTTATTGCAAGGTCTGTTGTAGCAGGAGAAGGCTTAGAGGATACGGAATCACCAAGGTTATCAAAGAAAAAGGATCGTAAGAAATCTCAAGGAAGTGGCAATGATAGTTTGGAGTCAGAGAGTGTACACTCAGAATCCTCATATTTAGGCAGCAGTGGTTCGCTGAAAAAATCAGAGGAAGCACCTCGGAAAAAATCCCAGTGTTAAGGGAAAGGTGTTCCATCCAGATCGGTGGAATCTTCTACGGTGGTTAAAAGTCTGAAGGAGCTGTGATGTACTCAGTGCCGAAATCCGAGACACGCCACTCAAGAGTGTGCAAAGAATCAGAAATGGTGTGCGATTTGCACAACCAACACCCACAATATAGTGGAATGTTATTACAATGGTCGTGGCCGTAGGAGTCGGGATTCTTCTACATGGCTTTCACAACAGTCAAAACATGGACAAGAGTCTGCGGTGGCATTGGCCCATGCTCATGCATCAGAAGTGCCTTTTCAAGGACTAGCCGGTGGATGGGGTCAAGGAGGGGGTCATGGTTGCGGAAGAGGTGACCGAGATTCTAATAGACCCAAGACCTACCTTTTCTGTTTGGGAGATGGGCATTGGCGGTCAGAGTGTTCACAGGCTATGGAATATGATGGGAAGAAACAGGAACGTGCTACTGGAAAACAGCCGAGCGTGGCTATGGTTCAGATTGAGGGGCTGGACAAATCTGACTCGATGGTTTTGTTGATTACTTGTTCTGGCAAAAATGTGGTACAAGCAGCCGATGTTAAGCTCCCAGATTAGGCAACTCAAGAAGATGTACGTAAAAAGACTGTAACTTGGATGCCACATTCAGTACCACCATTGCAATCATCAGGTCCTGTAGCCCCCTCTTCAGAAAAGAAAGAGGGGAAAGTCCGAAACAAGGCAAATACCATGGAAGAGGATAATTGGGATTCTGTTTGGAAAGAGGTTCTAGAATCACCATTACAAGTACGATTGAGATCGTTATTGAAATTGGATCTGAATTTTCATATCGCTTTGCTGAGTCATAAGCTCAAAGCAATGAATGAGATGGAAGTTGATATTGCGGTAGCTGCGGGTGAGCGGGATGATTCGGTCTCGTTGCTAGAAACTATGATTATGGATACACGCATTTTGGAGCTTTCAGTAAGATATCATGGCACATATATCGACAAAGTCCTATAAGATGGAGGTGCGGCAGTGAATACTATTACTCAAGCAGCTTGTGAGCGCTTTGGTCTTAGTGATTGGAAACCTGCACACTTTGTAGTTCACATGGCGGATCAGAGAAGAGTACAACCAGTAGGATTACTCCGAGGCATTGTGCTGGATGTGGAAATTGCACCCAAAGACAAAGGTTTCTTTTAAAAATATGAAAATGTTCCCAGACACTAGGCTTGCTAACAAATCTGTGACCGAGGGAGTCCTAGACTCAAGCATTAAAAGAGCTCCTATCAAACCTATCCCCAAATAAGTCTACTGCTCCCATGAAAAACATTGGCACCCCATTACTATGATGTCAATGGCCGATAAAATTATTGCCAAATCTATGGCCCTAAGGCTCTCTCCCCTCCTAGACAAAGTTATCACTCCCCATCAGCATGGATTTATCAAGGGAAGGTCAATCTATGACAACATTCTGGCAGCAATGATCGACATCGAGTATGCAACATTCTCTAAGCAAGAGTGTGTTCTGCTACAATTGTATCTCAACAAAGCATATGATAGGATCACGTGGTCGTTCATCAAAGATTCAGGGATTTCAGCCGTGAATGTGTTGCCTGGCCAATTCCCTGGGTGTCGGTTGCCAATTTGAGTTCTCGTTCAATGAAAGAGTTGTGGGTGCATTTGAGGTCAAAAGATCAATTAAGCAAGGCTGCCCTTTAGCCTCGCTATTGTTCACCATTGGATCTCATCCTCTCATAACAATGCTTGAAGACAATGCTGCTAGAGGGGAGACTCAAGGGTTGTCTCTTTCTAACAATGACCAACTTCTTGCAAAGCTGTTTGCAGACAATTCCCTTCTTTTCCTCAAAGCATGCTCGCAAATGATAAGAAAGGCTCTAGAGATTGTACAAACATATGCCATTGCATCAGGGTCAAAGTGCAATACTGAAAAATCTAGATAGAGTTTACTCTTAGAAAACAAATCGGTTGATCTCTCCCTGTGATTAGGGAAGATCGTATCATTAGGGAAGGTCTTCTGACACCTAGGGGCCCCGTTGGGGGTGGAAGTTACCCACAAACAAAGAGTCCTTTGGGTTTTGGATAGGTCAAGAGCAAGATGCTAAGATGGGACTATGTACTTTTTCCTTTTTCAAGTCGGGTGAAGGTGGTCAACTCAATTATGCTCCCTTACATAGCCTTCAACGGGCCTTTGCTTAAGCTGGCCAAATGCAAGTGGAAAGAGTTTTGAAAAGACTTTTATGGAAAAACAATACTAACGACTCGATGCCTTGGCAGTGGGCAGGATGGGATTCCATTGCAAGACCTCATGAGCAAGGAGGTATTGGGATCCTTAACCTCTATATTCATGTGGAGGTCCAATGTGCCATATTTATGGTTACAAAGCAAGACTAGGCATGGGAAATCATGATGAAAGCCATGAAAGATAATGCCAAACTGTGCTCAAAGATAGTGGAAAGGGCTAGAGATACACGACAAGTTGTTTGCTCCTCGGTGGAGTACACTGAAATTTGGTGGCACAACGAGAGAATCAACTCATAAGTGAAACAGAGTAACAAAGGCCTTCAAATGGGGCGAACTAACCAGGTACCTTCATAACTCTATTACTCGCTGGTCCCCTTTGCTATCTAAGACGGGAAACATGTTTTTGAATCCATACCGGAGGGAAATCATCAGAAAGGTCTATAACAAAGGACTTCGATGAGACTGACCAGTTTTGGGATATCAAAAATAGAAGTTGGATAGGAACGAATCAATTGGATTCTCAATTCAACTTGTGCAGAACCAAAATTCTGCACTCTTGGCTATGGAATGCAAATCCAACCAAGAGCCATGCTTCAATGCTAAAGCTTGCCATCTTCTCCATCTTCATTACCATGCTATTATGCTATGCTAAGCAAGAAGAGTAATGGTAAGTGAGGAACTATTTCTTTCTCATATGAATGTTTCTTCTTCTTCTTTCCTACCCTCATTCCTGCTAGCTCTCTCCACCTTTGAAGGTGTTTGAGGTCTTGGGACAGAGGCCGGGGACAAGTTAATGCTTTCAATTAGCTAAATTACGAGCACAATTGTGGTGCATGAAGCTCTCTATCTTCATTGCACCATCAAGGTGTCAAGTAACACAAAGCTTGTATTGTATTAAGTCTCTCTTTATGGGAGAAATTATAATACAAAAGGCTTCTGAAGGGGGGACCGGCTCCACATAGATTCGGTGCTCAACTGTTGTCAAGTTCTCCAATTCTCTCTCTTTCAAAAGTATTGTTCATGCCAAGCTAATTAAGTATAATGGTTATGTTTCTACCGCTAATTAAGTTCACTCTCAATGTTCTCAAAGTAGTCTCATAAAAATGCTCACTATCGTTCTCTTAATTCCGCTATTCTCAATGTTCCTAGGCCTTTTCCATTACATGACATGAGGAGTGAAATCCCGTAACACCTTATTCATACCATTCATAATATGTGCAACCAAGTTGGTTGGCCCTAGTGGTAAAGTACGCATCGTTACAAACCCCAATGATGTATGCATTGTAGTCATATCTGTGCTTTCCATGGCTAGCTGAAATTGAGCATATCTTGACTATAAATCCCTCATAGAGTAAATGTCCCTCTGTACAAAATCCTATGCAAAATCATCAGCAATTGAACTGCTATTACATCATCCTCATTCTCCAAATCTTATGTTAATATGAATGAGAATGTTGTACAGGTCCACACAGATGACCTTCACTTAATTACAATCGGAATGCTATTAACATGTACATCATCCTCATTATCCAAATCTTATTTCATACAAAGGAGAATGTCGTATAGGTTCCACACAGATTACCTTCACTTAATCAACTCTAGTTTGATGGTTGGATTGAGCAACAACTTCAAGTTATACCATTGTATCCATAAAAAACACTTCTTTAAAACTCATGGGATAACTTCATCAGGATTCAACACTTCACATCCTTGAAAATATCTTTGAACATTACATATGTGTTGTTTTTTTCATTTACATAAATTATTGAATTTCGTAAAGATACTAAACCTTCAGAAGCTAACCTCAAAAGTCCTAAAGAAAAATTCTCTTAACTATCAGCCATCCCATGAGAGCTTTCCTTCAGTGTGCCATCATAGTCCTGCTTTATAATGGCACTATAAAAAATTCATGTATATCAATGTCCTATTTAAATTCCTTCTTCAGCTTTGGTAACGGTTCATCCCAAAGACTATCTTTGTTCCTTACATGATCTACATACACATGTTAAGAATTGAGAAGTTATCTTATCATCCCTATCTCAATCCTTGCATAAGCAAACCCATCATCTAAAACTTTTGTTTCCATCTGCATTGTTGTGAATAAAGGGTTGCCATAGAATAAGAGGATAAGTGGAATGACCCTCTGCAAATATTTTTCTTCATCGCTTACATTCCCAATAGTCACTTTAACATTTGGGCATGCTCCATAAAGATCTCCTAGTAAAGCATTAGTAGCTTGTAATTGCCACCCATGAGTAGTATCTATTGGCCATTTCCTTTTAAGTACCATGGTTAGCGATCATGACAAAAGGCTCATCAAAATCTCCCACCTTAACCAAAGTTTTAGTATTATCCATAACCCATTTATTTTTAGTAAATCGACTTCTTCAAATAGTACGTGCATCCTCCTCTTCACAAAATTGTACTGCATGCTTTACCTGTCAAAAAGACTGGTTGCTATCCACAATGCTTTTGATCCCTCTTCCTCATGCATCTTCATCAAAATCGCCTAAAATTGCATCAATTTTTCATTGAAGACTTTGTATTCCTTGAGTCCTTGCTAGTTCATTTTCAGGACCATGTGGTATCTATCACTTTCTTGTTATGATATTAATGATCATCATGAAATTCTCGCGTTGCAATTTGCAATATTTCTCCCAAGGTGAACGTGGGACGCCGTGTGTAACCTCACTATCCTATCTTATTACGATTAAATTGTCAATCCATGGGATGAAGCTGACTTGACTAGTGCACAGAGGCTACAAGAGGGTGTCAATATCTCGAAAAACAACTAACAACTCGCATCTAACTCATGCTACACTCAAGTGACAAAAATCACTAAAAGCCAGTTGCTCATTGGTAAACAAATCACATCCGTTGCAACATCAAATGACATCCAACCGTAACAAAACTTCTAGGACATGTTTATAAGACCTAAGCACACATGCTTATGGTCTCAAATCCCACTTTAGGTCACATGTCAAAATCGCAATTATTAACATCAGTGGTTTTTTGACCTAGTCGTTTTCAACCCAGAATGCATCTAAATGCTTAGCAATGATGCCCCAATACCCTACCTATGCTTAGTTTTTTATTTGAAAGTATAAACTCCAAATTATGATGAAATTAGACTGCAGGTCGGCGACGCCAAAAGCTACGAATTACTGTGAAGTGCTTACGTCAATGCGTAGGGCTCTCACCTACAGTTGCAATGCAACAAATGCGACTGCAATGTGACAACCATGGAGAGAGTAGGAAACGTGAGAAGGAGAGAGGTGAGCGTTGTTAGCTCACGCTGTGTATTTCATTATTCAAAACATAATAATAACTTACAAAAATTGGCTTTTATACCTTAGCCAAGGTTTTTGGTGGTCAAAACTAATAATCTGGGAGTTCTAACAAAGTTGGGTAATGACAAGTTGATACAATCTGGAAGCTTGTAGCCCTAGCTCATCAATTACAAGGTTTATCCAAAAAAATAGGAGTTACAATATTCCTGATTTATACAAATAATAAGTGTTTTTACAATGAGAACTCCAAAAAATGGTATCCGTGGTATCTGTGTTAGCTTACTGCTAACATTCCCCCCCTCCTCGCCTGTGTCGTTCCTTGACACAACTTTATGGACTGAAGTAGTCTTTGGGATGGCGGCTGGCGAGGTGGTCTTTAAGCGCTGTTAGAGCCTTTTGATATCTGATTTTCTGTTCCTTATTTGGCACTTGCAAGAACTGCATAGTTACTCTATTTTTCAGCTCCACTAATGAGTAGCCTGCAAACCTTGAGGTCAGGTTGTTGATCACTGACTCAAATATCTTTGTTTGCCAAGTGAAGAATCCCGTGTAGAACGCTTCTTCGAATGCTAGCATATTGTGTAAAGGTAGAAACATGCATCTGACGTAGAAGCCATAGAGGACTTTTTTTGGAAGGTTGGCCACTGAGATCATAGCACAAACCTTTGTTACCCTCGAGGAATTAAATCCAAGGGGCGCTTGCTTGCTCTGGCTCATTGAACACTTCGATGCAGGTAAGCAACATTCGGCAGATTTTATATAACATAGCACATGACAAATCTGGTAGACTTTTAAAGAATGACATGGCGCCCTTTAGGTTTTCACCATGTATTCTTCAGTCTCACTGGTCCCTTTTCTGGAGTAGGCAATCTGGGGTAATTCAGCCAAGTTGGCCGCTTCTTTAATAGTGCCTCATGTGCTATCTATGTCCTTACTCTTGGTACATGACAGAGGGTAGGATCGTTTTGCAGGGCCGCAGGCGCTCTCGTGAACAGAATCAAGTACCTGGGATTCTTGTTCAGCCAGCTCAACCTCCACTTTGGGTGGTGTTTATCTGCACCCTCAACTTGTATGCCTGTGTAAAGTCTTTCTTTTACTTGTAGCAACTCAACTTTAATTAGAGGGTAGGGCAGGGATTGCTGGTGCCATTGCGCATTTATTTGATTGGGAGTGAGTTGTGTGACATTGATGGAATGAAGTACTCTCAGCTCCCAATCCATTGCTACCTTCCACTGTTAATCTACCTCTTGTGTAACTTTTTCCTTTAGTGCACCTTCTTCAGCCTTTGAGAGTTGGACCATGGGCATTGTGTCTTCTTCTGTAATGGGTACCTGAAATTCTTCCTCGCCGCTCAACTCTACTGCGGCCTGTGTCTCCATGTCAGCAAATGATATTGAGGGGATTTCTATCTGAGGTTGCTCCGAAGTGCCTGCCTCTTCTTGCGTTTCTATCCTTTCCTCTCTCAGTAGCTGGTTGACTCGTTTGAGTTCAGCTATATCCTTTAACAACTCGTCTGCTCTCTGGACCCGCATCAAGGCTAGGTCTCTGCGCTGAGATTGCTCTAATTTCAGCACCAGCTCGAGGTCTTTATTTTTCTTTTCTAACGTCTTGTAGATCTCGTCTGTTCCCTTGATCGAGGCGACGGCTATATTTTCTCGTATTTGCCGCAAGAATATTGCCTGATCATTGATTCTTTGCTCTGAGTACTATAGGGAAGCATTTGCCACATCTAACTGTACCTAGATCTTTTGAGCTGATAGGGTGGTAGATAGAAGTTCGTTTGTAACTTTCGTCAGCTGATCATCGTTGGCTTTGCATGCATCTGACAGTTTGGTAAGCAACTTACCCAGTTCTTCCATTTCTTTCTATTGTTTATCTCTTGTGAGATGATGTTGTTCAGCTTCCACTCTTAACTCCTACACTTGCCTCTGGAGATCGGTGATGACACTAAGTCTATCGTCTAACTCCCCTTGGAGTGTGTTAATCACCTCTAACTCTTTGGCCCGTGTGCTACAACCAAGTGCTACTGAGCAAAGTCTTTCTGTCATCTCCTGCATTTGCTTAGCATATTCATTCACTTGCAAGATGACTTCATCATTTGATTGCCAGTCTTTCCTTTGTGTTAATTGCCTTGATGTTTTTGCAGATTCTTTTACCTTTGGCTGTGTTATGGCTGCTGGTTACTGCTGTTGCCCTTGTGTCTCTGCTGATCTTTTTCTGTTGAGGTAGAGGGTTGTATAATAGCCTTATCTTGCTCTGTTGAGGTAGAGGTGTTTCCTCGGCCTCTTGTTCTCTTGTGTGCTCAAATCTTGCGGAGTCCTCTTCTGGTGCAGGACTAGATGCCTTTTCTGTCTCTGGCTCTCTCTCTATTTGCTTCTCTTGATTAAAGACAATTGCTTGTTGTGCTGTTTCCGCTGCTTCTTGCTGTTTAGATTCTTGTGTAGTTTTAGCTGTTTTTTCCTGTTCAGGCTCTACTTCTTTTGTTGGCTTTTTTGTTGTGGTTCTAATTGCCGGTGATGGTGGTGGGCTCGGCATTGGTTGATCTTGGTGTTCAGAGACAGGAGCACAGATGCGGGGAGACGCATCACCTTGGGCATGTTGTGCTTCTCCTTTGTGCAGTGGTTGGCTCTGCTCTCTTTGGCTATTCTTTTGCCTCTTTCGCTTTTCTTGCCGCTTCTTCAGCTTCTTTTAGCTTTAGAGCTTTTACTTCTTGGTACATCCATTCCAGTACTTCAGTGGGGATAGTAATTATGCAAGCTTTTAATTTAGAGCTTTTGGTACAAATTTGGAGCTTCTTTAATTGTGTGCTCAAATAGGCTTATTGTACATGAGAGTGTTCCCAAATGTACAACTCTCTGACATAATTTTAGAGCAATATATTTAAGAGTCCAAATTAAATTTCTATTTTGTGTGCAAAGTTATATTCAACAAGAGCATTTTTTGGATTCTTTAAGCTTAAACATGATGCATATCTTAAAATTGTATTATTTATGCCCATTCTATCCCACAAAAATAGAATTTTACATACTTTTTCTATAGATATGTGTCTTTTCTCTTGTTTATTAATGGCTAACCTTAAGGTTACTAAAGACACAATGTAGCCTTTCTCCTCACAAAGAAGATTGAGAGCTAGTTGCTCTACTAATGTAGATTGAGGCACTTTGTAGTCTAAAAAGGTTTTCAAAAGTGAACCAGTGGTAGATATAATGCATGGCATAATGAAAAATATTTATCAAACATCACGACTTATCCATATCTTGTATAGAAAATTGACATATTATCATCCAAGTGATTCTACCTTTCTCATTACCATCCAAGCCTCTTTCTCTCCTAGATAAGGTTGGAGTATCCAATTTACCTATTATCATTTTAGTGGTTCTACCTTCCTCATTACGATCCAAGCCCCTTTCTCTTATAGATCAAGTTGGAGTAGCTACTATTGAAGCGAAGGAGAGGCAACTCATGGAGTGTCAACAATGAACCATGTTAAGAGAACTATAGCCAATACCATGCACTCTAGCATGGTTGTAATGTTTTTACTTCATATTGTAATGTTTGCATATCACAAATAATCTTGGGATGAATCATAAAAATGAAATAGACATTGAACATCTAGGAATAATACATACAAACATCCCACAAAATGATAAATTCCTTGACAAAATCATGACATAAATACACGACCATTCTCATACACAAATAATAACAAATTCAAGTAGGCAACAAACCAAACTCCCATTGGAATCAAAACAAATTTTGGTGCATCTCAATGTAATTTTGGGAATATCTTGTTGGGATAGGAAAGATTAAGTTCAAGATCTTGTAATTCAAAACATCTTTGTTTACTATATGTGAATGCTACATCCTAGCTTGCTTTAGATGTATATAAATATTCTAGCTGCTTCTTAGATACCATAGTAGATAATAATATCATTTACAGACATGATATGGTGAGTTAGTACTACTACACAATGCACAAAGACAAACTTTACTACCTTAAAATGTTCAACTTCAATAAGAACTCACAAGGAAAAACCAAGCTTTATTGAAACCCAAAAAGATAAACTGAAGGAGTATGAGCGGAAGTGCGATGTGAGAGAGAGTGCGAGAAGAAGAGCATGACTTTGTCCATGCTTCATAAGCCGACATTGAAGTAAACGCTTTCTGCCAAAGTCAGCATAATGGTAGAAAGTGCCAATTCATCTATTTCGCTCCATTCATCTTCGTCCATATCTTCTGATTTTATCCCCTTGAGATTTATAGGTTTTATTTGCTTCTTTTGTACCAACACGTGCCAAATCTGCTTCTTCCACAATGGGAAATTGGTTCCATCCAGCTTCTTGATATTGTAAAGAGCAGTGTCCTATGATCCAGCCATAGCTACGCTTCACAATAGTTTACTTTCATGGGAAAAATTCAGCAGAGTTTCCCCTGTAAACTGACCTCTGAACCAATATCAACCTGTCAAATGAACCAAGAAAGCTTCAGATTCTGTAGAAATTTTGGCAGAGTCTCCTTTGTAAAATGGCTCTGGTGTACTAAAAAATAGACCAAAAATAGCTCAAAAAAACCACTGTCTCTCTAACACTGTAAGCTGTGGGTAAACCTGTCCTGCACCTGTACTGTCTCTCACTGTCCTATCACTATCCTATAAGCATAGAGTACGACAATGCCTCAACGGCAGTAAAGCAAAGATGCAATCCCAACTGTCTAACTCACAGTCAATACATCATAGCTGCCTATCTAAGGGTGCTCGAGGGATCGCTCCAAGACCTGTAACACCGAAAGGATCTCAACATTCGAGAATCCCCCAGCTCAATAAAGCCTCACTCGACCCTCAACAAAGGTTGCAGTAAATCTGACAATACATAGACTTCCCACAAAGTCATACATCCACAAATTTCCCACTGTATGCTGTAACCGCTGCGGCGGTTGTTTGCTGTGTGACTCACAGCTAGCAAACCCTCAACAGACATACATCATCTCTGACAATACATCCCATGTGGAAGTACCTGTAATGTCAGGATGAAATCTGGAATATCAAGCAGCAAACACAAGCTACCTGATGAACTAGTGGATATCGCGTACAGTTGTAGATGCGCCCGTGTCGTATGTGACACACCTCCAAGAACTGTGAGCCATCCTTCGATGTGTAGACATCCACAAATCAGCACTCTGGGAGTGCCGATATCCTCAGCACCTGCAGTCGTAGGCCGAAACCCCAAATTTGCAGAGTCGGATCCGCACCCGCCTAGACCACGTAGTCAAAGCCAAACGGTGGCCGAGATGACCTCAGAATGAAATTCTGAGAACACCAAGCCCTTTGGGCTCACCCACAGGATTTGGGGCCGTGTCTTTGCCTGTCGAATCTCACTCCAATCTGAGCAAGTGCCTCTAGCTTCCTGCTGTGCTGCCCCGAGCCTCGATCTAGCCTCGATCTGAGCTCTGATACCAGTTGAAGGAGTACGAGCGGAAGTGCGACACGAGAGAGAGTGCGAGAAGAAGAGCACGACGATATGGTGAACTCGCTCTGTTGTAATGTGTAGAGCATAGTGAGTTCTTATTAGGTTTTTACAAAAGAATATGTGTACATACCTGGCGGCCCGCCCACTTACCTGGGCGACCACATTGGGATTTATACCCCAACATAAACCATGCAAGAATAATGTCATCAAAATACATTTAGCTTCCATCCATTAGGCTTGAGTGACTACATGCTTTGAGCACCATAACAAAAGTGACTATATTTGGGGAGATCGTTTGCTATATTTGGACCTCACAAAAATTGATCATAGATCTTTATTTGCTGACCCTTGCCAGCATATCCTTTTATAATCTAGTACCATACACTTCATCTAGAAAAAAACTCTTGCTTTTCACGTGCAAAAGAAACCCACAAGAATTCGCCATCAATTGGGTGTTGGGTACTTGCAATTGAAGATGCTAGCGAGGGCCTACTACAGGCCGAGAGCAATTCTCTCCCTCTCCCTCTCTCAACTTAGAACTATAGCCAATAGAGGTACGGGTGCTACACCAAATTCCTCTCTCTCTCTCTCTCTCTCTCTCTCTCTCACTCTCTCTCTCTCTCAAAAATGTTGCCAACAGGGGTACATGTGCTACACCAGATCCTCTCTCTCTCTCTCTCTCTCTCTCTCTCTCTCTCTCTCTCTCTCTCTCTCTCTCTCTCTCTCTCTCTCTCTCTCTCTCTCTCTCTCTCTCTCTCTCTTTCAGAAAACTTTTTCTATACTACACTACTTGATATCTATACATATTTTTATTTCATCCCTTACAATGCATCAATATACTTCTGCATTTGACTTACACCGCAATATTCATCTTGCAAGTTAGTAAAGTTTTATTTCATGAAAGCTAAAACACCTACATCTTTTGTTACATTTCATTTGTTGTGCTCTGATCGCAAAATAACTTGCAAAAGACACAACTGCAAGGGGAAACATCTATAGTTTGATCCTGCAAAAGAACACGTTAGCCATGTCAAATGGAGTTGCTTCATGTTCAGGGTTCCACTATTGTATCTTTGCTCTACATTCAGTAATCCCTTCCTTGGTGGACTTCAAGGACTATACCATCTGCTTGAACCTCTTGAATGTGATCTCTGAACATAGGAATCTCCATATTCATAAGCATACCTTGAATGCCAGTGACTTCCATATCATTCTCGCGTGTCGTAATCTCTCCTACTTCCTACATGCATTTCGTAGTTTCTAAACATCTTTCTTTTGAGCTCGATCCCTACCAATTTCCCTTGCCTATTTTCATAACATGCATAAAGTGACAATATCCACCCCAATTACAATTTCCTCTAGTTGCAAACAAGTAGCCTCTCCAAAATTTATAAGTGGTGAACAATCTACAATAATATTTGGGCGGCCTACATAAAATTGTCCAGTCAATCCTTGCAAAGCAACACATTCTTGCTCCTCTTCTTGGAATTGTGCATACACATTCCCAACCATGTGATCGACAAGATTATTGCAAATGTGTAAACTCTCCAGCTCGTCAAACTTCCCAAGCTCTTCAAAGATGTCAAGGTAGAGCTTGAAGAAAAGAAGAGTGGGACTAATAGTGGGCTTGTTGTGTAGAGGCGAGCAACGATCTCCATGCATGCATGCCCCGACCCGATCTTGAAGTAGAAAGCATAATTCACTCTAGCCTTCAGTTGTGCTGAAAATGGATGCCAAGTTCTCCGTCGGTTGCAGGTGAAAGCTAGGATGAAATCACCACATAAAAGATTCCCACCAGGTAATGAATTTCCTCCATCATGCGTTCAACCTTGTCCTGTAGTGACTGTGGCCATGAAGCAAACTATCCACTATCTTCCTCTGCCTCACTCATGGCTTCCAATGGAGCCCTCAATGCTCCAATCATTTCAACCCCTCCTTGCAAGAAAATAAACCTGCTCTCCTGCAATGCAACGGATGATGACCATCCTCACCGCAACACCTAAGGACGAGCCTATTGCATCCAATATTGCCACCATCCCTCTCAAATTACCAACTGTTGCAGCAAAGAAGGATGCCATTTCTAATGCAGTTACTACAAGTGCAACCATATTTGTTCTTGCGAACCTCGTTGCCATCAAAACTCATGGGACACACGCTGCTACCACCCTTGGTGTAATCCCTGTAGACGAAGTTTCTGGCACACCACCTGTAGATGAAGTCAACCTTGTCGCAATTGAAGAAGCAGTTGCAGCCGGGAATCTTGCTGTCAAGAGCGACCCTGATGCAATGGCACTTGTAGAAGAACCTCGTGGAGACGAACCTACTGCGGCCAAGATTTCCGCCTCCCCTACAAAAGAGGATGAAGCACCATCTAACGCTCTCCACGCTGCCTCTTATGCATGGAATGCTCTTGCAATGCCCAACCTTGCTATGCACACCACGTTGCCTTGCAATTGATATGGACACAATGCAGACAACTAGTCAACTTCCTTCGCTTTACTCCTGACTGCCGGCCCAATCGCTGAAGTCCTTCGGAGTGGAATGGTGTTGAAAGGTATGGATGTGACGAGCTAGAGGAGTCCTCCTCTCATTCAAGAGCACGCTACTCGTTCGCGCGCACACAGACGATCAATGACCTCAAGTTTTTTAAAACATTTTATAAAGTATCTTGTCACAAGTTGGCCTTGATTCACATGTGGTGAGAGCTTTGAGCCGTTTGGAAATTTAAGAAGGCCACTTGAGAGGGAGCAAAAAGAAAGCCACGTTGGCGGATGAGCACGCGAACAGACTGCGTGCTCATCCGCCAACGTGGCTTTCTTTTTGCTCCCTCTCAAGTGGCCTTCTTAAATTTCCAAACGGCTCAAAGCTCTCACCACATGTGAATCAAGGCCAACTTGTGACAAGATACACGCGGACGGACTGCGTGCTCATCCGCCAACGTGGCTTTTTTTCATCAAGTAAATGCACTCCAATTTTTGAAAAATAAACTATATTTCTAGCAATTTGTACTATTTTCCTGCAAAATTCAAACACATAGTCGGTCCATTGTCCTAGTCTGTTCTTTTAACGATTACCTTAGCTACAATAGGAAAGTCAAAACGGCACAAAATATTGGATGTAAGAGAGACAACTTGATGATCAGAGTTGGGAATACCAAGAATCTTGCAAATAATAATGCAATTGAAAAAATATATGTGAAAGTAAGTGCTCCAAAAACACTCAAACACACCAAATGTGTTTGAGAGAGACACACAAACACACTTTGTGACACAGAAACACAAACACGAACATCAGTTTTGCTAGGTTCCAATGTGTGTGTGTGTGTGTGTGTGTGTGTGTGTGTGTGTGTGTGAGAGAGAGAGAGAGAGAGAGAGAGAGAGAGAGAGAGAGAGAGAGAGAGAGAGAGAGAGAGAGAGAGAGAGAGAGAGAGAGAGAGAGAGAGAGACCAAGCGAACCAAACAAGATTACTTGCACGTGATAAACACAAATAGGAGAAATATTTCATGCAGGATGATTAATAAAATTCTCTTCGAGACCAATAGAAAGGTAGGTCTATAGCCCTTTCATTACTAAGAGGATCAAATGATTTCACATGTACAAGCATAAAGATTAGCTTGTTTGATAACATTAATCTCTAACAAGTTGAGGTAATGTAATGTACTATTGGTCGCAATGTAGTAGGAGTGCTGCAAAATGGTCCGCTTGCCTTGCTACATTTTACAATTGGCTCACAACCACTTGTGTCTTTGCTTGAGGAAAATGGTACAGAAGGGGAGATTCAAGGACGATTCTGAGTTTGATTGATAACAATCCTCTACTCTTCATAAAAGCAAACTCCCAAATGCTAGGAAGAACTCTTAAGAATGTCCAAATGTTTGAAACTACATCAGCCCCTAAGTGCGGCATCAAAAAATCAAGTTTGATTTCAACTAGTTGGAAACGACTTGATTAACCCTGCCAAAGATTATTTCAAAAGTCAAAGTGTTTAAAAACTTCAATACACCACTAGGGGTGGACATCTCACACAAACAAGGATTTCACTAAGTTCTAAACAAAACTAACAATAACATGAGAAATGGGAGAATACATGCCTTCCCTTCCACAACAAAGTGGCTATAATTAACTTCTTGATGATTCCTTACATATCTTTTGTCTCAATTGTTGTTTTGAACATGGCTATGTGTAATTGAAAAGAAATTTTAAAACCCATCAAAAGGTTCATATGGAAGAATATTACAAGAGACACATCTCAATGGTAGTGGGGGGAATGAGATTGGGTGATAAGATCAGGGGACCTAGGTGGCATTGGGATCTTGAACCCAACACTACATGCAAAAGCCATGTGTGCAAAGCTAGTAGTTTCCTTAACAAATCAAAGGAAAGATGAGGTGGTCATGTCTTGGGATATGATTGACAAAGTAGAGTGCTTTTAGAAATGAGGTCCATGGAAGGATCATACTAAGTGCATGACAAATTTCTAGCTCCAAGCTTGAATTTTTTGAATTGAACGGGTTTAGCTGCTAGGGGGTTTGCATAGGGGAGATACTTCAAAAGAGGAAATTAGTGGTATGATCACTAGAATGGAAAGAGATGTTTATATATTTTAGGTGCTCCAACTTACATTAGTTCCTTGGATTTCCAAGCTAGAAGGAGTATTTTTTGGAGGGAAGCTACTAGAAAGGGGAATAACAAAGGAATCTCTAAGTTGACACATTTCTAGAATGACGACAACTACTGTTGCAAGAATGTGGACTAGTTGGTGGCCGGGCAACATAGTTTGAACATAATTGAAAGGCTATTGATCAGTAAAGCCAAAGTTCTATGGAATTTATAGGGTGGACTAGTTCACTCCGCTCATCAAATTGTCAAGGGTGAATTGATCAGAAGAGAAGTGGCTAAAAGGTATAAACAACATTTGGGAAGTAAAATGGTCATGCTCAATGAAGATAATCACCTGGAAGGTGTTGTGTGGGACTACCTCTACTAGGATTAAGATTCTTGCCAAAGAGATTTGCACAGATACTTGCTTTGGGTACAAAGAAACTTTTGAAGATCCCTTGCATCTATTTAAAGACTACCCTTTCTTGCAAGGTCTTGTCACCAAAATTTTCAAATGGGTACAAAGGACTTGGAAGGTGCTCTTTTTTAGGAATGACTTGATATTAAGGGGAAGAATATTTCAACACCAAGCATTTCTTGTGTGCACTCATATAGTGAAATACTGCTATCTGAAGCAGATTTGGAAAGTCGAAAACCTTTGTGTCTTTGAGAAAAATGTTGTGGTAGCTCAATTCAATGGTATTGTGTGTGATAGCACCAAGATTATATATTGAATAGGGTCAAAATTTGGAACATCTAGAGAAGCCAAATAATGGAAACATGCACTAAGTTATATTGGCTACTCAAGAGATGCCCTCTATGGGAAAAGTAGAGTACTGAACTCTGCTTAAAGCTACTGGTGGATATAGATTAAAAAGGGTCTTTTGCTACGAATTCTACATCACCTTTTTGGAAATGTTTTCCCTTCAAGGCACATGGCTATATGTAATTGGATTTTAGGTGGTAGATCTTTAAAATAGCCTACTAATATTACACCATATCTATTTTCTCAAATGGATTTCTATGCATTTCTCCCTTGTTTTCCACCTTGACACACTAGATCTCCGTTTCTTGTTTTGCTTACCTACACAAGAACTTATTTCCTTTAGAAACTAGAAGTTGGTGTCTTAAGAGGGTCTTTGCAAACATCCTATGCTCCAGATTATGGCCAAAAACCCAAATAAATTAATGACAACGACTCTAAGCTTAGTGATTACATTTCCTCTTAAAATAAAGAGTGTCTGAAGAAATGGTTGTCTTAGTAGATAGACACTCTTCATGAAGCTCAACATCTATAGACTCAACATATTCCTCACAATTTTACTCTTTCTAATCAAGGTTACTATCAAATCATGGCTTGTTTGGACATTTTTACTCAATGCTCTGCTACTAACTTTAATGTGTATGATCCACTAGATCAACACTTGGGATCATGTATTTTATGTAAAATTTTAGGAACAATGCACTTATCACTGGGTTTCCCTTGACTTGAAAACCTATCATAAAGGGAGTAGACTATTTGTTTTTAAGAGTTGATGAGGTCTCCTGAAATTGAAAAAGGAAAAAGTACTTAATTATTTAAGGCTGAAACAGTGAGAGGTGCAATGGGAAATTTGAAATAGGAAAGCTAAGGAAATTGGGATGTTGAACGTGGATTGAGAAAGTGAAGGTTGACAATATACAAAACAAAAAGTATCATGCAATTGGAAAGTCAAAGGACTTTGTACAACTACAAGATTTTGCCAAATTCTACAAAACAAAAAGTATCATCCAATTGGAAAGTCAAAAAATTTGTACAACTACAACATTTTTCCAAATTCTATCCACAACTTGAAAAGACCAAATAATTTCCAAAAAAGCTCTAAATTAAAACCTCCCAAAAATAAAGCACTCTACTTCAATGGGTTCTTTAGCCTACTTCTTGGTGTGATGCTTGGTTCTTGGTCTATTAAGCCCACTAGGCACCCACTTTTCCGAGTCCTTTCCTTGTGCTTAGTGGCTGCGTTGGTATGCGTGTTTCTCTCTTTCAAATCGAGCTTGCTTTTGCACAGGCTCTTCTTGGTGTGCTGCCACGGCGTTTCTCTTCATTTCCTTCCGTCGTGCTCTCTTTTCTTCATTATCCGAGCTCTCACGCTGTGCCATTCCGGCGAGCTCTCAGCCTTCATCAGAGTTGTAGGATCTCTTGGCAGATCTTGTAGCTCGAGGAGATGGTTGAGCTGACACTATCCAAGTGTTTTGATCTAGGGCAGGTGGTAGGTTGTTGGCCATGCCGATGGCATGTTATGCAATCCTTGTCAACACCTCTGGTGCACCCATGTGTGTGATCTTTCCTTCTTTCTTTAGTCCTTTCAAAGTGGTCAAGAAGTATTGAGCATGGTCAATCGGTTGCGTGGTTGTTGACTTGAGGACTTGCGTGAAGGTGGTGACAACCGCATGGTTTGGCGTTGTATACCTTGGCGGCCTCTTAGCAAGGAAATGGAAATGCTGGTGGTATAACCTTGCTGGCTCTTCAACCTGTTTGTGAATAAGGTCTGCAAAGGTGGCCGCGGCGGTTTATTTTGTGAAAGTTCCTTCCGTCTTCCTATCCCTTGCCCTCATTGTCATTCCTTCTGTGGGAAATCTGAGTGCCTCTGCAACTATTACCTTGATGATCACCACTCCAACTTTGTTCCCTTGTGGGTCGGAAATCTACACCGTTCCATATTTCTTGATTGTGGACAAAAGCTCGTAAGATTTTTGGAAGGCCACTCCGCACGGCTCTTGTTCGTAAAAATCTCTGAGTCCTAGCGGTCGGTTGGCATCTTTGGTTTCAGGCTTTGCGGCGACATCATACACTTCTTTTGGTAGGAGTTGCAACTTACTTGATGTCCCTCCTCGCTCTTGTCAGTGAACACTGTGGTGTGATGCTCCTCAAGTTGTTCGTTTGAGAGATAGGTTGCCTTGGCGGTTTCAATTGAATCTGGGTCTAGTTGGTATGCTGGTAGTTCTTGCAACTTTTCTTTCTGGTTGAGATTCTTCTTGGCCCTCTCTGTTGCTTGCATGGCTCATGTTCAGTGAATAGAGTGTCAATGTTAGCAGAGTTGTCAAATTTTTCTCTAAAATGTCCTTTAATCTAAAATGCAGACAATTTTGGTCCAATCTGCGTCAAATCAATTTTTGAACAAGCATAGATGCATAAAAACATGCAAGTGCAAACTTGGCATCACATGCTTGAAGTATATACCAAATACATGCTCTGGGTGATATATGGGCTCATTTGGATGCATAGGGTGAAAATGGTACCAGATTTTGGCTTTAGGTCTCTGAAACAATAGATATAATGGAAATTTGAGATTTTGAGCTCCAAATTGGTTCAAACTTGGCTAGTGGGCTTAACACATAATGTACTTTGGATGTATGATGGCAAAATATCAAAATTCTCCCATTTTGGCTAGAAAGTAAATAATCGCGATTATTAACTTTTCTACCAAAATCAACATTTTTTGGTACAAATTGGTTCTAGGCATTGTATAGACTCTGTGTATGTGATATGAGGTAATTTGGATAAAAAAAAGTGGTCCATAACTCAAAATTTGGCTTGCAAAGACTTCTTTGCGTTTTTTGGCAATTTTCCAAGTAACAGGTGCTCATTTTGGCTCATACTTGATTTTTGGCATGTAATAGGTGTGTACACATGATAGGTGAGGTGATGATAAAATGTACAAGCAAAAATAGTGCAAAAGTAAATAATCCCGATTACAACAGTCACAATTTTTTTGCAAAACTTAAAATTTTTGACCTAAACACATTCTATACACCTAAAACAAGTCCTAAATTGAATTTGGTCAAGTTTGGTCTTGTCGGCATCACTTTGTGCTTTGTCGACTCAAAAATCACCGATTTCTGTGACTACACTGCCTATTGAGTTGGTTTTGTGAGGCTTTGGACTTGCCCGCAACATAGTCGTGAAGCAACTCATCCAATTCTGGCTCATTTGGAGTCAGTTTGACCTCGTATGTTGAATTTGACGCTTTGTAGCTTTCGAGCCGTTTTTTGCTTTTTGAGGGCTTTGCTTGATTGATTTCACAAAACCAATCATATACATTGTATATAAACCTCGTAGGCAAGCTGTCTATGGAGTCAGAACCAAATTCTCGCATCTGCCAAAAACCTAGCTTTTCTACTGGGGATCCCCTCGACCCCTGCCGAATGGTCAAATGATGATATAGAAAGGTTCTATTATGTTAGGGCATGCTACAGTTCAAATCCCATCTGATTTGGTTGAGCTGACAGGCCGCTATGCATAAAAGCAATATTCCATCTCGATTTCTTTTGTATAGCCTACCAGCTAGTAATTGATACATAGCCGATTGCTTGATTAATTCGATTGTAATAGGAAGTGGTATTTGTGAATCCACTTGAGCTACTGTCATCAATGATATCATGTTTTCCAACCATCGAGGTATCATTTCCATAGAGAACAAATACGTATCTGGTAGATCATCATCTACCCTTTTAGGTGATTGTCCCAAAAGAATCCTTGACAAATGATCTGCTCTTTGATGTGTAGTGCCCTTTTTTACAACCACAGTGAAATCAAATTCCAGAAGAATGATGAACCATCTCACTATTCTTTCTGTGCTGCATGGCTTGTTGACCAGATACAACAAAGCTGAACACAAACTTGTTGGCTATTAGGTAATGTCTATACTTTTTAATGACATAGATCATTCCTAACCCTTCTCTTTCAGTGGTAGTGTAATTATTTTCTGCCATGTTCAACCGTTGGCTAGCATAAGAAATAGAAAAGTCAATTTTTTCCTCTCTTGGTTGAGCTAGTATACATCCTATGGCAAAATTGAAAGCATCCACATGTATGTGGAATATCTTATTCCAATCTGGTGATTTCAATATTGGAGCTGAGGCGAGAGCTTGCTTAAGCTTCATGAAGGATTCTTCACATGCCTCGGTCCATTCAAAGTGTGTAATCAAGCTATACATGGGTTTTGCAATTATAGCGTACATATAAATGAACCGTCTGTAATATCCACAATGTCCCATGAAGGCTTGAACCCCCTTAATTGTTGTTCATCTAGGCAAATCAGCAATGACATGAATTTTTGAAATATCAGTAGGCTGTGCCATTTTTAGACACAATATGTCCAAGAATTTTTCCTTGTCTACCCATGAATGTGCACTTTTCAGGATTTAGGCAAATCCTATAGAGTCTATATTTTTCGAATACCTTTTTGAGGTGTTCAAAACGATCAACTCGGATTGATGAATGTACGCATAGATCATCCATGTATACTTCCAAGAATTTCCTCAGATATTCTTTAGAAGCATGGCTCATCAATCTTTGAAAGGTGGCTAGAGCATTAGTTAACCCAAAAGGCATAACCCGACAGGCAAAAATACCCCATTCCATTGAAAAAGCAGTTTTATGTTGATCTTTTGGGTCAACCAAAAGTTGATTGTATCCCAAAAATCCATCTAAGAAACTGTAAGATTCTTTTCTTGCAACTCGTTCTAAAACATGCTCGGTGATTGGAAGAGGAAAGTTGTCTCTAATGGTAGCTGCATTCACTTTTTTGAGATTGACACACACTCATAATTTTCCATTCTTCTTGGGTACTACCACAATTGGAGACACCCAATCTGTGTGTTCAATTTTGTAAAAGAATTCGGCTTCCTTTAGTTTCTCAATATCTTCCTTGATTTTCCTGGCAAATGTTTCATTATATGTGTATGGCCTTCGTCTACTTGGTTTCACATCATCTCTCATGGGTATGGTATGCTAACAAATTTCGGGATCAACACCCTTGAGATCCTTGTAAGAGCAAGCAAAGATATCTCGGTATTCTTTTAGCAAGCTTAGCAAAAGCTCTTCTTCTTCCTCTGTTAGGTCATTTGCGATGTAGACAGGCCTAGGTTCTTCCCCTGGTTCAGCTAAGTCTATTTTTTTCGCATTCTCGGGCCCTTCGTAGGACTCGCCTTGTTTCCGTAATTCCCTAACAGGTTCTTCAACTATGATTTTTCGATCTTGAGAGTATACTTTTTGTAATGGGAAAGAACACTCATTACATCCTTACCATCCTCTTCCGTGGTTTCCATTTTGGTAGTATATATCTCCTTTAGAGCTTTTTTTAACTCTTGATATTTCTTTTTCCGCTCAACTCGTGTCATGATTGGTCCCTTGTCCTGTTTATTTGGCTTTGCGTGAGTATCCTTCCTTGTTTTTCTCAATGTTTTTGACATTTTTGGATTTTCGTTTGAAGGATATCTACCAGTGATTTTGTCCTTGACACAATCATGTGCCTCTATCTGCATCAAGAATTGTGTTCTACTGGAGACTGATGGCACAGGTCTTGTTTTCACGTTTTTGGTGTCTCTTTTTTGTCTGTACCACTTTGTCTTCTCGATTTTTGGTTAGGAAAGTCAAAAAATTTTCCTCCCCTCCTTTCAAGAGTAGTTAGCTCTCACATGTTCTTTTTCTGACCCCGAATCTTCTGAGGCAGCTGAGTGTTCATCTAACTCATCTGTTGCATCGTAGTAGAGGTATGAAAAGACTTGTTGAGCTTTCATCAAGTTCTTGGGTTCCTCAATTTCATCTTCACTGTTGAGGGTTGAAATCATTTGGATGGGAATTATGTCGTAGCCATCCTCATTGCAAATATGAGTACGCATAGACATATTCACACATACATCCATTGTCACTAAAATTTGAGTCCACTCAAATGGCTCAAACAAATGCTCTGGAAAGGGTTCAGGTACATAGGCTTCGTCTGTGGAATCCCTTTCTAGAATACATTCTTCTCGTTTTAAACTCCCATTTTCTGAAGCTCCACACATCCAAATAGGAGTGTCTTTGTTTAACCAGGATGGAAGCTTAGTTTCAGCCGATGAGACTAAATCAAAATCTTGTATGGGTGTTTTCAAGACATCTCTATAAGTGTGATCTTTTAGATTTACCCTTGTTATAGATCCCACTTGCTTCAAGTACAAAAAATTGTTTTCCCAATCTTGGATAAGCTGTACTTGTCGCACGAAAGGTCTTCCCAATATGATTTCATAATTGAGTTTTTTCCCAAAGTCTACTATGGCAAACGTGTGTGGATATTCAATTCCACAGGAATTGACTATCACTTTTTCAAGCAGCCCTAATGGTCTCTCAATGTTTCCGTCAGCCAATTGCAATTTCATTCAAGTTTGTCTAATGGCTGGTTGTCCCCAAGATTCCCATACTGCTTTCGTGGCTATGGCTATGCCTGCCCCACTATCCAGTATTGCCATGGTTTCAATGTCATTATATTTCACTGGAAGGGTGGTGTTTCCTTCTTCTCCTTCGTAATATTCTCCGACTTTGTTCATTGGAACAAATTGAATCTCTTTGTTGTCCATTTCGTTTTTCAAAATTCCCAAATTTTTTGAGATTAGCCCCGTTATCCCCACCTTCTCTAAATATGGTCTGAGTTTTAACAGTTCTCCCAAGGTAAGAGTGCATTGGATGGGTGTAGACATGATTGAATGAATGTTGTCTACTTCTAGGGTCTGTTCAGCTCTTTTTCCTTGAGTGGTTTTACACACTATGGATTCATCTCCGTTATCTCCCAAGTAAGAGGGTAATGTTTTCAAGGTCAATGGTTTATCTCTCTAACTTTTTCCCACAAGTGTCCTGGCCAGTATTCCTCTACGAATGGAATTCCGTCTAAGGCAACTTCGGTGTTCGGCACTACAAGTTCTGGTTCTTTTGTTTCAAGGTGGGGTTCTACCACCACATCGGATTTTTCTTTAGTGTCTCTTACCACAAGCTCCTGAGGTTTTGTGATACTTTCAAGCTTAGGTTTTTGTTTTTCCAGCATTTCTTGCGTGATTCTTACCAAATTTTGATAAGCTTTCAGCTTAGCTGCTTCCATGTCTGGAGAAGGATAGTTTTTCTATTTGTTTTCCATGTTTTGGCGTGCTTTAATTCCTACTTGGTAGGCTTCCAAGGCTACATTAATAGGCTCAAAAAATTCATCAAGCAAAATGGATCCTCCAGATTTCAAGGTTGTTTCCTTGATTTCACTTCCAGTTTCTTTCACCTTTTCGTGGAATAGCTTTTTGCTTTCTCCTTGATTTTAGCCAGTTGTTTTTGTTTTCTCATCTCATATCTTTTGCTTCTGCTTCTTTTGATCCTTTGAGAGAAAACTTTTTTATTTTTTGAATCATCAGAGGAGTTGTTTTTTTTTTTCTTAGCCTGTGCTTTAGTGATTACCTTGATTGGAACAATCGGTTCACTCTCAGATGAGGTACTAGGTATCACTTGGACTACATTTACTACTGTTTTAGCCTTGTTTAAAGGATTTTTAGGACAATATTTCAAAAAGTGTCCTCTCTTTTTGCAACATTGTATGCAATAGGCTTCAATTGGCTTGAGATTTTTGTCAGGCTCTGGGAATTCATTTTTCCAATGATCATCTGCACCACAGTTATGACAGTTTTTTGTCCTTGGCTTAATCAGGGGTCTTACCATGGGAGGTCTGACACCTTGATTAGATACATAATACATTGGTGCAAGCTCTAGTGGAGAATAAGTAACGATTTCTTCCATTGGTGGTGGATGTGAATTATACCAATCTCTTTCTACCATTACTGTAGATCGACTAGGCTCCGCATAGGGTGTAACATGCACTAATGATTGTTCACCTATGACTCCTTCAGAGTGCATGTACTTTATAGGCACTTCATTATGTCCTGGATACAGAGGTTGTTGACCCAACACAGGTTGTGGTCTTTCCATACCTATCGGTGATTTTTGAGCTTGGGCCATAATAGGCTGATATCTGTACATGGGTTGTCCTTGTGGCCTCATAGACACGTACTGAACATTCCCATCATACTTTGGTCAGAAGTAGCACTCGTGGGTCTCATAGTTGGTTCATTTAACCTCGATTGCACACCATTTTTGTGGCTTAATTGGTTGTCCCTGTTGAGGTATCCCTTGTGCTGGTCCTCACATAGGTGCTTTTTGCATGTTGTTCATCATGTCGTTTGTTAGCGGGTCGCCGCGACGGACGTCTGCAGCATAGCTCTTTTGCACTAACATATTGTCAATATGCAAGCAAGCGACTCGGGATGGTGTACATAGATTTAATGAGAGTGTTAATATCACCAAAGTGAACTCAAGGGCTCCTCATTCTACGACAAAAGCAAATCAACCACTTCCTAATGAGACAATCAATATGCGTCCAATCTCAACACTCAACGTCATCACGCCTTTTTGGTATCCAAACGAATCTGGAATGTCACGAAACTTAAGGAGAGGTATCACAACACTTATGGACTGAATCCTATCAAGTTCTGTCACCATCTGGGAAGGTACATAAATCACGATCCATCACAAAAAATGTGCAGAAAACTCAAACAGAAGTACTTTTAAAGATCTACCTTAAGCATAGAAACACTTATCCATGGTCAAAACATTAAAAAACAACCATTTTAACTCCCAAATCAATGCATTTAGCTCACAAACAATACGTTGAGAACCACAACAGAATTGGAAATGATTACACTTCGATTGTAGAGCAAGAGACAAGGAACACAATGTGCTATTCGGAATAGAATTTTGATTACTAGCTCAGGAGAAAAGAGGATTACAAGTTGTAGTCACAAGAAGCCTCCATAGTGCACGTTTCTTTTCTTCAGCTAATGATACTTTTCTCTTCAAAACTAAGGGTTTTGACTTTAAAAGTTAGGGGGCTTTCCCATGGCCATCCGGCCTCTTACAAGGGTGTAGACTCAGAGAAATAAAAAGGGTATGGTCTAATCTCATCATGATTACAACTCATCTTTGGCTAAATTACAGGGTTTTTTTCCAAAAAAATAGAGTGTCCACAGAGTTTGGTGTGCATACGAATGTATCCACCAAACATTCCCCCCTTCCTATTCATTGCACGTCCTCGTGCAAGCTGTCTCTGAGGGAGTTTACTTTACTGTCTTCTTTTGAGCGTTGCATTGAGATTTCTGAACTTTTGAGCTCTTGCTTCAATCTCGACTTTGGTTGCTAGCTCTCTGAAGGGATTCTTGCTGATGGTACTCTGGTAGGCAATGTGGCGGTCCGGCAGATCTTTCATCATTGGAGTGAATATGGAAGAGTCCACTTCGAAGAAACCTGTCATGAAAGCCTCTTCAAATGTCTGCATGTAATGAGAGGGCAGAAACATGACTCTTGCATATAATCCCATGATAACATTTCTGCTGGGGATTTCTGTCTCCATATTCCAGCAAATACCCCACGTACCCTCGACAAAACTTGCCATGGATGCTGTGCTGCTTCAATGTCACTGAAAGCTGTAATGCACGTGATGAGCATTTTGTCAATCTTTACCAGCATCTGACAAGCGAGATCTGGGATCTCTTTCATCATATTGATTACTCCTTTTAGAGTTTGCACCATGTAATGCTCTGATGGGGGGTTGTTATTAAGTGGTTTTGTGATTACAGGGTAGTTTAGCACTGTCGGTCTTTTGCTTTGCCAAGTATAAAAACTATCCCAGGATTGCCGTCTGTTGATGGGACAGTAAGTGGGGTCGGCCCTGAGATGATGGGGGGCGTTTTTGTGATATGTTTCGTCAGTTGGTCGCTGATCGAACCATTTTTTTCTCCAGAGTGGTTGATTGTCGAGGATGGTTTCAATCTGAAGGGTTGTAATTGGAA
The DNA here is from genome assembly GCF_014529385.1 of Adiantum capillus-veneris. Lineage (NCBI taxonomy): Eukaryota > Viridiplantae > Streptophyta > Polypodiopsida > Polypodiales > Pteridaceae > Adiantum > Adiantum capillus-veneris. The sequence continues at coordinate 18,520,806 of NC_140953.1, forward strand.
CCTCTCTGTAGTCCCCTCTGTTGTTTGGTTCAATTTTTGGGAGCATCTTTTGCTGCCATAATCGAACTTCTTGCCGCATCAATGGTAGTGCGAGCATCTCGTGCCCATGATTTTTTGCTATCTCATCTGGAGTGATCACAAGGAGGGCAGCCGATTCCATCACTTTTAGTTCATATTGCATATACGTCTTGTGTGAAGGGTCCTTTACTTCTGAGATCCAGCGTTGAATTTCATCTTTTGCTGACTCCGCGGTGGATGGCGTGGCTGGCTCTGCAGATTCCTGCATGCCTTTTCCAGTGCTCGTAGTGGGCATTTCTGTTTGATGAGTTTCGAATGCTGATTGTTCGAATCCTTTTCCTTGCTCAAAATTCTCCTGGGTCCTACTGATACTTTGTTTGATTTTCTTTTAGAGCTTCTACTTCCTTTCTTGCCTCAGTCAGTTGCCTCTTTAAGTCATCGATTTCCTCATCCTTGGCCTGTTGTAGGGCCCTATGACCTGCCGTCATGATCTGTCTATCATATTTCTCTTGTTTTAGGGCCTCCTTCAACTCTTTGATTTCCTGGCTCAATGAAGTAGATCCTGTAGTCATAGTTGAAGAGGAGGGTGTCCCCTGTATGGCCAAGAGCTGAGTGAGAGACCTGCTAACCACTGCATATGGGCCTTGTAGCTTCTCATTTTGTTCCTTTTCTCTGGTTAGCTCCTCCTCGAGGCGTTGCTGTTCGATCTGCAATGCGGAGTTCGCCTCGTTGAATTGTTACACTTCTTTGTATTAGTATGTTGCATTTTCTCGTTGTATCTGCAACTCCAATTGCGTCTAGACTTGTGCGTTCTTTAGTGCTTTGATTTGTTGCTTTAACTGCCAGGATTTTGCTGCTGCTCTAGATGCCTCCTTTTTGTTATCTAACTCCAGCTCCTTGAGGTTGTAAAGAGCTCTTTGACATTGGAACTGCAGTTTGATCTGCTCCAAGTGATTGTCATGTCAAATGATCTAACTATCTCCCCTCCTTCTTTTATGTGTGCGTGGCATTCTTGGCCCATGCTGGACCTTTCGGCTCTGGTCCGATTGCTCAGCCACCTCAGCTTGCTTTTCCTTTTGTTTCAAATCCTCTAATGCATCAGAGGTTGTGGCAGGCTTTGTCTGTGATTCTGTTTTTTGATCCAATTGCTGTTCCGTCTGCTTTTCATCGACCCCTTGCTCTGATTGCCCTGCACTTTCTCCTTTCTCTTTTTCTGACATCTCTAAAAGTGTCTCAGCATCCTTGGGATAACCAAGGTTTTGACCTTGTTGGTCCTGTGTGTCGTGTTGTCCCTCTCCTTGCGAGTGACTTTTCTCTTTTTTACTCTTACCAGATTCGTCAAATGATTCTAGATCATCGACGTGTTGCTTCTTTGATTCTTCTTGCTGCCTCTGCTCCATCTTTCGCTTGAGCTCATTGTGAATTCGTTGCCGCATGGCGCTGGTAGTTTTCCATTTTTCTTCAACTTCCTTCCTCTTTTGTTGCTTGATCCTTTCCAAGGCCTCTGTTTGCCTGCGTATCAGCAGAGCATTCTCGACTTCATCTTCTTCATTCTCGTCATCTGCTTCTGTTTCTTGGGTTTGATGTTGATCTTTCTTTTGTTGGCGGAGCTTTTCCCTCAATGACTCAGCCTCTTCCATTGTCCTCCTAGCATGAGTGATGGGGATAGCTTCTGCCAAATGTGCAGCCTTTTTCTTTAATCGGGTATATCCCACGGTGTATGGGCTATCCTGCTCTTCCTCCGCAGATTGGTACTCAGAAGGAGTATCTCTTGGGTGGGACCCCTCGTCCTGGCTACTCCGAGCATCTGACTTGGTTTTCTCACTGTCAGAATCCCTTAGAGGTGCACTTTGCCTTGTCTATTTGACTCCTAGGTTCGGCCTTGTAGAAGGTCTTGCTACTTGTCTTACAGCTCTTTTAGACGTGTGGATTAGATCTATCTGTGCTTTGGTAGGTGGTAGATCGTCGATCATGCCCAGTGCTTGATAGGCTATCCGTGTGAGCATTGGTCCTCCATTCATGTAAGCTTTACTTCTTTGACCGCCCTTCAGGTTTGCTTCCACAATCGTGTCAAGAAGATAGTTGCCAAAGTCGCAACTGACCACCCTACCTTCAGCCAAGCCCATCATCATCACCACTGCCATATGCAACAAGAGTTCAGTATATCTAGGAGACTTCTTCACCTTGAAATATTGTGATATAAGACGCAATGGCAGTTCCGTTTCTGAGTAGATCAAATCTTGGTATGTCAGCTTGTGGCTCGTTGCTTCAAAAAGGCTTATCAATGTCTATTGCCTTCGTTTTCTGCAATATATTGTGCGTCCCCTGCGGCAGGTGGAGGACTTCATTGATGATTTTCGCTGTAATTTTTACCTTAACAACTGCCCCATCCTTGTCTGTCAGAGTTGCTTTCCCATTGTATTGAATTGAACTTATGAGCTCGTGAGCTCGTCTGAAATCTGTTCCCCAAGGAGGCAGTCGTAAGAAGTTGTTGAGCTGTAGGCACCTGACCCCTGCTTGCACTTCTGGTTTCTGGTGCAAAGTCCACATTTCCTGTGGAAAGATGGTGGTCTTTACAATTTCTCCGTCTACTGCTTGGAACCTTCCGATGAAAATGTTTGCCGAAATTGCTTCAAGTACTTGTTTGGTGAGGTGAGCTTTCTCATTTGATGAGATATCGGTTATCTCATAGGGTGCCACATTCCACTCCTTCTGTGCTTTCCTTTGAGGCATCCTTTTGCAAATTTGCAAGTGAAATCAGGTTTTAGCCATTGATCAAAATTATCGAAAAGTGTAAACTTGACCATAAAATGAAAAAGTGAGCTTAACTTTGTCAAAACTACTCCAAATTTGACCAAATCTCACCAGTGTACATAGGATTATTATAGGCACAAGAGATTACTATAGGCACAAGACTGTAATGTAACAGATGGATTTTGGAAAAAAAGAACATGGATCGCGATCCATGTTGGGAAGCATTTGAAAATTCTAACTTTGGGAAGTTGCTCCTGCGCATAAGGGGATGCTACTGAGCAATTTTGTCTGGATTTAGAGCTGAAGGTACATGGATCACGATCCATGTTGGGCAATATTTTGGAAATCTGATGATACCATCTGGTAGGGCTCATCTTGATTATGACTTGGTCCAAATTTTTTGGGATTTGGATCAATGGTTTGACACTTGGGCTGAATTTTGGAACTCATGTACAGATTTAGAGATTTTGGCTTTTTGAAGTGGATTTTGGGATTCAAATGGCTTGAAACTTCATGGCCTCGGTTTCTTGATCATACTGAATCAGATGGCATGGGTTTTACTTATTTTGGCAAAAAAGGTACATGGATCGCGATCCATGTTGGGAAGAATTTTGATACAGTTTTTGTGCACATTGGTTCCTATAGGTTTTCCTAGTACACTGGTGAAATTTTTCCAACTTTGGACATGTTTTTCCATAGTTTGCCCCATTTTTTCGTTTATGGACATATTTTTTCCGTTATGACCAAATCTCTTTCTGGCAACCACTTTTGGAGTCATGTTTTGCCTGAAATATCTCCTTGGTTTAATTTCTGATGATTGAGTTCTGTAGTTCATAGCTTTGCTTGGTTCCTTGGCAATTTCCCCCAGACATTGAATTCTTTTGAGAAGGCAAACTGAATCCTGCAAATTTCACCATTTTGCAAGTAAACTCTTGCTTGGTTTTGATCCCATCACCATTCTTAGGTTACATTTTCTTATTGATAGGCTTCGAGGAGAGTGTGAAGTTTCCCAAATTACTTTAGCCGTAATTTTGACCAAAAGACCATTTACAAAATGAAAGTAGCAATCCAGGTGGGTTTGATGATCTGTAGAGCACTTTTTGTGATCATTTTGCAACACCAGTACTATTTGTACATTGTCCAACTAGTGAGCCACTTTTATCCTGATTTTGGCAAAAAGGTACATGGATTGCGATCCATGTTGGGATGCTTTTTGCAAAACCAGTCATGGGGTTTTGTTCCTGAGCCTCTATTGTCGCTCCTGTAGAAGTTTCCGTGATTTTAGGGTTTTGGGAACATGGTTTGCGATCTATGTTCCAATACCTTTTTCTAAATTTTTTTAGCTTGGCTGATTCTGTCAGTTAGTTGGGGTCTACTGATGAAATTTTTCTTGTTTTTGATGGGTTTTGGACTTCCTCATTGGCCCTGTTAGTTTGCCGATTTTGTGACCTTGTACTGCTTTGATTTGTTGTTTTGGTACTGTTGATGCAGTATGGGTCACACACACATGCTCTTGCAAGGTTAATGATTATACCTGTCAAATCTGGTGTAGTGAGATCCACCGAGGTGGTCGTAGCAGGCAGAAGCAACTCCGAAAACTCTATCCTCATGTCTCTCTCTCTCTCTCTCTCTCTCTCTCTCTCTCTGAATGCAAATGAGCTTCTGTTGCCCCTCTTGACTATATGATCCCAGTCCACCCGGAATGCGCAATTTATACTTACCTTCATTGCTCATATCTTGTTGGGCACATCACCTGCGGTTCCAACCGTTCGTCATTCTGACACTCGGTTTACAAATGGTGTTCGATATGTAGTTTTGATCCTTCAGAAGTTGGCTCAAAATTCATCTTGTGTTGAATTTTTCCATATCTGCCATGTTTGAAGTCCTTGCTTTGAAGTTTCAACGTTTGCTTTCAAAAGTCGATTCTGACTTTCCTGGCTCGACTTATCAATTTTTTGTTGATTACCTATCATTTTTTGCTTTTTTGTAAAAGAAAAATATTTACAATGATTATTAGTCGGCCAAAAATTTGCCAAAATTAGTGTCGCCTCCCTTATATACATACTCTTATTCTGGTATTAGAAGGTGCAGTATGGCTCATCATTATGCCAACAAGAGTCTCTCAGGCTCTGAAAAACGTGTTTTTTAAAGAAATGGAAAAGAAAGGAAACAAAAAGAAAAGAAAAGAAGTAAGATGATAATAATGGTATGTACAGATGATACTCCACCCGCATTTCCCCCCTTCCTAGAGTGAGTCATCCGCTACGAACATATGTCAGAGTGCGTGGGAATAAAGCGCATGTCTATGCATAGCCGTATCGTGTGGCTCTATGATGCCAATGGAGGATATGCATGAGAAAACAAAATGCTGTGCAAGAGATAGGTGCTGAACAATATGTTCAATGGCTGTTGGTGGCGAGGTTCCTTAGAAGCTACGTGGTCCAAACAATAGTAATTGTAGAAGGCACGCTCTGTGTTTGACTGTGACTTGCAAAAGTTTTGATGCTGCCGGTGGGGTCGGTTTTTGGCATTGTTTGGGTTGCCATCGAAATTGCTTAAGTATGGATCCTCTAGAAGAGGCATCATGAAGGCGAGGTTGTTTTGATTGCCATACCCATTTGAGTGTGGTTGGATGTTGAAGAGAGTGGTCCATCGGGCTAGGCCGTTTGACAACAGCGGTGGGAAATTTGTGGTGGTTTAATTTTTGTATAGGTAATGTAGGTGTACGTGTATTGATTTGTCGTTTAGGTATCCAGAATTGCCTAGGCTTGGTTTCGATGATTGATTTCTTAACCCATATTTTCGTGACCATGGTGGTGGATGATCACTGAGCTGCTGCATGTGGCGATGGTAGAGGTTCCCATTCATGGTCCGTTTGTACGAATGGCATGGATAAAGATTGGCCCTCATGTTCGATGAGTAAAGTGTTGTCCTGCCAGTTTGGTGTGGCTTGATAAGTGCGCATCCACGGCACTCCCAGAATAATTGCTTTGTTCAGATGATGATCTTCGACCACATGAAATTGATGTGGATAAACTGTCCCATCAATGTTGATTGGAAAATTTATGTGGCCTAGACTGTCCATAGTACCTTTGTTTGCGACCTTGAACCCCATAGTGTTGGGCATTAGAGGTTCCTATGTGTTTTTCCTGAAAGTGGAGTAGTTAACCACCTTATCTATGGCTGCTGTGTCCACTAACACTCTTTCGGTGGTACCGTCGACAAGTTGTAACTGAATGCGTAGATAAACATTCCTCCTAACCATGAAGCTGCCGTTTGTATGGATGCTATCGAAGCATTCTGAATAGCCTTGTCCTGTTGTTCTTTCCTCTAGAAGTTTGCTTGTTCCCTGCGTTTCAATATTCTGAGTTTGGCCTCCTGCTGTGCTTGTTCCCGAATGTCCTGTGCTTGACGTCTCCGTTGAGCTGCTGCATGGAGTGTTGCGAGTTCTTCTGGTGTTAGCGGAGACTATATTTCTTTAACCTGCAACCACTCGTCCAATTAGGCATCTCTTCTCCTTTGAATGCTGCAAGTTTGATGGCGCCACTTTGCGATATATCATGAATCACAAAAGGCCCCATTCCTCGCTTTTTGAGTTTTTTGGAGTGCTGTTTTAGGATGTACATGAGAACGTAATCCCCTTTTTGGAACTCCTTCCCAATCACGTGTTGATCATGAAAAGCTTTCATTTTCTTTTTCCAAGCATATATCCCAGCTATCGCTTTTAGTTTAGTTTCATCTAATTGTTCTAGGGTGGTTTGTCTCTCCGATAGCTCATGGCCCGGCCATCCTCATTGTAAATCCACTCTGAGGATTTGATTAGGAATTCCAATGGTAGTATCGCATTAATCCCGAATACCAGGTTAAAGGGAGTTGTTCTAATGGAAGTTTTAAAAGCTACGCGGTAAGCCCATAAGGCAGTGTGTAGCTTTTGATCCCAATCATTTCTTGAGTCACTGACTATCTTGGTGAGCATTGTGCATAGGATTTTGTTGGTACTCTCTGCCTGTAAGTTGGCTTGCGGATGATAGGGTGCTGACTTGTGATGGACCACCATGAATTTGTCAAGGAGGCTCTCAATGATGTTGTTCACAAAGTGTGTTCCTCTATTGCTTACTATTTCAATTGGTAGTCCATACTGTGTAAAAACATTTTTGAAAAGGAACTGAGCTGTACTCCTTGCATCAGTTTTTTGGGTTGCTTTGGCTTCCGCCCATTTTGTCATGTAGTCTGTTGCTACGATGATGTATTGTGCATGTGTCCTGTATCCTGGCATGTTCTACTACTGGGAACATTGTGGCATGTTCCACTAGGAGATGTATTATACACAAAACATTGTGGCATTTAAAAGCTACGCGATAAGCCCATAAGGCGGTGTGTAGCTTTTGATCCCAATCATTTCTTGAGTCACTGACTATCTTGGTGAGCACTGTGCATAGGATTTTTTTGGTACTCTCTGCCTATCCGTTGGCTTGCGAATGATAGGGTGCTGACTTGTGATGGACCACCATGAATTTGTCAAGGAGGCTCTCAATGATGTCGTTCACAAAGTGTGTTCCTCTATCGCTTACTATTTTGATTGGTAGTCCATACCGCGTAAAGACGTTTTCGAAAAGGAACCGAGCTATAGTCCTTGCATCTTTTTTTGGGTTGCTTTGGCTTCTGCCCATTTTGTCATGTAGTATGTTGCTATGATGATGTATTGTGCGTGTGTCCTGTATCCTGGAGGGTTGATGGGACCAATGAAGTCAATGCCCCATTTGGCAAAAGCACGTACACCCATTATTGGCCTCAGTGGCATTTCATCTCTCCTCTGGGGTGGTTTTGTGTGTTGACATTCATCACATCATTTGACATATTTCATTTCATCCATGAACAGGGTTGGCCGCCATATGCCTGAGTGTAGCACTAGCTTTGCCATTTTATCAGCGGAGAAGTGTCCGCCGGGTTGTCCCGAGTGTGCTTGATCTAGGATGACGTAATATTTGCTTTCTGTAGCACACAGCCGTAATTGATTGTCCTTTCCTCGCCTATACAGTTGGTTGGCAATGAGCAGATAGTGTTTGGCAAAGAGCCGATTGTGGCATGTTCCACTGGGGCCTGTATTATACAACATTGCTGTATTACTACACGAAACATTGTGGCATGTTCCACTGGGGGCTGTATTATACAACTATCACAGGATTTTACATATTTATGGACACTGTATTCCATGTTTGTCCAGTAGACGCCCAGTCTTTGTAACCGTTGGCCTATCTGTGTTTCACCACTGTGAAATCCCGTATTTTGTATATGAGCTTGTTTGAGGTAGTAGGTGGTATCTTCAGGCTGTACACATAGTCTCAGTATCCCATCCTTACCATGTTTGTACAGCCGTCCTGCTAAAAGGATGAGATTCTGTGTTTGACGGATAATTATGGTTGTCTTTCTATCTGCAAAGAGCCGATTATGAGTAGAGGAATGACCTCTTTGCTCCATCTGGGCAGCATTTCTATGTTAAACAGATATGAATTAGGAAGGTCATCATCAACACCCTCAGGTGCTTCCCCATGAAATAGTTGTGAAAGATGATCTGCTCTTTGGTGTGTGGTCCCCTTTTTTATGACTACTCTGAAGTCAAACTCAAGCAACAGTATAAACTAGCGAACAATTCTTCCAGTGTTGCAAGGTTTGTTTACTAGATATAGCAGTGCTTGATGATCCACGAAGAAGACAAACTTGTTTGCTAGAAGGTAGTGTCTAAATTTCTTGACATCATAGATCATTCCCATACCTTCTCTTTCTGTAGTGGTATAATTTCTCTCTGCGTTGTTTAGTTGCCGACTGGAGTAGCAAATGGGAAAATCCATTTTCTTCTCTCCTGGCTGGGCTAATATGCACCCGATGGCATAGGCTGATGTATCCACATGGACATGGAAGATTTTGCTCCAGTCAAGGGCTTGCAAAATTGGAGCTGAGATTAAATGTTGATTCAATTTTTGGAAAGCCTACTCACATTCCTCCGTCCATTCGAACTTACTTATAAGGACGTACAATGGCTTAGCTATTACAACATATATATATATATATGAAGTGCCCGTAGTATCCGCAATCCCCCATAAATGCTTGCAATTATTTTGTCTTCATTGGTCTTGGTAGTGCAGCAATTGTTTGCACCTTTTCTTGATCAGTTGAAATGCCGTTTTTGGACACTATGTGCCCTAGAAGTCTACCCTGTCTTACCATGACGACACATTTTTTTGGGTTTAAGCAAATACGATACGTTCTGCATTTTTCAAATATTTCTCCAGATGAGTGATGTGGTCACTTAGTCGATGGGAATGAACACAAAGATCATCCATGTAGATCTCCAGAAATTGTCTGAGATATTCTTTGAATGCGTGGGTCATTAGTCTTTGAAATGTGGCCGGGGCATTGATCAAGCCAAAAGGCATTACCTTGTATGCAAATATACCCCACTCTATCGCAAAAGCTGTCTTATGTTGATCTTCTACTTTAATCGTCAACTGGTTGTAACTTGAGAACCCATCCAAGAAACTATAGGCCTCTTTCCCTGCTACCCTCTCAATAACATGATCGGTTATTGGCAGTGGGTAGTTATCCTTGATGGTGGCTACATTTACTTGTTTGAGGTTTACACAAACACGTAGTTTGCCATTCTTTTTGGGTACTACCACAATCTGGGACACCCACTCGGTGTGCTCAATCTTGTAGATAAACTCAACGTCCTTCAGTTTGTCTATTTCCTCCTTGATTTTCTATGCAAAAGTTTCATTGTACGTGTAAGGACGTTGTCTGCGTGGTCTGGCATCACTCTTAAGGGGAATCGTGTGCTGACATATGTCAGGATCTATCCCCTTTAGATCTTTGTATGACCATGCAAAGACATCTTTATATTGCCTGAGCGTATCGACTAGAAGTTGCTCTTCCTCTTCAGTAAGGTCCGTGGCCATATATGCCGGTTTAGGCTGCTCACCTGGTTCTGCTAAGTTGATGCTTTTTGTGTTTTCAGGCCCATCATATGAAGTTCCTGGTTCTTTGGGATCTCATTTGGGTTTTTCACCACTATCTTCCTATCCTGAATGGTATGCTTCTTATAGTGGGATGGTGCATCGAAATTTTCATCATTTGATTCCTCGTCACTTTCCATTTCTGTTGTCCAAACTTCCTTCAAAGCTCCTTTCAAATCATTGTATTTGACTTTGCGCTCCATCTTGGACAACTTAAATGTTTTTTTGGTATTTTTCTTTTTTTTTGGTTTTTGTTTTGATGTTGCTTTGGTTGAGTTAGGTTGCATATATCGCTTTGATATCCTGTCCTTGATACAGTTAGTCACTTCGACTAATCTCAAGTACTACGTTTTGTCAGTTAACAGAGGTACTAAGTCCTCGTTGTGCTTGTTGTGGTTGTTTTTGCATTTATCTCGATACATGTGTTGTCTTCGAGGGTTTTGTTTTGGGAAATCATATTAGATCACTCGTCGATCCTTCCGTTTGATGCTCTGACTCGAGCTACTAGACAGCTCATCGTCCGCATTATCCTTTAGCGTCTTATCAGTCAAGTCTTGAAAATCTTTTTCTTTATTTGTTTAGACAAGGTCCCTTATAGAGATTTCGTCTGCTATGCATTGGCACTCGGCCACCCCTTCCTTGCCAGGTACGTCTTCCTCTGTCTTCGGAGTTAGGCGGACATTCATCATCTGGAATGGAATGATATCATACTCTTCCTCATCATAGAATTTGGTGAGGGTCACTTCGTTGACACAAACATCAAGTGTAGCTAGTATTTGTTGCCATCCAAACGGTTCGAACATCTCTTCTGGAAAAGGCTATGGTATGTATGCTTCATCTTGTGCAGTCCTATCAAGAATGCAGTCTTCCTTTTTTAGACTTCCACAATCCGAAGCTTCTCCTGTCCATTGATGAGCTTTGTTCTGGAGCCAAGCCGGTATTCCTCCTTTCTGGTCAGTTGTGGAATGCAAGTCTTCTCCTGGGGCTCTTTCTACATCTTTATAGCTATGATCTGTGACACTAATTTTCGTAGTGACATCCTTGTTCCTGAGATAGATATAGTCGTAGCCCCAATCTTGCACCATTTTGAGCTGATGCATGAATGGTTTGCCCAGTATGATGTCGAAGTTGATGCTCTCATCGAGATTCATAATAGCGAAGGTGTGTTCATATGCAATTCCACAAGAGGTTACTACAATCTGCTCCAGATGCCAATAGGTCTCTCCAGGTACCCATCCACTAGTTGAAGTTTCATTCTATTTTTTCTTAGAGTAGGTTTTCCCAAATTTTTCCACATTGCTTTGGTGGCTATGGCGATTTCGGCTCCACTATCCAATATCGCTACCAATTTTACGTCCTTGTACTCTACCGGTAGGGTAGTATTTCCTTCTTCACCTTCACAATAGTCCCCTACCTTGTTTACTGGCACTGGCTCATGTTTAGTTTGCTTCGAGGGTTGTGTGTTTAGCGTGTTTCGAGAAGCCTCGGGTGAAGGAATTACAAGCCCTATTTTTTTCAAATTTTTTGCAACCTCCTCCCAAAGATGTGGTCTAATATTCAACAACTTTGACAGAGTCAGTGTACAACTCTCACTCTGTTGTAATGTGTAGAGCATAGTGAGTTCTTATTAGGTTTTTACAAAAGAAGATGTGTACATACTTGGCGGCCCCCCCACTTACTTGGGCGACCACATTGGGCTTTATACCCCAACAACCTCCCACTTAAAGTCCAATGTGGTACTTTAAGTGTGAGAGAAGCTACTATACAAGCTAATATACAAGAGATGTAGAGAAGTGATGTACTACACTACACCTAACTGCTTGCTAAAATGTGCAAAGCTCTCTGTTTTAAGTCCTTTTGTAAGTAGATCAGCAGGATTTTCTGTGGTGTGAACTTTGACAAGCTGAATTTGCTTATCCTCGAGCATTTCCCTGATGAAATGATACTTCACATCCACATGCTTTGTCTTTGAGTGATAAACTGGATTGCGAGCCAATTTTATAGCACTCTGACTATCACAATATAACACAGGCATCTCTTCTTTGATTCCCAGATCTGTTACTAGTCGATTAAGCCAAATTGATTCTTTGCATGCCTCTAATGCTGCAACATATTCAGCCTTTGTAGTAGACTGAGTAACAAAATCTTGTAATCTAGAACGCCATGATACTGCTCCACCAGCCAATGTAAAGACATACCCTGACGTAGACCTTCGTTTGTCTAAGTAACCTGCATAATCCGAGTCTATAAAACCCTTTACACTTAGCTCCTGAATCCCATAGCATATACACATACTCTTTGTAGCTTTCAGGTATCTCAATATTCCTTTCAGTGCCTCCCAATGTTTCTTGCCTCCATTATGCCTCCTACGATCTTGTTCCCTTCTCATTTTCCTGCCATACGCTACCTATTGTATTCATCTTTTGCAAGCAATCAACACACTCCATCTTGGTGCCATACTTTGTGTCGCTTTGGATACATCTCATTGTGAGTATGGTATATGCTTGTTCCTTGCCATTTTTTTTTTCTGCTTATGTTAAGGTGTGCGGATTCGCCACCACACACACACACACACTCTCTCTCCCTCTCATATTCCTATCATCTTGCTACTTCCATCTTAAGGTGTGCGGATTCGTCACCTTTTGTATGAGAAGTGAGCATACTTGCATGTATCCCTAACCTCGTTATCTTCCTTACTACATGCACGCGTAGCGAGCCCATTCTCACTCACTCACCACCCCTCTCACCTTATTCTCCGACCACCTCATTCCACATTTGGGCGTGGATCTTGAAATTGTTTTCCATGCATGCTTCATTGTGTATATGTATGCGTCCTAGCCGCATATCTTGCTAGGTGGTGCCCCTATTGTGTATTCCCCATGATGAGGCCATTGTGCATAGTCTTGGTGTAGAGGCCACCGGGTCTATTTTTTCCACTTCCGCCTCTCATTTGGTGCCCCCACTGAGGAGGGCTCTTGAAACCCTTCAGTTTACAAGACTGAAAACCCTAAACTATTGTGAATGGATGAATGAGTATGAAGGATTTACTAACTGGACGACAGAAGAAGAAGAGCTCCAAGCACAACTAGACGAACTCCGCATCTCCATCGAAGCTCGAGTGCCAGGCATAACGGTAATCGATTTGAAGTGGGAGAGTCAACCAACGCGCCAAACCCAGTGGATATACATAGGCCAAGTGCTAAGAAGAAGAAGGAGAAGGTGGAAACCATGTCCGCAACCTACAACCAAACAACAACAACAAAATGGAAGGAGCTCTGCACAATAGAGAATCAACACTATTCTACTTTGAGAATCGGGTAACTCAAGTCACCGACGTAATTATCATAGTCAGTTTTCAAGTCGCACCTGATGCTACAGCACAGATAACAGAAGCATTGGCTCACACTCTCACTAGAGAAACTAGGGATCTACTGAGTTTGTTTCAGGAAAGAACACCACCCTCTCCTACAAGCTTGGACAGTGACTAAGCACCTCTAAGCTTCACATGAATCAGGACAACCCACCTCAAGACAGATCACACATACCAACACGTGTACGCTCAATCAAGGTAATATTGGACTTGAAGATTCACTACCAGCACGTCATTGACACCATGCCGGGTGGGGAGCGTTTTTTTGAGGTTCTGGCATCAGATCAGCCATTTGTTTTACCTTTGGTACAAGGCAATGTACCGTTTGAAGTTTTAATCTATGTCCTAGTATAATAGGGTATACACGCCTCCTTGTAAAGAAGAAAAAAATTTTCAAGTTAGGAAGTGTGTCTTTCTAGCTCTCTCTCAGTAGTCATGGCAAGTGTAGCATTTCCAACCTTTACTGGTAAGGTGGGCGAGGATGCTGCAGACTTTCTAGACAACTTGGAAATAGCATGTGTCATCTCTGCGAGAGATGATGATGCTTCGTGCTTGCGCATCTTCCCACTTCTAATGAAGGTGGAGGCAAGATCATGGTACAATGCCTTGGCACAAGAAACCAAGGAACGGTGGGACTTATTAAGGGCAGCCTTTGTCAAGCGTTTTGGAGAGGGCACAACATCAGAGAAACTATGGCAATTGTTGACAGAGTTGAAGCAGGGCAGTATGCTGGAATACGCATCATATGAGTCAAAGTTTGTAGATTTATGGGGGCGATGGGTTGCATCGCTAAGAGAGGTTGAGGGGGCACCTGATTTCCTAAAGAAGGATCGGTTTGTGGCTGGGTTATGGCCAACTCTTAAAGAGAAGGTGAAGGGAAGGTTTCCTGCTACGTATGAGCTAGCAGTTGAAGTGGCCCGCCTTAAAGACAAGAAGTTGCGCCTACAAGCCAGGAATATCGATGGAGAGGAAGCCGTTAGGACCCCACCACCTCTAGCACCACCTACAACAGTCGCCCAGAGGATTCAACCACAAGAACCAATTGAAGATCAACAAGACCTGCTCATCCGAATCACCAATCAACTTGAGAATCTCTCGGTCCATTTGATACAACAAGGGCATGCACACAATCGCAACCAAGAGCAAGGGAGAGGACAACGAAGGCAAAACCAAGAATACCACTGCTACAATTGTGGGGAGGATGGTCATGGCATGTACTACTGTCCACAACCAAGGAGGCAGAATTTCAACAGAGGAGCCAGACAAAACCAGGTTTCACCACCAAGAGCAAGACCACCACCACCGAGGGCACCACGACAAGCACCACCCGTGAAAATCTTACAACCACCGATTCAACCACAACCACCACCACCACCACCACAACTTCTCATTCCACCCTTACCCCCACCACCAGTTGGAAATCAAACAGTAAGCGTCATCAGTCTTGAAGGTAAAGGAAAGGAGAAAGTGGAGGAGGATAAGACCAAGGTTAAAGGAGTAGATGCCATTGGGGTAAAACGCGCTAGGCATGGTGAATCTTCTCAAAAGGAAGAAAAGATGAAGAATAAAGGGGAATCTAGCAAAAAGCCGTCCAAGTCACGACGTAAAATTGACATTGTAGATTTCTCTTTGGGTGAATGTTCTAAACCATATGATTTGGTTCAAGATGTTTCTGTGCAGGGCCCAAAAATCACCTGGCCCCAATTACTCCACCTAGCACTTAGGGTGAGGAGACAATGGACAAAGATGGTTAGCACGAGGCGACCAAAGCCAAAGATAGCTGGGGCTATCTCCGGGAGGAATCTAGACGACATACTACCAGTGATGGATGCTTACATCAAAGGGCAACACATCTCCAATATCTACATAGATGGTGGCGCACAAATATGCGTCATGAGTGAAAAAATGATGCACTGTTTGGGTTTAGAGGTGAGTCGGCCGGCACCATGCCGAGCCAAAATGGCAAATAATTTAAAAGTTCAATGTGTTGGTGTCATAAATGCAGTTAGGATAAAGGCATTCAACACCGAGGTAGATGTGGACATCTTTGTCATGCCACACAAAGGGGAGGGCTATCCTATCATTCTAGGGAGGCCTTGGCTTATGGCTATGAGAGCTAAGCAGGACTGGGACACCGGCATAATCCAGATGAAGGATGCAAAAGGGAGGCCAATACTTTATGACATGAAGAAAGGTCGGCAATGCGACATGGATCTAGAAACCTCTATGGATGAGTTTTCTAGTGGTGACTCTTCAACCACTTCAGAGGAGGAGTCAACAGGGAGTGAAGGAAGTGATAGCTCCATTGAGGTAATGGGCCTCACATTCAACCACAACAAGGTGGACCCTTCAAATTTGCAACCACATGTGAAAGTGGTGAAGACACTTCAACTACCCCTATGGCACGAGATTGGTGAAAGACTCATGCAGAGAAATGCAATTGAGGTCTACTGGCACTTTAGGTTTTCCTTTCTAATTGTGAACATTGTGTGTAACATTAATTTGGGAAGCTCTTTAAGTTGGGTTGCGACAAGAGTGGAAGGATTGACATCAACTACCAGTGGAATCAATCTAGGACACACCAATCAAGGAAGAATGGTTTTGCATACTAGTGGTAACATGGAGTCATTTTTCAAAATGTGGTTTGCAGTTTATCTTTTGTACATGGTGGGCTCTCTTGTGCAACAGGCATCAACCATGCAATCTATCCATGTGGGCAACAGGTCTCTATCAATTTGGCATGAAGAAGGAAAACAAGCAAGATATGAGGATTATGGTTTCTTACTCCCTTTTGGCTATGTGTCTGGACGAGGAAGCCATGCATGGTCCCACTTTGGAATACTTTCAAGGAATGATCAAGTTCTTTCCATACCTTCTATCACTTATGCAAGAGTTAATTCTTGTGCAGCTTGTGGACTCAAGAATCATTATAAGTGTGATCTTCTGAAGAGGACATTATTGCATACAATGGATTTACGCTTAGTGTGGGACCCAGGTGGACACCGAAAAGAACTTTGGGGAGCCTCATGCTTTCAAGGGATCCATTATTCCCTACAAGGATCTACCAGCCACCAAGGAGAAATCCTACTCTATTTCAACATGCTCCAGAAGAAGAGCTAGAGGCATGAATACCTCTAGCCTTAGGGGGAGGGCTAATGAGGCAAGCTTTTCCATGCATGGAAACCCTCCCATATTTTTTTCTCTTTTACCAAAATATTTCCTATTATATAAGTTACTTTTGATTTTTCTTCCCTTTTTTAGCCTTTATTAAATAAATAATACTTATGCTAATCAACCGCGATGTAGCATAATAAGTAAGCTTTCTTTGTTGATCTCTCTTTTGACCTTAAATATTAAATATATATATATTCTAGTATTTTCTAATATATTTTTTTCATGTATATATATTATTCCACTCTACCAAATATTTTCTTCACTAGTTTTCATTTTCAAACCTCAACCCCACTTTCAAATTTCAATAATACCTCCATCTAAATGATTGCCAATCTTTTCAACACTCTAGGTCATGTTTTCATACACATGAAGGAGCTTACACTTGAAGGCAAGAGAGAAGTCCACTCAAAGGGGACCACCAAAAGACTTTTGCAGCCACAAATAATACATTATTTGGCTGAATTTTTTAAGTAAAGAAGAACCCCGAATCTGAAGGAGCGTTCAACATGAAAGATGTAGCTCGTGATCTCAACTTTTAGCTCAATTTTTTTCAAAATTTTTGGAGTTATGAACACGGAGATATGATTTTTGTAGTGGACCCCAGTTTTCTCATGTAATGGTAACACAGGCCATCCCACTTTTCTTCCTTCTAGAATGGCTATGGTTCTACAAGTCTTCAAGCATGATTACAAGAGACAAGGCTCTTTTAATGAGGTCTTGGCTAGTCTAGAGTAATTCTATCACCATTTTTTGGAGGATCCATCCTCATCAACAAATATCCACCTTCGACAACCTCTCTTATAATTTTCTTACCTCTCTCTTCTCTCCCTAATAAGCTTATGTCTATCCAAAGCTAGACTATTGTAAATATTTCCTATCCTCTACATCCTACCCACATTCTCTCTTTTTCTCTCTCTATTGACTCTGGTATTTTAAATAATGAGGAGACAAGATGGGAGCCACAGTCACATGCACCCCATTTTCCTAGTCACCAAAGTGGGACACTCACCTCAAATAGAAATATTGCTAAATCCTTCCCTCCTTCCCTATATAAGGAGGCCATGAGAGCTCACTTGGGGGGAGAGAACACACACACACACACACACACACACACACACACACACACACACACACACACACACCTATCCATACACACTCTTGTGCTACATGCTTGTAGCATGAACCCTAATCACTGAACCCTAATCACCTAATCACAACACCATCATCATCACCATCACCATGCACAAAAGATGAGCACCACACCTCCACACCACTTGTAATTAAGGGTTGAAGGCACAATTTCAAGAAGAAGAAGGGTGGACACACTCATGATATTCCTCGCCATCAACTCCCATCTCTCCATTATGCCTCCTACGATCTTGTTCCCTTCTCATTTTCTTGCCATACGCTACCTATTGTATTCATCTTTTGCAAGCAATCAACACACTCCATCTTGGTGCCATACTTTGTGTCGCTTTGGATACATCTCATTGTGAGTATGGTATATGCTTGTTCCTTGCCATTTTTTTTTCCTGCTTATGTTAAGGTGTGCGGATTCGCCACCACACACACACACACTCTCTCCCCCTCTCATATTCCTATCATCTTGCTACTTCCATCTTAAGGTGTGCGGATTCGTCACCTTTTGTATGAGAAGTGAGCATACTTGCATGTATCCCTAACCTCGTTATCTTCCTTACTACATGCACGCGTAGCGAGCCCATTCTCACTCACTCACCACCCCTCTCACCTTATTCTCCGACCACCTCATTCCACATTTGGGCGTGGATCTTGAAATTGTTTTCCATGCATGCTTCATTGTGTATATGTATGCGTCCTAGCCGCATATCTTGCTAGGTGGTGCCCCTATTGTGTATTCCCCATGATGAGGCCATTGTGCATAGTCTTGGTGTAGAGGCCACCGGGTCTATTTTTTTCACTTCCGCCTCTCATTTGGTGCCCCCACTGAGGAGGGCTCTTGAAACCCTTCAGTTTACAAGACTGAAAACCCTAAACTATTGTGAATGGATGAATGAGTATGAAGGATTTACTAACTGGACGACAGAAGAAGAAGAGCTCCAAGCACAACTAGACGAACTCCGCATCTCCATCGAAGCTCGAGTGCCAGGCATAACGATAATCGATTTGAAGTGGGAGAGTCAACCAACGCGCCAAACCCAGTGGATATACATAGGCCAAGTGCTAAGAAGAAGAAGGAGAAGGTGGAAACCATGTCCGCAACCTACAACCAAACAACAACAACAAAATGGAAGGAGCTCTGCACAATAGAGAATCAACACTATTCTACTTTGAGAATCGGGTAACTCAAGTCACCGACGTAATTATCATAGTCAGTTTTCAAGTCGCACCTGATGCTACAGCACAGATAACAGAAGCATTGGCTCACACTCTCACTAGAGAAACTAGGGATCTACTGAGTTTGTTTCAGGAAAGAACACCACCCTCTCCTACAAGCTTGGACAGTGACTAAGCACCTCTAAGCTTCACATGAATCAGGACAACCCACCTCAAGACAGATCACACATACCAACACGTGTACGCTCAATCAAGGTAATATTGGACTTGAAGATTCACTACCAGCACGTCATTGACACCATGCCGGGTGGGGAGCGTTTTTTTGAGGTTCTGGCATCAGATCAACCATTTGTTTTACCTTTGGTACAAGGCAATGTACCGTTTGAAGTTTTAATCTATGTCCTAGTATAATAGGGCAAAATAGGTGCCTCAGGCTCAACCACAACCTGTGGTTCCACTCTATCCTGTCCTTGCTCCTGTTGAGCCCTGACATTTTGTCTTGCACGTGCAGGTCCATCTTCTTGGAAGAAAACTCTTCTAATCTCCTCAACCCTCTCTGGTTTAGAATGATATTTGGCTTCATTAAAGTGAACATCATTTTTGCGGATAACCTTTCTGGATTTGGGATCCGAAAGTCTATACCCCATCTCACCAGAATTACCATAGCCTAGAATGTAAGGTCCCCGTCCTAAAAGATCGGGGCGACTTAGAAGATAGCCTTCTTTATCCTCTAAATCCGTTGACAACACCCTACTCCGATAATGCGAAGCAAGGATATGAGCAACGAAAGAGAATAAGACTTCCACCTATTGTGTTCGTAGTTGCAAGACCCTACGCCACAAGCCAGGTCGATGAGGTTAAAGATTCTATGGACTCTAGATCTTACATTATAAGAGAAGAAATCCCTTTCACACATTAAGGATCCAAAAACAACGCCTTTTTCCCTACGTTTAAGAGGCACGGCCGCCATCGTTAAATTCGGAATATGACAAGAGATAAATCTCTAACTAACTAAGGCAAAGTGAAAAGTACTCGACTAATCGAGTCCACCCATCCTTGACTAGAAACCTGAGTCAGTCCCCACTTTCCACCCCACACGCACACTTTTTTCCACATTGTTTTACATATACAAATAGTGTTCCTTAATTAATTCCAAACACAGGTTCTTTTATACAGCCCTTCAACAATACCAAAACAATTCAAACAATGCTAATGAAGGCAACCTTCTCATCATTTTGCCGCTACCCGCGGACTTTGTCTGTCTAACCAACAGAGCCTTTGCAAAGGATTTATTCGCTAACCGCGAATTGCGCAACCTTTCCATCTCGCTACCCGCGAGGCATCTCGCTACCCACGAGGCATCTTGCTAACCGCTAGGCATCTCGCTAATCGCGAGGAACAAAAGAGAGCCGATAACCTCAGCTTAATCTCCGCTAACCGCGGAATCATCTCGCTACCCGCGAGAACAAAACAATTCTTCTCATTAAATGATTCATCAAACATGATCAACCAATTCCTCATATCAATCAGTAACCACTTATCAAACCATAACAGTTTATTAAACCATAACAATTCAACAAACAGTGATAATTTATCAAAACACTTCTTTCACTAATCTATGAAAACATATGCTTGTTTCATGTGATAGAATCACGTTTTTCGGATGGTTTAAGGGGTTCCCTATGCTTAGCTTCCCAAGTCAAACATGAATAGCAATGCATAATTATAAATTTGTCTTACCGAATTTTGAGCGCATGCGGCTAAATCCTCTGCTAGAGGTTTGACGGCTTCGATTTCTTCTTCGGTTGATGCTTCCGCATGAGATAAGTTTGGAGTTGACACCTTTCTTTCCACCTTCTTTGGTGGTGCAACGAGATGGGCGTCTTTAGAACTTCGCGTTACACGCTTTGGAGTCATAGCTTCGGAATGGAGAAAAGAAAAGTGCGTTGTTGGAGAGAGAGAGAGAGAGAGAGAGAGAGAGAGAGAGAGAGAGAGAGAGTGTTCACAAATAGGGAGACGGCACGTCGACGATTGGAGATGGAGATGACTTGAAGGTGAGAGGTTAAGGAAGAGAGGCTTCCTCTGACACGTCGTTGCAAGAGAGCTTCTGCTTCTGTAGATGTGTGTGTACAAAGTGAGAGCAGAAGGGTCCTTTATATAGGCCTTAGGGGGGTGCTAAAAATACTGAGAGTTTTCAAGAATAGGAGAAGGAAAAGCTCGCGCGTCGTCGCGGCTCTTTAAAAAAAATAAATAAAATAAATAAAAATAAAAATATATATATATTTTTGGGTACGCGAATTCTATGCGCGATTTTAAAAAGCTCTATACTTACAAGTTCCCATTCTATTTTGAAAGAGAGAAAGAAAGAAGTATCTTAATTTTGACTCACCTCTCTTTCTTTCCTAAAAATACTATCTCTAAGCTTTTTCTTCACACATAAATTAGGTTCCCACATAAACTTATTGTTCCACATAAAGAAAGATCATAAATAAATGGATTCTGAACCCGATTTTCAATCCGATTGCTCTGATAAACTCACGATGACTCACAAAATTGAGAATCTCAATTACTTTGCAAAATAACTGAAATGACTTATATGGATAAATGTTGGGTACATTACATAGAAAGATGCACTTTCTACTCTTTGGCTCAAGTTTGTTCCTAAATTCCTTTGGAACATGAGTATATGCCTCACAGCCAAAGACTCTGAGATGCTTGTATGAGGGCAGTTTGCCTGACCATACCATCTCTACCACTGAATCCTTCTGCAAAACCTTGCTAGGAGATCTATCTATAAGATGAACAGATGTTGATACAGCTTTAGCCCAAAACCCATTTGGCAGTTGTGCATTAGACAACATACTTCTGACCTTCTCTTGTATGGTCCTATTCATCCTCTCAGCAACACCATTTTGAGGAGGACTGTAAGGAGCAGTAAGTTCACGTTTTATACCCTTTGACTCACAAAAGTCCTGAAAGGCCTTTGAAACATACTCTCCACCATTGTCAGTGCATAAGCATTTAAGCTTCTTGCCACTTTGATTCTCCACAAGTGTCACAAACATTTTGAAAACACTAAACGCTTCATCCTTGTGCTTGAGAAAGTAAACCCATACTTTCCTCGAGTAATCATCTATAAATGTCATAAAGTAAGAAGCTCCCCCTAGAGATAGGTTAGGCATAGGTCCACACAAATCACTATGAACAAGTGCCAACTGTGTATCTCTTCTACTGCTTCTATGCTTATGTGGTTGCTGTGTTTGCTTACCATACAGACAATGTTCACAGAATTCAAAATCATTAAATGAAAAGCCAGGCAAATAACCAGAACGAGACAATATTTCCATTCCCTTCTTGGACATATGTCCTAACCGGCTATGCCACAAAGAAACGTTCGACTGCTTGGTTACATTGATTACATTTTTAGAGACATTTGATACATAAATCATGTAAAGTCCTCCAGACTTTACTCCATGTGCTACTGTCATATAACCCTTGGATATCTTCCACATGTTCTGTCCAAAAGTGGTGACGTAGCCAGCATCATCAAGTAAACCTATGTTGATCAAGCTCTTTGTAATTGCGGGAACATGTCTCACATTCTTCAGCGTGAAAGAAGAGCCATTCTGAAACTTCAATTGAACATCTCCAACACCTAAGATCTCACATGTCTGCCCATTGCCTAGACGAACATGATCTTTAGTGGTCACATAAGAGGTAAACCACTCCTTGTTTGGAGACACATGAAGTGATGCCCCTGAGTCTATAATCCAGTCACTCAGTGCATTTCCATTAGATGCTGTAAGAAGAGCTGAGTCCATTGTATACTTCAAGAAGTAGATGTCTCCTGACACTAGACTGTCATCCTCTGCAACATTGTTCGTCACATTTATTTCTTGAATCTTCACTGAGGACTTGTTCTTCTCACCATGGTCTTCAGATTTCTCTTTGAATTTTTATGCTTTCCATTCTCTGTAGTCTCTTTTCATGTGACCCTTCTTGCCACAATGGTAGCATTCTATGTCACTCTTGCCTTTAGCACTGCGGGACTTGCTACGAGACTGATTCCTCTTTCCACCTTTGTCCTTTTCTTTGGTCCTTCCCCTGACAACTAAGGTTGTTCCTTTGCCTTTGTCCATTGTCTTTCTGTTAGTTTCTTCAGTAAGCAGACTGCCTTCTACACCTGCTATGGTCAAACCATCTGGAGGTGCAGAATTACTCAAAGCTATGCGAAAAGTGTCCCAACTTTTCGCCAATGTGATTAACAGGAACATAGCTCTAACAGGTTCATCAAACTTGACAACTGACTGTAGATGGTGTTGAATTCATTCAGATGATTGGACATAGGTGTCCCTTCTTTCATCTTCAAGTCAACAACCTTCTTAAGCCAGTATACTTATGAAGCTGCACTCTGCTTCTCATAAAGATTGACATCAGCTCGTGAAGAGTTTTAGTGTCCATCATCTTAGGATTGGCTTTCCATTGAGATGGAACTTTCCTTACCGCAAATCGAGTTTCAGGGTTACCAATAAATGAAGGTAAAGTCTTCAACGACTGTGGTTTACTGTCTTCCAATATCGATGTGCTTGCATCGCCATACAATGATCGGATATCATTTGGGTAGGGCTCATGCTCCAGGTGGATTTCTGGGATAGGAGCTGACACAAGTGTGGCACTTCCATCTTTTATATTCCTAATCTATTCCCATAGCTCTTGAGGCCATTGTTCTTCTACCTCCGGAATTGGCAGTGGTACTTGAGAATGCATTCCATCGATTGTATTAGCTACCACCCTCGTATCCAAAGGTGTTTCGTCCACAAGATTGGGTAGGTTATTCTCTTCAATTCCCCTCTCCTCTAACTCCTGAATCTTTTCTTGTTTGAGTACCTTGGTTTTTGGAGTCGTAGGAACTGATGGTTCCATAAGCACTTGAGCGGCTTGAATGAGCTCTTTGCACATCTTTAGCCTCTCTTTCTCATAGCCTGGATGAGGGTACGTTAATTACCTATCCTCTTGGGTTTGGTTAGGCTTTAGCCTTGCCTCGTAAGTTTTCAGAATTGCATCCAAAGGTTCGAACACCTTGTCTACTAAGACTGACCCTCCTGATGGCAGTTCCGACGGTTTCTTTTTCTCGTTGTTGTCCTTAAGGTCTCTTTCCCTTTGAAGTTGTTCCTCTATTTTCCGCAATTTGGTTTCCAATACCGTTTTTTCCTTTTCTCTTTTGGATTTCATCTTGTTTTGTTTTTCCTTCTAGGATTTTCTAGGGGTTTGGACATACAAGTTGTCTATCTCTGTTTGGCTGACCGGGACATTCCTTCCTACCTCCTGTTCTTGAGCTCTAGTGATCGCGTTTATCGGAATGGTCGATTCTATTTCTGATCCACTTGAGCTTGGCACAATCCCTATTTTGTCCATGGTAGCTTTTCCTTTGTTTTTGGGGTTTTTTGGGTAGTGTGGAATAAAATGGTCGGTCGTGCATCCATCACAGAATCCAAAAGATTTCACCCACTTTCCTTTGTTTGGACAAACTCTAGCCCAGTGATCACCACCACATTCATAGCATGGTCCTACAGGTGGTGGAGAATCTTGTGGAGCTCCCATCGGTTGTCCTGTTCTAGGAGGGTAGCCTCTAGGTTTGTAGCCCTAATTTACCATAAACATGAGCATATTCTCATCGACCACGTAATGATTTTTGGTTGGTTGTGCTATGTATGAGGGATCGGGTATTTCTTCCAGGATTATCCATGGATTATGTCCCTCTGGAGCATATGCATTCCTATCAATTTCCCTTTCATAAGTATTGTCTGAATCTTCTCGGTATGAGACTACTTGGATCATACCAGAACAGAGACAGAAACTTACCATACAAGGAGCTAGGCCATAGCAATATAGTGCTTCTTTCAAAATCAAAATTGGATCAAAATTTTTGAGGTTGTGTAGGGAATTGTGTGCTAAGTTTTGTCGAATAAAAGCAAGAACTAACAAGAACAGATGTAAGCTTACAGCTATCAAGCACATTCTTGACAAGTTGCAGGTACTAGAAGATAACAAACTGGAGATTCAAACTATTTAATGAGGTAACTCTGTTTGGATTTTTCTTGTTACCAATTCTTCATGAATCTGCGATCAAAAAGACCACAACATCTTTGATCAAGGGAGTAATCACTCAACGGAAGAAAGTGTGAATCAGAGACCACTGCCGCCTTTGGAACCCATTTTAGAGGAGAGTTTCTCTGACACTTCGTTTGAGAGATTATACGGCCTCATGACTAAAGATTCTAACAAGTCAAACCCTAAGGGAACAGCTTCAATGGGTGCAGGTCCTTCTCAGCCTACATCTGAGGTGAAATTGGTGTATTTGAAGTTTCAATTTGAAAATGTGCTTAAAGCCAAAATCTATAAGGATGGAATGGACCGCTACTATGTTAAGTTGGAAAATAAGCTGAGCAAGTTCAGAGACCTTGTAGATGTTGATTATGACGGGGATAGATAATTCGATCGGGAGGGAATGATATACCTAGTGGTTCATAACCCTTAAATTGTGGATAAATGGGGAATGACCGACACCAAGGACAAAGTAGATAATGAGCTAGCCGATGCACCACCCAAAATGGAGAAACAAAATGTGGTACTCAGACGCACCAATGAGACAGAGCACCTTAACACAGACAACACATATGTGGGGCTTTATAAGTTCAATAATGGAGAACAAACACTCTATTACAGATGTGACGAGCCCCGCATTGATCCTTGTTCCTTTGTGTCAAAATACACTGAATTTTGTTCCACAACTAGTCCTTGGCGTAGTGATGCTGACTATATGGTTTTTGAATGCCTTAACGCTTTTTTGGATAGACAAAAGTCAGCTTTAGGGTTTACGTCAGTGCTTTCTTCCTTGATCTGATTTTTGCCACCTTTTGCCTTCTTCTTGAAATTTTCTGATAAGGGTCCTTTAGGGTAAAGTACTCCAATTGTTATCAATTCCCTGCTTGTCTTTTATCAGCTCAAATTTCTAAAATGGTACATGGATCGCGATCCATGTTTGGCAAGATTTTGGTCCGACACTTCGTGAGCTGATCACACAGGGTATGATGATGCTATTCCCCAAGTCTTTTTGGATTTGGTCAGTTTTTTCTAAGTGAGAAGCAGGGTTTTGTGTCTGTTTTGCGGTTTTTTGCAAACCATTCCTCTTATGGTATTTTGACCAGCTTTTTCACTTTTTGTCTATGGCTCCTTTTGGGAAAGTTGTTCAACTAGTATTTAGGAGTACACTGGTCAAATCTTAATGTCAGATGTCTACCTGGAACATGGATCGCGATCCATGTTGGGAAACACCTGGGCATGAAATTTGGTTATGTGGATTCCTTGCTTCTAGTTGGTGGTCCCAATCCTCATCCCTTTTTGGATTTGGGCAAATAAAAGTTCAGTTTTTTCTCGTTTTTTCTTTTTTCCAAGGTTTTGGTCTTCTCACCCCAATCTTTTGATTTTTATGACCTTCTAGCCCTCTTTTTCTCACCAAACTCAAGGTTCTGATGCCTGAGAGCCTATTCTAAGCAAAGGAAATAATTTTAGCACATTTTACCAAAAAGGTACATGGATCGCGATCCATGTTTGGAAAGATTTTTGACAATTTTTTGCACAGTCTTTTCCAACAAGTGTTTTTATCCGCTTGAAAGTTTTACTGGGTTTGGTCCAGTTTTGAAGCTCTGACCATCACTTCTTCAATTTTTTCGAGTTATGGTCTTCAACACCAAAATAATGTTTTTGACAGTTTTTCCCTCAATCCTTTTGGCCACAAATGATGGTGTAAATTGTTTCCTAACCTACTCCTATAACTCAAACGAATATGCAAACATAATTGAACTTAAAAGTACAGAAATAACAACAATGTATGTGGTGGAATAGCCCTTTCCAAGCATGTGAAAAATCAAAGAACAAAATACTATCTTGTACTTCACTCACAGCTTTCTTTGCTCTTAAGGAATAGCACTGGCTAGTAGTTTCGGACTCCAGTCTCTATTAAGCACTAAAATATGTCTAGCTGCTTCACTGTCTATGGGTAAGCGGAATGGTTATCAAAAGCTTGAAGGGAGCTCTTTTGTTTTTTTTTTGTACATTGAGTCACTCACCACCTAAGGATCGGTTTCCCCGGCAGTGGCACCAATGTTAGCGGATCGCCGTGACGACGTCTGCAGCATAGCTCTTTTGCACTAACATAATGTCAATATGCAAGGAAGCGTCTCGGGATGGGGCACAAAGACTTAATGAGAGTGTCAATCTCACCAAAGTGAACTCAAGGGCTCCTCGTTCTAGGACAAAAGCAAATCAACCACTTCCTAGTCAGAGAATCAGTATGCGTCCAATCTCAACACTCAACGTCATCACGCCTTTTTGGTATCCAAACGAATCCAAAATGTCACGAAACTTAAGGAGAGGTATCAAAACACTTATGGACTCAATCCTACCAAGTTCTGTCACCATTTGGGAAGGTGTATAAATCACGATCCATCACAAAAAATGTACAGAAAACTAAAACAGAAGTATTGGAAAGATATACCTTAAGCATAGAAACACTTATCCATGGTCAAAACATCAAAAAACAACCATTTTAACTCCCAAATCAATGCATTTAGCTCACAAACAATACATCACAATTGTCTCCTAAGTCAATAGCATCTGACACACACTCTTCTAGGGTTGTATGCTTCCTAACAGACTCACCATGTTTCTGTTTGATCTCCATTTTGGAACAAGTAGCTACAAATCCTTGAGCTAATGTGTTCAAGTCCATGATTGACCATGTGAATGCTTTTCCTTATTCCAAACCCCTCAAATCCCTAACAGACTCACCATGTTTCTGTTTGATCTCCGTTTTGGAACAAGCAGCTACAAATCCTTGAGGTAATGTGTTCAAGTCCATGATTGACCATATGAATGCTTTTCCTTATTCCAAACCCCTCAAATTGAGTATAGAAATTGAATATACCTTTTTCTCTTAGCACTTGCTTAAAGCTTGCTAAGTGGTCGTATGGATCCCCTGATCCACTGTATTTTTTGATCCATTTTTGAAAATCAGCTGGTCTGACGCGTCTATTTGGTTCAACTCCCGGTCTCCTGGCAGTTGGTCTTGTTCCGAATCCTTCAAACCAGTCTATTGGAAATAGTGACTCATGTAGCCCTGGACAGGATTTAGTGTCACCCGGTTTTCTACGTTAGTACAACCAGTTTTGGTCGATACAGGAAGGTGCCAGCAGTAGTAGGTGCATGACATCAGGTAGGGTGATCGGAGAATGCTTCAACGGGTAGCAGATGCAGATTTGAGCTGGTGCCATTGAGATGTGTATGTCATATGTGACGTTTAGGAGGTGAAAGAGTATTTTCTAACTCAATTGGTGGTCGGAGAGCACTTCGGCCAATTGAGAGTTATGGTGGCACAGTCTAATCAACGGTCTTATCAGTCACCACCTCTCTAGGCGAAGATCTTGGCACCCGAGGACAATTCTTGTGGAACGGTCCTTGTTTCTTGACGGCTAGGAAGCTGAAGTTTTGTGTTGATGATGCTAAGGCGAACTACATTGAAGTTTCTTAGAAGGGAAGTTCGTTGATCGGGTCCATGTAGTGTATGTGAAAGGAGGACAACCTCAAATTTTTTAAAGATGAAGTGCAACTTGGACAAAAAAAGATAACAATGCATGGCTGTGTGAAGGGCCGCCTAAGTGTGGTGTTTATATATATATATATATATATATATATATATATATATATATATATATATATATATATATATATAAAAGAATACAAAATTGCCTGCAGTCGACGAGTAGTTGAACAGGGAAGAGGGCCACCACGGGTGGCCAGCTCGTGGAGCAGCGCTGCATGAGGAGAAGGAGAGGGCGGCCACGGGCTGCATCCAGAGGGAGTAGGAAAGCCACAAAGGGCTGCAGATCATCGAGTAGCTAATGGGGCTGCATGGGGTGAAAAAAAGATCAGAGGCAGCGAGTTGAGAAAGGGGTTGGGCTTGTGAAAATCCGCCAGGGCTACAAGCGGCCAATAGGGGTGCGCCATCTAATGAGGTGGCATCTGAAAAAAAAGGAAGGCCGAGAGCAGCCTGTGAGAGATTGACACCGAGGGGAGAGGGTCTGCCAGCTAAGGTGTATTGTTGCGAGCCACCAGAAAGTGGGCCCATTAATCAAACTAGAATGGTGATCTTATGGGGATCCATCATTGAACACCCTCTATGGGAGCTTTTGTCTACCTGATATTGGTTACATTTATCCGCGGATTTATCACTCTTTTCTCTCTCTCTCTCTCTCTCTCTCTCTCTCTCTCTCTCTCTGTTATTTATTGGTCTAGTATATGTGTATCTCCGAAGGCGATGGGTGTATATGTGCTTTCTATATGGATGTTGATGTGTACAAGTGTGCAAGCTTGAAGATAAACGGGTGTATGTCTAGGATTGGGTAGGAATTTGAGTGTTGATTGTTACTGGACTACCTATATGTCACATGGTGCTTTGCAGTGTTATAGACAGAGGCTATCTGAACCTACTTTGCAATCGGATCTATCTAGTCAGGGTTGGTCGGGATCGGGCTTGGGCATTAGTTGTCTGCAGATTGTGTATCTAGATGTGTGTTTGCTAGGGGATAGGGGTGCTGTGAGATCACTGAGCTATATAGAGTCATCGAGTTTATGGACTGGTGGTTTTACCATTTCCCCCTTTCCATCTTGTGGTGCCCCCATTGAGGATCCACTGATTGCTTCCTAACAAGGTGTTCTTGAGTCAAGATGAAGCAGGAGTTTGGTCCGGTGTTCAAAGGAGATGAAGATGCAGATGATTGGCTTGCCGATTTTTAGCTATTTATGCTAACAGTACTGTGGATTCCAGGTGATGAAGCAAAGCTCCAAACTCTACCCTTGGTGCTGCGAGGTAAAGCAAAGGTTTGGTTCGATGGCTTAGAAGAGGTGCACAAGCAGAATTGGCTCGGATTTCGCGAACAGTTCTTACAAAGGTATCGAAAGGTGGTGTCGGCATCGGAAGCAAATGCAAAGCTGAAAGCCTTGCAACAGGAAGTAAGTGAAAATTTTGATGCTTTTGTTGATAATTTTGAAGCCAGTTGGGGGGATTTGATGGCTGCTACCCAAGCAACCAATGCGGGATATTTAAAGCTCGAAAGATTTCTATCATGCTTGCATCCCTATGTTCATGAGAGAGTTGATTATGAAGATCCAAGCACTTATGATGAAGCCGTCAGAATTGCCAAAGCAAAGAGTCGAAAGATGAAGAAGAAGATGGAGGCAGGATTGCTACAGTCGGCACGGTAGCCAGTGGACCTAAGCCCAAGCAGATTGATGAGCATCAAGAGGTAAAAGCTCCTTTTTTTGTTGATATGAATGTGACCAAAGCACGTGAAGCTAATGCCAGGGCATAAGAGGTAGAAGAAGTGCCAACCAGGGCTCAAAAGGTGCAGAGAGGTATATTCAAGGTGCCACCCAGCTTGCTTTCTCAAGAGAGCAAGGTCGTAAAAGTTTTTCAAGAAGAGGTGCCAGTTGCAGAGCCAGCAATGAGGAAGGCAGTAGTGGTCCAAGAATTGACAAGTGCAAAAGAGGAGTCTGACAACTCTCAAAGTTCTAGCAGTGTCTTGGACACAGATAGCATGTGGGAAACAGAATCCCGGTCTTCTAGGTACAAAACTTATGATGTTTTTTATGTGAAAGAAGTGGAGAATAGTGTATGCGAGTTGCTTGCCAACCATTTGAAGGTCGAGGAGACGCATAGTGCAGGTGTGGAGATGCCTTGTGTGAATCTGCTAGTCGAGCAGCCTTGTCAAAAATCGTGTGATGGTGAGTCCCTATTGGAGGAAGAGGTATGGGTTGATTGTGCATCAGACCTAGTTGAAGAGCAGGTTTTGGAGGATGACTTGCAGGAGATAGAAGCATAAGTGGAGGTATGTTCAGTTGATTTGTCTATGCAGGGGGTGGGGCAACCTTGCCTTGGTGGGCATGTCG
Organism: Adiantum capillus-veneris; assembly: GCF_014529385.1. Lineage (NCBI taxonomy): Eukaryota > Viridiplantae > Streptophyta > Polypodiopsida > Polypodiales > Pteridaceae > Adiantum > Adiantum capillus-veneris. The sequence goes on from NC_140953.1 coordinate 18,551,454, forward strand.
AGGTGTGCTTTGAAGTTCCAGAGTTTGTGGGTAGCCGTGGAGAGTTAGCTTCGGCAGATTACTCTATGGAAACTGATGTGGGTGCAGCCTATGAGCGTGAGGCTCCATGCAAAGAGGAAGGTGCCACCGACCTTGCAGGTGATGAGGTGTTTGAAAAATACGTTGTAGCTCTAGCAGGTCATGTTCTTGAGTATGAGAAGGGGGCCTTGGTGCCGTTTACAAAGGGTTGGGATACAGGTTTGCAAAGGGATCAGGTTGGCTTGGCTATGCAACAAGTGGAGGCAAATGGCAGGGTCTTTCTATTTTATGGGATGCTATGGATACATGTGTTATGGGAGGTTGCTTTACAGGTGTCTTTGTGTCAGTGGCGAGGCTTTTTTGAAGAAGACTATGCTATTGAGGGTTCTATAGCAGATGGCATGATAGAGATTTATGGTACAGGTGCTTCGAGGTATCAAAATCGCGCTTATGGTTGGCAGAGAGACTTGTGGATGCAGGGTGACAAAGCTCCATGCTATGGAGAGCTGGAAGGATGGCCTGTCTATTGGCCTACTGGTGCAAAGGAAGACTTGAAGATGCATGCTTTGCAGGTGGATGGCCACGACCAGTGTTTTATATTTGATAGAGGTGGACTCTATGCCATGCTTGGGGAAGCTTCGAGCTTTCCATTTGACCCTGGAGGGTGATGCAATAGCAGAGAGATTTCTCTCCATATATATCCTATCTATATAGCCACTATTTCTTATGCAGTCTATGTAGCTATTTTTATCATGCTCTCTATACATACTTATTTTACCTAAATATTGTTGTAGTAGAGCATGAATGCTCAAAGAGGGGGTGGGCAATGATGGTACAACCAGTTTTGGCCGACACAGGAAGGTGCCAACAGTAGTAGGTGCATGACATCAGGTAGGGTGATCGGAGAATGCTTCAACGGGTAGCAGATGCAGATTTGAGCTGGTGCCATTGAGATGTGTATGTCATATGTGACGTTTAGGAGGTGAAAGAGTATTTTCTAACTCAATTGGTGGTCGGAGAGCACTTCGGCCAATTGAGAGTTATGGTGGCACAGTCTAATCAACGGTCTTATCAGTCACCACCTCTCTAGGCGAAGATCTTGGCACCCGAGGACAATTCTTGTGGAACGATCCTTGTTTCTTGACGGCTAGGAAGCTGAAGTTTTGTGTTGATGATGCTAAGGCGAACTACATTGAAGTTTCTTAGAAGGGAAGTTCGTTGATCGGGTCCATGTAGTGTATGTGAAAGGAGACCAACCTCAAATTTTTTAAAGATGAAGTGCAACTTGGACAAAAAAAGATAACGATGCATGGCTGTGTGAAGGGCCGCCTAAGTGTGGTGTTTATATATATATATAAGAATACAAAATTGCCTGTAGTCGACGAGTAGTTGAACAGGGAAGAGGGCCACCACGGGTGGCCAGCTCGTGGAGCAGCGCTGCATGAGGAGAAGGAGAGGGCGGCCACGGGCTGCATCCAGAGGGAGTAGGAAAGCCACAAAGGGCTGCAGATCATCGAGTAGCTAATGGGGCTGCATGGGGTGAAAAAAAGATCAGAGGCAGCGAGTTGAGAAAGGGGTTGGGCTTGTGAAAAGCCGCCAGGGCTACAAGCGGCCAATAGGGGTGCACCATCTAATGAGGTGGCATCCGAAAAAAAAGGAAGGCCGAGAGCAGCCTGTGAGAGATTGACACCGAGGGGAGAGGGTCTGCCAGCTAAGGTGTATTGTTGCGAGCCACCAGAAAGTGGGCCAAGCAATCAAACTAGAATGGTGATCTTATGGGGATCCATCATTGAACACCCTCTATGGGAGCTTTTGTCTACCTGATATTGGTTACATTTATCCGCGTATTATCACTCTTTTCTCTCTCTCTCTCTCTCTCTCTCTGTTATTTATTGGTCTAGTATATGTGTATCTCCGAAGGCGATGGGTGTATATGTGCTTTCTATATGGATGTTGATGTGTACAAGTGTGCAAGCTTGAAGATAAACGGGTGTATGTCTAGGATTGGGTAGGAATTTGAGTGTCGATTGTTACTGGACTACCTATATGTCACATGGTGCTTTGCAGTGTTATAGACGGAGGCTATCTGAACCTACTTTGCAATCGGATCTATCTAGTCAGGGTTGGTCGGGATCGGGCTTGGGCATTAGTTGTCTGCAGATTGTGTATCTAGATGTGTGTTTGCTAGGGGATAGGGGTGCTGTGAGATCACTGAGCTATATAGAGGCATCGAGTTTATGTACTGGCGGTTTTCCCATTTCCCCCTTTCCAACGTGATGAGGTGGTTTCTGGTTTCTTAACACTACTCTCAGATGATCCCTCACGGTGTTCATCTCTTGGAATTGTTTCTGGTCCTTGTCCCAATATCCAATCCCTCATGGAATACCCTTGGTATTTGGTTTTTCTACCTCTTCAGGAGTCATCATAACCAAGTTGTTGTTATAACAATCCCTAAACAGGTAGGTTGGTAGGTCTGCTGATCCTTATCTTTGATCAATCCTACGATTATCCGTACTAAGCCGTTTCAAAGGCTTCAAATCTACTTGATCGTATCCTTTGAATTCTAAAGTTGGTGGTACTTCTTTTGCTGACATATCTGGGATTATGGTGTTTACTTCTAACCCCCATTTGTCTATCACGTCAGGGTTTTCAACTTGTACATTCTAAGTTCCATTTTTGTCCATGTACATTTTTCCTTGTTTGTTTGCCGTAATCTATTCTTCGAATTCAATACCATGGTCATCAATGCGAATAGCATACTCCTTGTTAGGCTCTAGGTAAACCTGAGCTCCATGGCGATTAGTCTTATAAAATGAGAGTATATGCTTATAGCGCATTGTCGTTCCGGTTTCCGAGTGAGTCGAATAAGAAGACATTTCAGATGTTGAATTTGAAAAAGTGTCTGAGACTTCTTCAAGAATAGTGTGCAAGGAGTTGCCTTGATTCACTCTTTCTTTGGTGGATACTCTACTAGAGGTTTCTCCAAGTATCCTTTGATTTCCTAGTACACGACCAGATCTAAGGTTCATATAGACTTATCAAGCCCTGTATAGAGTACTTACCTTTGGATTGACTTGTCGTCAATTTCCACTTGATTCGATTGCAACTTTCTGTCAAGCTACCGATTCCTCGTTTGCAACCTGATTCCTATACAAATTTGATCAAGTTAGCTATTCTTCTATAAAGACAATAGAGTTTTTACTAATTGTCGTGATTGGTCTATGTATATCACTTCAATTCGAGCTATGGGAGTCAACAATTGACTTTCAGATTCGACTTTGGCAAAAAATCAAAGGATTAATCTGCAACTTGAAAACTCAGTGAACATGTACCAATTTGGATCCGATTGAACCCAAAATTTTCCGGTGGCTTTGTATTATGCTGGTCTAACACTGTACAAGTTCAAAAGTCAAAACTGATGTCCATGTGTAACAGATGTAAATAATCACGATTATTTACTTTTGCTAGTTTTTTGCACTTTTTGGCTTGGTTTGGAAAGTTTACAACCTGTTAAAGTCCCTGGACAAGTTTCAACAAGTTTGGACAAATTCTGCTTAAGTTCATCAACTGTTTTGTGTCCGCAGAGCTTGATTTCAGGAATCTGGCTTAAGTCTCACTTTTGTGATCCAAATTTCAGCAAAATTGATTTGTGGGATCTATTTGATATGCTTGACCTTGTGGTACTCAAGCTATATTTTTGCAAATTTTTATCCCAACTTCGACAGAGATCTGTTAAGCACCTTAAGTTAAGGTCTCTAGCCAAGTTTCATCAAGTTTGGACAAGTGTTGGTCAAATGGCTAACTTTGCAAATTTGGTCACAATTTTCAATCCCATGATCCAAATCTTACCAAATTTGGTTTGTGGGCTTATTACAACATGGTAAAGCTAGTGGTATGCCAACTTGGTAAAAAAAGTTGATTAATGGGGTAGATGTAAATAATCGTGATTATTTACAACTTGCAATTTTTTGCATCTTTTTGGTTAAATGAGCATGTACACATGTTTATCATATCAATATAAGCCTATGAATCAAATTTCAACAAGTTTGGAAAATTTTTTCCCCAATGTACACTCAAGATTAAGAAAGTCAGTACAAACATTAGTTATTACCCAATTTTTTGCTAGTTTGATGATCCAAATCTTTTGTGCCTTTACAAAAGTTGTTTGTACACATACAATGAGTCAATGGTATGAACCTTGGTCAAATCTGAGTTGGAAGTTAATAATCAATTTTTGCAATTTTTCAATGGACGGTCTTTTTATGGTCTATTTTAAGCCCATGAATCAAGTCAAAACTTAATTTGGCCTACAATGTCAAGAAAAAGTAAATAATCTGAGTTTTGGCCAAGTTTTGAAATTTTTACTTCGAAGTGTCTTTGAGCTTACCCACTGGTTCACACAATTATTAAGCTTACGCTCTAGTCGGATTGAGTGGTTTGGAGTCTTTTCGTGCTATTTCTAGCCGTAGACTTGAAATTTTGCAACTTCCAATAACAACTCACAATGATTCTTTCAGAGAGAGAAATGTTCTGAAATCCACCTCGGATCCTACTTACCCTACTCCTAGATTCTCATGCAATGGGGTTGTGGAAAGTATCCACAAAAACTCATTTTCTTGTCTTTTATGGTTTTCTGAGCATTGATCTTAAGACTTGTCTTGTCTATCAATCATCCTCAAAATCCTAATCTATTTCTACAATCCTACAATCCTAAAGACACTCAAAAAGTACAATTACTTCCAAGCTACCTCTACACAGCAAAAGACGACAATCTTAGGCTATGCGGTTTCTAAAAGAAAGTTTCGAACTCTAGACGATCATAGAGGAAGTTAAAGGATAACTTCACAAGACGCTCGTGTTTTTTCTTAGTTTAGGTCTCTTTGATCTCCGACAGTGGCGCCAAATGTGGGACGCGTGTCTAACCTCACTATCCTATCTTATTGCAGTATTAGCAAGAACCGATTAAATTGTCAATCCATGGGATGAAGCTGACTCGACTAGTGCATAGAGGCTACACGAGGGTTTTAATATCTCGGAATACAACTAACAACTCGCATCTAACTCATGCTACACTTAAGTGACAGAAATCACTAAAACCCAATCGCTCATCGACAAACAAATCATATCCGTTGTAGCATCAAATGACATCCAACCGTAACAAAACTTCTAGGACATGTTTATAAGACCTAAGCACACATGCTTATGGTCTCAAACCCCACTTTAGGTCACGTGCCAAAATCGCGATTATTAACAACAATGGATTTTTGACCTAGTCATTTTCGACCCAGAATGCATCTAAATGCTTAGCAATGATGCCCCAATACCCGGCCTATGCTTAGTTTTTGATTTGAAAGTTAAATTCATAGTTATAATGAAACTAGACACAGCGGGTCGGCGACGCCAAAAGCTAGAATTACTGTGAAGTGCTTACGTCAATGCGTAGAGCTCTTACCTACGGTTGCAATGCAACAAATGCGACTGCAATGTGACAACCGTAGAGAGAGTAGGAAGCGCGAGAAGGAGAGAGGTGAGCGCCGTTAGCTCACGCTGTGTATTTCATTATCCAAAACTTAATAATAACTCACAAAAGTTGGCTTTTATACCTTAGCCAAGGTTTTTGGTGGTCAAAAATAATAATCTGGGAGTTCTAACAAAAATGGATAATGACAGGTTGAAACAATCTGGAAGCTTGTAGCCACGACTCATCAATTACAAGGCTTATCGAAAAAAATAGGAGTTACAATATTCCCGATTTATCAAAATAATAAGTGTTTTTACAATGAGAACTTCGAAAAATGGTATCCGTAGTATTCGTGTTAGCTTGCAGCTAACAGTGAACTCTAGTTTAATTTTAAAAGTTCTTTCTTCCAATAGCCAATTCAATATCAAACTTGAATTTATATGCTGGCCCTCTAGGTTTACCTTGTTTTTTCTCCCTTTAACCTCTTCCAATGGAATTGAAGGTATATTCTAACTCTATTCTCCTTCTCTCTGATTGCTAGTCTTGGTTGCTCTTTTTTTTATGTACGTGCTATGTCTTCTTTTTGCTAGTTCCGATTGCTCTTTTTTATGTACATGCTATGCCTTCTTTTTGCTTCTACTTTTCTTCCACATTTGCTTCATTATTCTAAGTTCTTGCAATACAAGCATAAACCAAAAGAGAATAAAATAGATCCTCCCATTGGGTTGTCTTTTTAATATAGTCACCCACTTGGTATAATTTTTCATGAGCAACCTTCCGTTTCTGGGTTTCCATATCATAAGGCCAAAAGCTCCTTTAAGTTGAACTTTGTCTTCACAATGCCCATGGTAGTTACATTTTACCAACAAACCATAAGTCAAAGCACCAACAATATTGCTATTGACTTGAATCTACTCCATCATCGTTTTCATGCCCCCCTTCCCAAAGTTGCTTTTGAGAGGTAGGCCAATTTTATGCAAATGAATCATCCTCTCTTTGTAGAAGATCAACTTTTGGCTTATTGCTTTGTAAAATCATCACACCCTTTTCATATATGGTCAAAACTATCTCAAAAAATGCATCAAAAGGTGCCACCTTCTTGGAGTGGTGGATGTTGACTTGGTCAAGGTGCACATCCCTTACCTTCAAACCTGACAACTATCAAATACAAATTCAACTTCTAAATGTCCTTTATGATCTCTTCCAAAATTTATTCTTCCACCTTTAACCCTTTATCTTTTAGGGGCCACAATCAATTCCTCCTCAATGGTATCAAAATTTATCTCTTCCACCTTTAACCCTTTATCTTTTAGGGGGCACAATCAATTTTTCCTCAATGGTATCAACTCTTGCACTTTCTACAATCACATTATTCATCCATTTTTGTCTCTTAATAATCATGTTGACTACTTATATAACCTCTCTCTAGTCTAATTTTGATCCCAATTCACCTCTAGAAGATTTATTAAACTCTTTTGGAGCTTTGGATCTGTTGCCTACACAAAGAGCTCTACTTTCTCCACGTGTAAAAACTTTTGTTTATTTGTATGTAGTTGGAAAAATATCCTTTTAAATTCTCTTAGTAGACATAGATTTGACGAACCTTTATTCCACCACTGAACTCGCTTCATAAAGCTTTGCTTGGTGACCCTCTCCTTATCTTCAATGAAATATTCTTACTTCAAAACCTTTTTAAATTCCATCTAAGTAGTGTCATGAAGAGTTCAAATTTCTTCCACATGTCCTCAAAGTTATGGAACTACAATCAAGTTGTAAAAGGTTTTCACTGCTTCTAGTTCTCCTAGCCCTTAATCATTCATAGCCTACTCGTATACCTTACAAATTTTTGAAATATCCCGTTGTCAGAGTGGGAGATTCTCTAGGGTTGATAGGGAAAGTGCCTAGCTTGTAGTTGTGAGAGAGAATAGAGAGAGGAGAGCATCAAAAACTACACTAGAGACCCAATCCAACACTGATAATATTGAATACCACAAGATTTGCATAACATGCGGTCAAGATTGACCCTAGAAGATCAACAAAAACTATACAAAATTTTGGGCACATGTAGCATACTGCACTCTGGCACCAAACGACAATAAATAGTTTCTACATGGCCTCCAATCGATCCTAAATCCGGTCCTTGCTCAATGTATACTCAAGCCCTCATTGGAGGCACTTGAGCCCTTCAATGATCACATGTTGGCCGTGTTCCAAGCTTCAGTATCCAACCCCTTATATCTGAGCTCACCCAATCCCTTCCTGAATGACATGCCGAGATCCCCTAGTCACACACAAATTAACCCCAAAAATTCCACATATGCACACGCTCAATCCCCTTCTTCCCTTTTCTCCTTGGTTGAGGAAACAAAATTGCCAACCTTATTCTTTTTTCCTTGACCTTGTCTTAGAACTATACCCGACTTGCTCTCTTCCCCTTCCATTGCTTTCTATAGCCCTTGTAATGGAAGTAGCCTTTTAACTTGAGTTGGAGCAGAAAGTGAATAACTTATTAAGCATTTCCTTGAGCATTCCTTTGTGTGTAGATGTAGAGTGAGAAATAAAGTGCTTGAATGGAGAGAGAAACACTAACACATTACTTCATTAACATGGCATGAACAATGCTTGTAAAAGAGAGTGAGAGTTTAGAGAAATTGACACCAAATAGAGGAATGGATTAGTTGGAGCCGGTCCCCCCTCCAATAGGCATTTGTATTATAGATTCTTCCATGATGGAAGACTTGTTTACAATATAACTGATTGTGTTCCTTGAGACCTTCTTGATGAGGTAAAGATGGCAAGCTTCACTGACCACGCATTAGCATAACAACAACAATAAACATGATTAGCATGACCTTGAAAAATACCCAGCCCCAATCCCAAGACCTCAAACACCATGAAAGGTGAGGAGAGCTGGCAGGGAGTGAGGAAGAAGAGAGAAGTAGAAGTAGCTCTATGAGAAAGCAATACCCCCTTGCACATAATCACTCATAGCTCTTGTAGCATAGCTAAGCATAGTGATAATGGAGATTAGAGAGATTGATAAGCAAACATAAGAATTCTCTTGTGTGGATTTGCATGCATAGCCAAGAGCTTGTTGTAGCAGGCACTCAATTTCTCAATCTTGGAGAAGGATATGGAGTTCTTGCTTCACAAGAGTGTGTGAAGAGAAGAAGAGAAAGAGAGATGGCTCGTGGGATGCTCAAAAATGAGAGAGAGAGAGGTAGCTTGGTCGACCCCCTTTCCTAGGCTTCCCTTGAAGCTCATTGGGCCATGTAGCCCTCTAGCCAAAAGAGAGCTTGGCTCCCTTTGGGCAAGTTGTGTAGTCTCTTGACAAGTGACCTTCTTTTGCTCTTGTGAGGTTAAGCTAGCACCCCCCTTGCTTAAGCACAACCCTTGCTTAAGCACAGCCCTTGCCTGCTTGAGTAATGTGCCTCTAAACCTGACATGTGGCCTCTTTCCTCTCATGAGATTATGGGCTCTTGGTGAGGAGCATACATACTACTCACATCCCTCCTTTGGAGGGCTCGCCCCCTTCTTTGTAGCAAGTTCTTTGAACTTGGTAAGCAGGCAGCCCCCCTGCTGAAGCACATCCCTTGCTTAAGCAAGCTGCCCCCTTGCCTGCTTGGACCTTATTTGACTAAAGTTTAAAAATTAAATACTATATCTTAAGGCTTTTAACACTTACCTTTGGATGATTTAATGAAGCCAACCCTAAGGTCTTTTGCTCCATTAGTTAGCCTTGCTCTTTGATAGACCATTTCTCATTTGGGCCCCTTTACCATTGGCCGCGTATTGAAATAGATCTATAAGCACATATGTATCTTAACCCTTATTCCCGTTTATTCTCCCACATTAAGTAATCAATTTAATATGAGAAAATCATTTGGGTTTGTTAGATATTAGCTTTTATGACATTACCTCTCTCTTGAAATCGTAGTCATCCTCGACTATGAAGTAGAATAGATAAAGTCGTAATCATTAGTCAATTTTACTTAGCGGGTAGAGGATCCCTTTTTACCCTACATGACATCTTTCCAAGATGGATGACTAATCCATCTGGTGCTTGGGAGATAGAGCTACTGCAAGCATGTCTGCTCTTTAGTCCTTTTCATTCTCTCAAAGTAGAGTGACAAATTCTACTTGGTGTTTGAGAGAAGTCTAGCATCTTCAAAAGGATAAATTTTGAATTTAATAAGATACGGTCGAATAATCTTAGCATGTCGTAGTACCTCGTCTTCATGTCGAAGAATAGCTTTGGGTTGTAGCACCTCTTCTTGGTCTTCAACTTCGGGAGGGTCTTCAATAATTGGTTCACTTGGTGGATCTCCTTTGTAGGGCTTGAGTAGGCTCACATGAAAAGCATTGTGGATGAGCCAATGGTTGGGCAATTTGAGTTGGTAGGCTGTCTCATTAATAGGCTTTAAAATTTGGAAAGGACCATAGTATCTTTTTGCTAACTTAGCAAAATACTTTTGATGGAATGTAGGATTTTTGCCTATCGTTTGCCTTAATCGAGCCTTAGGAAATTTATGTAAGACCCAAGCATTTTCTTTGAACGTTAAGGCTCTTCTGTGCTTGTCAGCAAACAGCTTTTTGCCTTTGTTGAGAGATGGATATAGCCTCTTTAATCTTTTGAAAAGATTCTTGTAGGTCACGGCTACACTCATTGGCGGCGAAGATCTCCCCATGTACTTTGAGTAGCAAGGGACTTTTTGGTCTCCCCTCAATGATCTCAAAGGTGCTTTTCTCGTAGAAGTATGTATAGTATTATTGTAGGCATACTCTACAAGAGGTAATTACTTTTCCCATTGTGAGCGTTGATCTACTTCTATAACATAAGTCTTTAGTAGATCGAGTATCGTAAGATTGACTATCTCACTTTGGCCATCCGTTTGTGAGTGATAGGCCGAAGAAAAATTCAATCTTATTCCTAGATTTTCAAAGAGACTTCTCTAGAAATTACTGGTCATTCTAGGATCTCTATCTGAGACGATGGATGTTGGTAATCCGTGGTGTTTGAAAATCTGTGATATGAAGAGAGTTGCCATTTGGTGTGCTTTAATAGTCTTTTTGGCAGGAATAAAGTGTGCTTGTTTGCTAAACCTGTCAACTATTGTCCATATTCTTGTATTCCCATTGATAACTTGGGTAATCCAAAGATGAAATCCATGGATATACTCTCCCATGGTGAATTTGGGATAGGCAATGGTTGGAGTAATCCAGGTTGCTTCCCTCTATCATATTAGGTCTTTTGGCATACTACTCATTTTGAAACATACTCTTGTATGTCCACTTTCATGGTAGGCCAATATAAATACGTCTCTACTCCTCGAAGAGTAGGTTCAATACCTCTATGCCCCGCATATGGAGGATCATGGGATTCATACATAACTTTCTCACGAAGGGAATGGGTAACACATAGCCTATTGCCGCTGAGAAGATTACCATCTTGCAAGGTGAATGGTTCCTCTTTCTTCCCCAAAGCAAGGGCTGACATTATGTTTCTAAAGTCATGGTGAGTAGCATACTCATCTATCATAGAAGATAGATCATTGTGAGTAGCTATAGACACCGCATTAACTTTTGGTCATCGTGAAAGTGCATCGACCACTTGATTGTGCTTACCAGCAGTGTAAGCAATATGAAAATTAAATTGCAAAAGAAAATTTGCCCACCTCATTTGTTTGTCGGAGAGCTTGGTTTGCGTCATAAAATACTTGAGACTTTGGTGATCGGTTTGTAGAATGAATGGAGTCCCCAATAAGTAGTGCTTCCATGTGTCTAGGGCATGTAGAATAGCTAAAAGTTCTTTTTCATAAATTCCCAAGACTCGTTCATTAGTATTGAGCTTTTGGCTCTCATATGCTATGTCATGCCCTTCTTGAAGCAAAACTGCTCCAAGGCAATCACCACAAGCATCACATTGGACCTCAAATGGCTTTGAGAGATCCGAAAGTATGAGGACTGGTTGGGAAGTAAGCTTCTCTTTGAGCTTATCAAAAGAATTTTTCTCCTTAGTAGTCCATACATACTTAACGTTCTTCTTAGTTAAGTCGTGTAGTGGTCCTGCTACTTGAGAGAATTTTGCTATGAAGCGTCTATAGTACACGCACATACCAATAAAGCTTCTTAGCTCATGTAGATTCCTTGGGTTATGCCATGATTTTATTGCCTCTAACTTTGATGGATCCATACAGATACCATCTTGAGAGATAATATGACCTAGGTGTTGAATCTCTTGAAGGAAAAATTTGCTTCTCTTTTGCTTGAGGAAAAGCTTGTTCTCCCTCAATGCTTGAAAAATCACATGGAGATGTTGTTTATGTTCCTCCAAAGATTTGAGTAGATGATGATATCATCAAAGAACACTCTATTGAATTTACGGTAGGGTCTAAAAATCTATATTAGATGATTGAACGTAGCTGGTGCATTAGTCAAGCCAAAAGGCATGACTAGATATTCAAAAAGACCGAAAGTTGTGCAAAATGTGGTCTGTAGGATATCTTCATCCACTATCCTTATTTGATGATAGCCACTCTTAAGGTCAATCCTACTGAAGTAGGTAGAGCCTTGTAGCTTATCAGCAGATCTTCTACTTGAGGTACGAGATTTTTTTTTTTGGTAGTGATAAGGTTTAGTGCTTGATAGTCCACACACATACAGTATGTACCATCTTTCTTTTTCACTAAAAGGACTGGAGAAAAAAAGGGAGAGGAACTAGGCCTCACCATCCTTTTGTCTACCAATTCCTGTACTTGACTCATGATCTCCTCTTGTTGAGCTTGTGAGACTCGATAAAGAGGCTTGTTAGGCGGTGAGCTTCCTGGAAGGATCTCAATGCGATGGTCATCATCCCCTTGTTTTGGAGGTAAGTCCATAGGGATATCATTGATGAACACATCTTGAAATCCTTTTAGAAAATTAGACAAGTCTAACTCTTCTTGATTCCTACCATTTACATTTGATGAAACATTAGAATCTTTTAGGGACTCTTTGAAAAAAATCATGTACGCAAAAACTGAGCCCTTCATTGATTTATCAAAAGTAGGAGGATCTACAAGTGGAATAGTGCGACCAAGCTCACTAGCATCTATATACATATTCTTTCCTGTAGGTGAAGTAGATTCTCCTTTCAGGGAACTTCATATTGGCAGCCATGCGATCAAACCATGGTGCCCTAGGATAGCATCCTCATGTTGGAGAGGAGAGATGAAGAAGTCTTCTTTGTTGACACAGCTTTGGACATGAAGCCTCAACTTCCCAATCAGGAAGTAGCGGAGGCTTGCTGTCCCTTGAAATCCGTGTCATCCATTACTATATCTCCCATCTCGAAAGCTTGAATGCCCAACTTGGTGGCCAACTCCATTGATATGAAATTGTGAGTAGAGCCAGGGTCAAACAAGATAAAGGCATCATGCTCTCTTACCTTTCCCCAAGCATAGGAAAGTGATGATCCTTTGCAATGAGCATCCTCTTTGGAGCTTCGATGGTGGAAGCCCTAGGAGTTTCATTGCGAGCATTGTTTTTGGGGCAAGAACGATAGCCATCTCCTTGCTCCCCACACTTGAAACACTTATGATCCTTGCGAAAAGCTTCAAGCTCTTCAAGAGAGAGTTTGTTTTTACCTTTGTAAACTCTTGGACCGATTGTTGTTATTGTTGTTGTTGTTGTTGGAAGTTCCTTGGGAAGAATTTTGAACATTGGTTTTCCCCTTTGCATCATTTTGCCTTTTTTGTCATGAGATTGACATTACGTCTAGCCCCTTGATGGAAATTGATGCATGAAGCAACCATAGTGTGATTGATTACTTCGCTAATAGTACCAGGCCGTTGAGAGTTGATGTATTCGGCCATCTCTTCAGGTAATCTCGCAGAGAATTGCTACCTTTGCTCGACAAAGTCTATCTTTTGAAAGACAGTAGCCTTGAGATGTAAATCCCAAAACTTGTCTACATACTTGTGGATAGACTCATGAGAGAGAAGCTTCAGGCTACGCCATTCGGTAAGCACTTTGTCCTTTGCATCACTTGCAAGGAATTGCTTCATGATGGAAACTCGTATAGTTTTCCATGTCTTTGGGGCTTCGCTGTTGCCACGAAGGCTAGCCCACCATTGACGAGCTGATTTTTGAAAGTCCATAGCTACATGGTGTAGCTTGGAGGACTCCATAAAGCCCTCGTCTCCAAAGGCCGTATCAAATTGCTGGATAAAGGCCAACACTTTGTCAATAGCACCAAAGGTGCCATCATAGGTGAGCAAAGAGATACTCTTTCCCCCCTCCTTGAACTTATTTAGCTTTTGTGACCTTCGCCATGCAGGGAATGATTTGCAATGTCCTCCCCTCTTATATTCTCTAGGAGAATAACTGTTAACCCTCACACACATTCCTATCACCTATGATCGATGCCATATTATTTATTTGGTAGACTCAGGTACTGGGCTTGTTGGTCCAATAGGAAAAGGGTAAGAGTGATCGCCGATGAGAGGCGCACTCTAACTGGAACATTCAAGGGTTAGTTGGCTAAGTATGGGCGCCCAAGTGTGAATGGGGCCAGCTCATATAAAAGTCACCTAAACCTAAAATTTATTCATTCTCTCATTTATGCAATTGAAGAGTGCTCTTGCTCCGTCTCCATCTTCTTCATCTCCTTGTGTGTGTGTGTGTGTGTATGCGTGTGTGTGTGTGTGTGTGTGTGTGTGTGTGTGTGTGTGTGTGTGTGTGTGTGTGTGAGAGAGAGAGAGAGAGAGAGAGAGAGAGATCAAGCATTGCGATGACAGCACGACAATAGTGAAGCGGTTGAGTGCGGCGCAGCGGCGGCTCCTTCTTCTTCGCGGTGAGGAATCCTCCACGAAGGCGAGCTAGGGCGGTGAGTGACACAACCTTGCTTTCTTGAGCTTGCTAGATTAGTCTAGTTGTGTGCTTGGAGCCATTTATGGCTCGCACACAGTGTATCGGCAAGTCCCTTGCATTGACACGTGCGACACACGTGCACATTTTTGGCACCATTGCCGGGGAATGCCTTGCATTAAGCTTAAGTAGCACTCTATGCTACTTTGTGGTGCATTTTGAACTATAGGAAAGGTAGAGAAGGAAGGTGTACGTGTTGAGAAGGAGTTTGTTTTGCTGCTGTGTATTGTTTTGTTAAAGGTACTGTGTTTTTTTTTTGTTAAATAAGGTGTTGAAAAGTATTGTGTTTTCTCTGTGATAAGGTGTTAGGAGTATGGTAGTAGATCCATAATGTTAGTTCTGTGTAAAGTACAGTAACTAGTTCTGTTAGCTAAGAAGTTGCTTTAGTAGTGTGTTAGCGTGTAACAATAGTTGTATTAGTTGTAAGTAGGTAGGTTAGGTGTGTGTATGCCGTGCGCACAGCGCGGCCACGACGACCTTATCCAAAAAAAATAAAAAAATAAAATTTTTTGAAAGGTAGGATCCGGATCGGGAATATCCCCCAGACCCAAGCCCAAGCCCACGCTCAGGCTCAGGCCTAAATACCCCTTTAAAATTACGTATTTTAGTCTCACGCATAGGTAAAAATCAATCTTGTTGAGGACCAACAGAGCTTCATGTAACCGAATGCTGTGCTATAAAGCACACCACGAGTTCCTAAGTGATATGCTTGTTTCAAGCTATCACACACTCTAATCTACAAATCGATCATTGAAAAACATTAAAAAACATCAAAAAACGAGTGAAAACGGACGCTTAAAAAAGTAAACGGTTAACCTTTGAGGTTAATTCATTGACGCTTGTAGGGTGCCAAAGGCACATGCATCTGTGCTCTGGTCTTGTGCTAGAGGCCAAGAAACTAGAGAGCATTTCGACTTACGCGAGTTCTCAATATCCACCTACCTTAGATTCTGGGCCCATGGCGGGGACCCAAGCTAGTACAAACCAGGACCCAAACATAGCGGCTAGTGACTCTTCCTCTGACTACGATGTCATGGAGGGTTTCCCAATGCCTAATCCCGATAGCTCAAGCCAAGACATGCATGCCATGGCTCCACGGTTCGGGCCGAGCGTGCTTAGCCGCTTGAAGGAAACCTTTAGTAGAGTCACTTGCTCCGAACATGGAGTTAATGATGTAAATGAGGGGGGCGGGGAAGTAAATTCTCCATTCATGACCAACGTAGACCCGCACCCCCTGACGCTTTAGAACTATTCCCCTGTGAGGTTATATTACCTGATAGTAGAAGCCTTGCCGAAGTGCAAGAGGTTGAGCGATATATCATTGCGGCTAGGGAAAAGGAAATCGAGAGCTTATGCAAGGTGGAGCAATGAAGAGAGTTAAAAGCAAAAGCCCCTATGTCAATATCTTTGCTAGGAGAGAAATCGAGTGCTCCTCACTTAGCAACCACTCAAGGTCAACCCATAAAGAGCCACATTGCATCTAGTTCAAAGAACACCCCTAGCACCTCAATCCTAAATGGAGCGTTCTTAAATGAGAACGGGGAGTACGAACTACAATCAAAAACTCTAGCCGACCCATACACAAGTCACACCTATCATGTGGATTGGTTAGATGTCCTACAATCCACAACGGGTGCTACTAGTGTGGAGGATCAACAGCAAAGAGTTTGTGAGGTCATCCATAGAGTCACCGAGCTAGAGAGACAGAACAAGAGGATCCACATGCCTTCAACGGGTCTCATGAGATTCTTGGATACAGGGAAGGCTAAACAACCAACCTTATCGCAAATGGAGACTCCCTTGGTAAGTCGAATGGATCCCCCATATGTTGTTTCGCCAGGGATCTCAGTGCAATCCGAGCCTACAAGTGATAGCTTTACTTTTTCAAGTCTAGCTCATCTTTCTCTTGATGACACCACGGCTATCATGCCTACCCCAATGATGGGCATGCCAAGAAACACGCCATGGCCTTCATTTGTTAATAAAGCACCACTACATGGTAGCTCAATGCCTGCAACAGTACCTACAAGTGTGTACCAATCGTATGCACCTATGGGCATCGCACTCATGTAGCCCCTACCCCTCCCATTGTTTCAACTACCTATGCTCCACAACCACAACACCCAAGCTCTTATTTCCATGGGACCATACCGGCTAGCATTAGCATGTCACATCCAACGTCTGCTATGCCTAGGGCCACACATATGGACTTTGGACCCCCACATGGCACAACACCGTACTAAACGTGGAATCCAAGGGCTTCCTATGCACCAAGCCCAATGCCAATACGTACTCCACATGTAGCCTCTAGAGCACCTCCACCCACGGTTCCTTCTCACTTTGGTGACTTGGAAACATTTGCTCAAGCTATCGGTCGATCTATTGCTGAGAATATGCGTAACAGGCCTGATAGAGAACCTAGAAGTAAAGCAGTACAAATAGCCAAGATCACACAAAAATTTAGTGGAGACGGAGATGTGAGAAAGCATATCAAAGTGTTTGAACAAATATGTGATTCTCTAGGAGAACACATTGACCTACATAAGAGTAATTCTTTAAGCCTAACCTTAAGTGGGAAGGCAGGGGATTGGTATAGAACCCTAAGGGTGGAAGAAAAAACAAATTACCCTACTCTTAGGAGACTGTTCTTAAAAGAATACATACGAGAGGGAGTGCTTTGGGGTGTAGCCCCTCAGCTCCAAAAAGCCCAACGAGAGGAAGGAGAGTCGGTGAGAGACTTTATTAGTCGCTTGAAGCATTTGAATTCTCATTGTAATCCAAATGAGCACTTCAATAATAATCAATTTCTTGATAGATTCATTAGGGGATTACGACATGAGGATATCTACAATGGCCTAGTCATTAGAGGTATCACCGCTTGGGAAGCAGTCACCACCAATGCGATCCAATTGGAGGATAATTTAATGATTTAAGGAGAAAGAGTGTCTGTTGAGCCTAAATCTATTAGCTCGCAAGCATCAGGGCATCAGTCAATGACCCTGAAGCCTATTGCTAAGGAGCCAAAGATATCTGAGATGACTTTAGCGATCTCACCAAGGCCATTCAAGAGAGTCTTAGAGACAATCGTGCTTCGCAAAACAATCATATGTATCCAAGAAGGGAGCAACAATAGTGCTTAGTATGCTATGGACCGCATAGTACCAGTGAATGCCCTACTTTTAGAGTAAAATTCCATGGGAACTGCAATGCCTGTGGGAGGTATGGTCATCAAGCTAAAGATTGCATAGTATTTAAGCGCGCGATGGAAAATAGACCAACCTTAGCATGGTAAGACACACCTCAAGTGCCTGCAATGATGCTGGCCCCACCTCTTGAACAAACGTCACAACACATGGTCCCTAGGGCCCAAAATGTTGTTCAAACAACACCCTTACCACCTCCAGTGCTAGGACCGCAACCACCACATCCAAGAATCACTTCTGTGAATCAAGTGGGTTGTGAGTCATCTATTGCCTGTTTGGAAGGCTGTGAGGAAGATATAGACCCTAATATTGCCTATGGGATGGATGCGCTTGAAGAAAGTCCACAATACTACATGGAGGACTATTGGTGACAAGTCAAACCTGTCTATCAAGTAGCTGCTCTTGCTGCAAGAGGCCAAATTATCAATTACACTGCTAAGAGACCACCTCTTCAATGCTATGAGTGTGGAGGTACACATCGTGCATCCGAGTGTCCTATTAGGCTACAAAAGAATGCCACACTAATGCAAACCAATCATGCGAGCACTTCTACAATGCCGATACTCATGTGTAATCGATGTGGCATAGATCATTCGATTGCCCAATGTCCAAATAATCCAAATGGACCAAAGATCATGCCATTAAATTTGATTGAGGTTACCGAGTAGCCATCACAAAGTACACCTGTGGTACCAGTAAACGTACTCACACGATCAATGCTCCAAAAACAAAATTATATTCTTGAGGAAAGAGACACGGCATCAATTGCCCAATCTCAAAAAAAAAGAAAAAAACACGAAGGAAGAGATCGCAAAAAGCAGTGAAGTCAGACCCCAGTCAAAGACCAACATAGGGACTAGTGACGACCCCGTATATATGAACGACGCTGAAGAGGATTCTGATTCCGGTGAAACCATGGAGACCAAAATGACCACTAAGATAGAAACCAACAAGGAAGATCTTGATGAGCCACAATGGTCAGGATCTAAGAAGAAGATAGGAAATTATCCAAACTACAGAGGAGATCGAGCAAGTCAAGCAATTAAGGAGTTTGGTAGAAGATACCCAAAGGGATCTAGAACCAGCACCTAGGCAGATCCAGATTATAGACACCGTGTTCCCTATGCAAAAACAACCTCACAAAGTCCATAGACCCTTAGCCATACCTAGTGTCATCGAAGAAGAAAGTGACTTAAAGTCATGGGAAAGTGGACGTATTGACTTCTTGATGGAAAGAATGTTTACAGACAGACTACCTGATCCTATCAGAGAAATGGAGATCCCATCTTTCCCATGTCAAGGGATTGAAGCCCAAAAGGTGCCGTTAAACATTGCCAAATTGATGGATTTCATGTCTTCAGAAGTTAGAACCACCATCATGTCCAAACTATATAAAGACCCCGAGCTAGTCTCAGCTCTTTGAGCTTTCTTTAATGGAGAACTAAAGTTTGGGCTACCACAATTTGCACAGATGGATGGAGCTGGGGGGATTCCAATAGAGGAGGAACACTTAGATCCACAACCCAACCTAGATGAGAACCTTGTGGTAGAAATACCTGTTAACAAGTTGGGACAATACTTTGAGGGTGAATTCAATGCAACCATACTAATCACTACTAAGGGATTAACTGTGAAGGGAATCCTTGATGGTGGCGCTGGGGTTAGCATTGTGACTCACCTTGCAACCACAACCATAGTGGTGAAGATGGCCAATCGGTCTATTGTTAAACCTATTGGGATGTTAGAAGATCTCAAGATCAAGGTCTTTGGACATAAAATAAGAATTACCTTCATTGTTATGGATTTCTCCAAGCACACTATGGCATCGGAGATGATCCTAGGACGTCCTTTCCTGAGGGAAGCAAAATGGTGCATGACTGGTCTAAAAACCATGTCTACTTGCTGTTCCAAGATTCTGTCATTCGAGTGGATCTTGTAACTGGTCAAGCACATCCTCTAGGAAACAGGTTTATAATTGATCATAGGTCTGACACCACAGTTCACTCGGCCCCATTGCAGTATTGTTACACGTGTAAAGCAGACACTGATGTTGGGGAAGATTCTCCTTATATGGATGTACTACTTGGGATGGCTGAGTCGGACAATGTGGATTGGGTCCACCTAGCAGTAACCATAGACACTAGGGGAAACAGGGGGACGACCTGGGTAACACATGAGGGGGATGAAATGCCACCACTCGTACCCTTAAATATGCTAGAAGTAATGCATATATCTTCTGACAAGACTCGTCCTAATGTAACAAAGAAAACATACAAGTGGGCCCCTAAAGCTTCTTTAGCGACCATAGCTAGTGCTAAAAAACAGACTTGTAAGAAACATCCCACTCGCCCCAAAAAATGTAAGGAAACGTGGCGGTGGATTTCTAAACGACTATTGGAAGCCCAAGGCTACTATCAAGGAAATGATCAAATCTGGTTGCCAAAACATAGATTGTGTTATTACTTCTCATCTGACCCATGTGAGCCCAATCCCGTAGCTCCAAAACGAATCGACGATCATGGAAAGAAAAAAATCACAGAATGGTACACACCCGCTCCAGAGCTAGTTTGGGTACCAAAGAAAGAACGATTTGTTCCACCTAGCTCAGGAATAGGGAAGTCAAATGAAGCTTCTTTCCCTTCATGTAGTTCCTATACGAAAATAGAAGCTTTGACACAACCTCCACCCACCATTGTACATATCCATACAAACAAGGAAGAGTTTGCACCTCCCGTTGTAAGTTCACCGCCTACAACAACGTTGCAAATAAAATCATGGGAGATTACCTTACCACCCTTGCAACTAGATGAAATGTATAGGGTGGTCAAAAACTATTGGTTAAAGCCTTCACCCATAACAACTTGGAACAATTGGTTTCAAAAGGTGACATCATCATTCCAAAAGGTATGATCTACCCAAGGAAGGGGGGAGTATTTGTAGACATCCATCATTCACTTGCTTCCCTCTCAACCTTCCTCCTTGACCTCTCAATGTCCCAATCTTAGGGAATGTATATATATAAAGCCTTATACTCACAAAAAACAGAAATAGTAAAGAGCAAGAGCAATTAGCAAACGAGTATGTACAATAAAAGTCAAAACATTGACCCAAATCTACACATTCACATCTGGTACACTGAAACAGAAACCTATTTCATAAGACACTTTTGATCCTCATCACTCAAGTGATGGAGGGTAGGTAAGATTAGTACCATAGGAGTGTTTCTGTTTTATAGTTTAGTGATTAGCAAAATCTTTCTTCCCACTGATGTGCCTCCTAGAGGTATTTTTTGTGTTTCATAGTGTGTACAAAAACAATTGTTGTTGTTAGGATTTGGACCTTCATGGAATCTTTCTCTCGTTCACACTTCAAATCAAGCACAACCATCAACACAAACAGGTGTTTCTTATCCATTAGCATTGTCCCTTATCTTTTTTGCATCCATGTTTGTCTGCTTTAATTGTAATTGGTAGCATCATATTCAACACATTTGCTTAGTATCAAACATAAAATTCAATGTAATTTTTTGTCATAAGCACTTGTCTAGGTTTAAAAATCAAGCAGTTCGACTAAGCTAGTTTGACCAAGTTATGCATTGCTGTTACCACCCTTTCTTTAAGAAGCAATAAAAGCCTGTTCAACTGCACGTTGTTTAGTCCTGTTTTTTCTGGAAAGCGACTCTTGCAACAACAATGTGCATAATGCATCAAACTTGAAAACTTCAGGATTTCCTTGGGTCATAAGTCTCCAAGTACTAGCGAAAGTCTGGTAAGAATCTGGTAAGGCATCAAGAACAGTCTGCACAAGGGAATTGTCCGAAATGACTTCACTTGCAGAAATAAGTTGCTCATTGATATCCTTGACACCAGCAAGGAAAGTGTTCATATCATCTTCCTCATGCATAATCTTCGATTCCAGCTCTTTACGCAACAAAGCAATTCTAGCCTCATTGAGACTTGCATAAAGACCAACCAAAATATCCCAAGCCTGTTTTGCAGATTTTGCTGAAAGAATGTGAGGAACAATGGTGCGCTTCACAGACAACGCAATCAATGCATGAGCCTGCGCATCCTTTACATCCCAACGAGATTTTTCTACCGTAGGCAAAACAACTCTAATAGCAGCAATCCTTGTAGCAAGACCTGCCATATCCTCAACATCTCCTGCATCCTCAGAACCAGGACGTACATCAATGCCCTGCACAATATTCCGGACATCCTTTGACACAAGAACATGTTGCATCATGTAAGCCCACATAGGGTAATTGTCCCCATCCAATCTATCCTCAGTAGCAAACATCTTGAACACATCTGTGTTGTTGTCAGCCATGGTAAATGTTGCACTTGATGTGAAAACTACCCGAAAAGAGGAGAAATGAAGCAAGACAACACGTGCTATATAGCACAAACCGTAGAAGACTATAAGGCACCTGTTATGCAAAAAATGACATTGACAAAAATTCTACACAAAATGAAAAAATAGCCTGTGCAGTACTGCATGTAGTGGAAACGGAGGCCGAAATGAGCCCGAATAAAAAATCTGAGCAGACTAAGCTCTACGTGATCTCCCAAATTTTTTTTCGACTTGGGAACACTTGCCAAAGCTCACTGAAATCGGAGAAAATGAGCAGGCGTGTACTGGAGCTGCTAGCGAGTAAGCTCGGGAGGATGCAACCTTCTTTGATACCAATTGCTGGAATTAGGGTTGCAGAGAAACGCACACAACTTGGAGAAGATGAGGAAGCTCAAGGCACACAATAGAGAGTGTATTACTTAGTGTGCAATGGAAAGATAGATAGCCCTAGAGTGATGGGCGTATATACAATGCACGGGGGGAAAAACCTCCTAAAGAGGGAAAAAAATTCCCCGGCGGTCCTAGTGTGTTCACACACATCACTATGACATGTATATGGTAACATTGGTGCACCAATTCTCTTAGTCAAAAAGAAAAATGGTACTTATTATTTGTGCATTGACTATAGAGCACTTAAATAAAATCACAATAAAGAATTGTTTTTCTATTCCTCGTGTTGATGACTTGTTTGATAAGTTAAGTGTTGTATCCATTTTTTAGTAAGATAGATCTTAAATTTGAATATTAGCAAGTGCATATGATGGAAAGTGATGTTTATAAAATTGTGTTTCGAACACCAATTGATCATTTATGAATTCCTTGTAATGCCTTTTGGTTTAACAAATACACCTGCTATATTTTCACGCATGATGAATGGCATCTTTTTGAAACACCAAGATTGTATTGTGGTTTTCTTTTATGACAGTTCGGTTTTTAGTAAAAATAAAAATGATCATTATGCATATTTGGATTTGGTTTTTAAATTGTTGCACAAAAATAAACTTTATTTGAATCCTAAGAAAAGCTCATTTTTCAAAACTTAGATTGAATATTTAGGTCACATTGTATGATCCTAAGAAGACTCTATGCATCAACAAATGTCTTAGACCTCAGTCTATTCATAAGATTTGTTCTTTTCTTGGTTTATGTAACTATTATAAAAATTGATTCAAGATTTCTTATACTTGGCTTTACTACTCAAAACCTTTTAAAAAAGAACACATCTTTCACTTGGAGTGATCAACATAAAAAATCTTTTGAAACACTCAAATATGAACTCGCAGTTGCCCTTATCTTACAAATTTCTAAATTCAAAAGACCCTTCTTTTTTGTTATGACTGATGGGAGTGGACATGGTATTGGTTTTATATTGATGCAAGATAATCATCCCATTGCATATGAAAGTAAAAAGTTGAAACCCAATGAGCTCAATTGTAACACTTATGATAAAGAGTTGGTAGGTGTTGTGCATGCTTTAAAATTGGGCATTCCTTACTTGATGGGGTCTGAATTTTTTATTAAAATTGATTAACAATGTAGTCATCATTTACTTTCACAAACCAACTATCTCTGATCGTTATATATAGTGGACATCATTTATTTAAAGTTTTCATCCACTCATTCAATATCAACCGAGGCAAGAAAATAAGGTTTCGAATGCACTAAGTCAAATGCCATCGATTAATAACAATTTTTTTGTTTGCTCAAACTTTTTCAAAAATGGTTGATAATTATACTCATGAATCTAACTTTGCTAACATTTATGCTTAATTTTGTAACCAAGCATGTTTTGTTCATGCATATTACTCCTTTCATAATGGGTATTTATTTTTTGAAGAGTGATTGTATGTAACCGTTGCATTTTGTCAACTTGTCCTTAAAGAACGCCATGAAACATCTTATATAGGCCACCGTGTGATTTTCACAACTATTCACATAGTAGACTCTCAAATTTATTGGCTCTATCTTCAAAAAGATGTTGTTACATATATTGCACTATGTTTCGTTCATCAGTAAATCAAGCATCATCATGGTAAGAAATATGGTTTGTTGATGCTTTTACCTATTCTTGAATCTCCATGGAAACACATTTCTATGGATTTTATCACTAAGATTGCCACTCATTTCTATAGCAACACATTTATATGGATTTTATCACTAGATTTCCACTCACTGGTGCACAAAAAAACATGATTTGGACCATCGTAGATAGATTTAGTTAATTTTTGCCTTGTAAGATGTCTATTATATTTGATTGAGAAAGATGTTTGTGAAATGATTTTTGGGTGATACTTTTCACAAATTTGGCCACTCAAATAAACTTCACTTTTGCACTTCACCCAAATTATAATGGACAAACAAAAGCAACCAATAGCACCATTCTAGATATCTAAAGGACATATACTCATGAGAGACCAAGAACTTGGGACACATACATCCGCTTGCTTCAATTCACATACAACAACACTCTTTATTTATCCACTAAAAAATCACCTTTTTAAATTATATATGGATAATCATTGCTTACTCCTTTGTCTCATATTTCTCATGAAGTACCACATGCTGATGAAATTGCTCAACAATACACCCAAATCTTGGAGCAAGTAAAACAAGAAATTCACAAAGCACAACATTCATACATGAAACAAGCAAATAAAATGACATAACCCATGGACTTCAAAGAGGGACATTTTGTGATACTTCACATCGAAAAGATACGTATTAAGAGCATAGAGATCGATCATGTTGTCAAGCTAGCACCACGGTATTATGGCCCCTTTAAAATCACTAATTGTATTTAATGCTAATTCTTTTTTATTAGCTCTCTTGAATCTTGAAAATTTCACAACACATTTCTCACAAGTCTTGTTCGTCCTTTCAAAGGTTCTCTACCATCACTCCCTATCATTGATGATCGACCCATAAGATTCTAAAATCCTTGTATTTGAAACCATCATAGAGCATCAATACACTTTCACACACACTGGTATATTCCATCGTAGGTATTTGCTTAAGTATAAGAATCATGGCCCTGAAAGCACTAAGTGGATGCTAAAGAGATTTTTTTGCTCTCATGTTATGCTCTTCTTGTCTTTGTTAAAGGGTTCGCTGATGCACTTTTGGTTTTATCTTTTTAGGATGAGTAGTGAGAAGTTTCCTCTAAGTTCTTTACTTGATTCAACATATATCATGTGGATACCTGCCTCATCTCCACACAAATTTTGAAGATTCTTAGTTTTTTCATTTTTTGCAATTGAGGGTAGTTGCTTCCTCATCTCCACACATATTTCCAAGATTCCTAGTTTTTTTCATTTTTTGCAATTGAGGGTAGTTGCTCCCCTATCGAGGAGGATTGCTATCACTATTACTATTTTTGGACATTTTATCAATTTTACTTATCTTTTATTCTCAAAAACCATTTAAAAGAAGTATTGTAAATATAAATCCCTTTTACCTACTATTCTAAGAGTTTAAGTGAAAAGCAACCACTTCTATTCTGTATGCATGCATGCAAGTGATAAATAAAGAAAGAGAATCCCATAATTGTGTCATCACGTGCACTGCACTTTCTAAGCAGGGATCATTTTCTTGACCTTCTACAAGGAAGACAAGTCCTTTGGAAGTATCCTAACGAGGTGATCTGGTGTTTTAACCCCTTTCAAAGCCAATGGAGCCATCAAAATCTTCAGTAGAGCCAAGCTATAGATGATATAATTTTTTTCCCTTTTATGCTAATTTTCTCTTGTAATCATGGCATACATCTCTTGGTTACTATCTTATCTTTCATATATTTAGCCTATTGTAATTTATGTTCCATGAGATAAATAAAGAGGCGAAAGAAAAATACTCAATCATATTGATTGAGGGGGATGGTTGGTATTCAGTATGGTGCCTTGTGTTTTGATTCTTATTTATGTTGTTCTTTATATGATGTGATTATTTAATCAATTATTTTTTTACATTTACTTTGATTTAATAAATTGAAGTTGTGTTGAAAGTGTTGGGAAGATATCAAAAAGATAACAAGACACGATGGTACTGACTAACCCAATGATGTGTGAAAATGGTCTTGAATCAATGGTCGTGTTGTTGAACGCCCACCAATGTGTGACAACAACTGTCAAACATGTGTATGAACCATTTATGCAAGAGGGTTTCAAAATTGGAAAATCCTATCTGATGGACTATTTTGGACATACAAATATTATGAACATGCTTATAAAATTTCTAGAACTCAATTCCTTCAACTCTATACACAAATCTTGACTCCAAAGATATAGTAGTATCATGTTCACATAACACATAGAGCCATGTGCACATGACATGGAAAGCTCGGCCGAGAGCAACCAAAAACCTTATAGTAAGTTCTAACTCTTCCATTATCTTGGCACCAAATGTGTGCAGAGTGTGTGCAACACAAGAAGGGGACATTATGAAAAATATGAACCTTCTAGGGGCCCTTTGGGATTAAGGTTAATTAGAGGCTAGCCAATAGGAAGAGGGTGGTGGACACACTCTATACCCTTAAAAAAGTAGGGGGACAAGGTAGCGTTACACCTCTTAATGGACTCTTACCTAGTTAAAAGGTAAGGGAGGTGACTAGGGGGAAGGGATTGGGGCGGGGGGGGGACACTTTGACCTCTTTTCTCCCACTTTTTGGCCCAAATTTAAAAATACATTATAAATTTAAAAATATTTTAAAAATTTCAAATTTCAAGTTTTTCCTCCTTCAAAGGTCCCCAAACCTATTTCTTAAAAGTATTTTTGACCTCCAAAAGTAAAAAATGTAGACTAAAAAATCCAAAAAATTAAATTTTTTCAAAAAAAAAATAAAAGGTCACTTTCCACCCTCCAAAGTCTTTCCAAACCTATTCTATAGCTAAAAAGTGATTTTATCTCTCTACAAATCCTTTTCCAAGCTCTCTATTGCTACAACAACCACATGCACCCCCTATAGTCCAGCATTATCTCTTTGCTAGCTTTCTTCCACCTCCATCTTAGCACCAAGCAAGGTCCTCTCCCATCACTTCCCCTTGCCCACCACATAGTTTCACACCAAGCTAACTCCTCTCCCTTCTCTCGCCTCCATTACAGCAGGAAACAAGATTCTACTCCTTCTACATTTATTTGCTCACACTACATAGAAACCTCTACTCCCAAATGTGGAAAAATTACGAGCTCACATGACTTGCATACCACAAATACAGGAGGTGTGTATAGTGTGTTGGCATTGCAAGGGTTCATCTCCAACATAAAATATAATGGTAAGAAAACTACCCTTGTAGCTTACATTCAGAGCTTAACATCATCTCCATCTTTGAGTTTATCATGCTGGAGAAAATTAACCTCTTTATGACTTTCAATGTTTAAGCTTCACACCTCATAACATTGGGGTGTGCTATTTTGTTGATGGCTTTGGTGCGCCATCTATAGTTGTGTAGCATGTGATTGAGTCTCACAATGCAAGTAAGTTGTGTTACCTATGGAGAGTCATCAAAAGATTTTCCTTCTAATTTATCCTTTGAATAGTTGTCACTAGATTATTAGAATGATATCATTTTGTACTTTATAACTTTGTGCTCACAAAATATGTTGTTTACTTACAGAGTCAACTTGTTTGAGAGAACATGAGCAAGCAACAATGTGCAGAGATGGAAATCACTCAATTTTTGGTCCTACCATGTTAATTTTTTTTTATAAGAATAGTAGGATTTGTGTAGAATCTTGAACCAATAGGTACTCTCTAGGAGCTCTTATAAAATCCATCCATAAAGTATTACTATCTGCCCAAGTGTCAGAGACACACAAATACTCAAGTGTATATGATGTCTTAGATGAGGAAAACAAATAATTGTAAGAGAAGCCAAACAGCAACAACATTGTCTCCCTTTGCAATTATTTTTATGAAGTTGGATTTCTCTATAAATGCAATATAAATATGTTTTTTTGTTAAATGGTGTCGCATTGAGTGAGAGTATCTAATTCAGATTACTGGAGTTTCATACAAATTTGAGAAATATTGTTGACCTTTATGGATATTTTGATTTGTCTATAAGATGTTTCAAGTCTCAAGTCTTAATTACTCCACCATGAAGAAATTCAAGCAATATTTTGATTTCAATTTAATCATTAATGGTTATTTTTATTAAAGTGGATCATAACCTTTGTCAATATGCCATCACTTGGGGCCCTCACTTGGGGATGTTGAATATATATCATTAGCGATGTTTCACAAAATGAGAAAGCTAAATTCTTGCTTTCCAACATGTTATTGTTTTCATACTATGCCTATGCCAAGCTTGACTTAGAGAAATGACAACTTGAGATGGAGGTGTCGATCTATAGGGGTGACTTATTATTGATTCGTGTTTCAACATACATATATTGTAAAGCCTTTGAGTTTCCACCTTTTTAAGTAGTGTTGACAAGTTTTTGGTATCAAATCTTCTTAAATATCCCTATTCATTAGCTATTGGTAGCTATTTCTTCGGTATTGCTAAAAATGATACCAATAGCTATCACCTTGTGACCTTAATTGTTAAATTGAGGATTTGATTTTTACTATGTAGCTCATTTGGATAGAGAAAGTGTAAACATAAATTATAGATACATGCATTGTTAACATAGAAGAAGATATGTACCACTCGAGCAGATGTAAACTGCTAATCAAGAAACCTTTGGTTGGATACTATAACAATAGGGATCACATGCGGTTTCAAATATCAAAGAAATGGATTTACCAAAACATTCCAAAAACACGAGGTGGACACAAGAAAGTAAAAATTGGCTCCGTGTTTGGTCGATTTCTAGTGCTGAATGGTTAGTGCACAAGATTTGTGAGGCCTTTGACCCGGGGAGTTCACTAAAGTATATGTAACATAGCACATGTGTTCAAAAGAAGGAATTTTATATTCTTGTAAAGTTACAAAAACATGTGTAGATAAGGCCTACAAGGAACTTTACTTTTAATCCATTCTGGTGAGCGCACATGTTATAGAAAAAATTTACATAGTGAATGCGCGGGGCCTTTGAACACAGAGAAAAAGGTGGGAGGGGGGGTTGCTCTGAGTACATCAAACACTACACCTCTATCTCATGGCCCTGCACTAAAAAAAGGCCCTATTTGTCATTTTAAGCCCTAGGGACCCTCAACAAGAGGGGCCACAAGGGCGCGCAAAATGGCCAAACAGGGACCCTTGTTTGGCCATTTTGTGCGCCCTTGTGGCCCCTCTTGTTGAGGGTCCCTAGGGATTTAAAATAACAAATAGGGGCATATTTTAGGTTTTTGGCCATGCCTTTACCAAGAGATTCTAAAGAATAAGGGGTGGATACAAGGAAGTAAAAACCGGCTCCTTGTTTGGTTGATTTCTAGGGGGATTTGGGGGGGGGGGGGAGCTCTTGCTCTCTGTACATCAAACACCACATCTTTATCTCATGACCATGCATGAAAAAAAGAAATTTTTTGCCATGTAAAGGCCCTTGGGGCCCTCAACAAGAGTGGCCACAAGGGCACGCGAAATGCCCAAACAGAGGTCGTTGTTTAGGCATTTTGCACGCCCTTGCGGCCACTCTTGTTGAGGGCCCTGGAGGCCTTTACATGGCAAAAATTTACAAAATTTAGGTGTTTGAGCATGATACAAGGTTAAGTTTTTTTTTTTTTCAAGTGTTGAACTTTTAGGCTGTTTTCAACAGCTTCTAGCTTCCACTCGGCTCCAAATCTGTCCAAGCTTGTCTCACATGAGTTTGTTCACCTCCTTGTGCTCTTTGACCATCGTGTGATGCAAAAAAGTCATATCTTGCTCGAATTCTCCAAAAATCAACGTGCAAGTTGGTAATTTCTAAAAAAAGATGTAAAACAAACATCTCTTACTTTTTCCTTAATCTACGGGCTCCAACGAGCATTAAAACCATGGAATCTTTAAATACTTAAAGAACCAATGTTTTTCATTGTGTTAAGGACTGTATTTTCTACATACAAAACTTTCCCAAAATCTCACCGTAACATCTTCAAAAGTGGCTTCCAAGGAGTGCCCTCGGTCAAAATTTGAAACTGAAGGAAAACAATCAGAATGAACTCCTAGAATGTGTACAAACTTTAAAACAACCAAAATTTTCTTTAAAAAAACGTTATTGCTAAAAATTTGAACATAGGCTCCCCTTGGACTTCCCACAATGATAGAAATCAAAGGGTTCAAGGAGAGATACGGTGTCACAAGGGCATGGTAGGAATCTCATTGAGTTTTATTCCGTAAGGATCTCTTGTACTTAATCATGTCTTCTCATGTACAATCTTACCAAACAAAAACAAATTTACACTTTAAATGACTACATATCTTATTTAACTTATCAACAAACAATCTAAAATATGGTAGACCAAGAGTGCTCTTACACATCAACAAACAAAAAAGTCCAACTTTCTTCTCATTGATAAACATACATTCATGAACAACTTCCAAGGGGTAGTGCGGTCATAGTTCTTACATTCATTTCATGACATGGTATGCTCATGGGGTGACCTATCACATAAAAATATCTCTGGTGGGGGTTCCCTCATGTTAGGAAAGTGTGTGTTGCTGATGAAAAGTTGTTGTATTGTTCTACTAGGGATCTCTCCATGTTAGCATAATGATTTTTGTTGTAGTGGGAGCCACATTGCTTGAGGAGATCTTTGTGCCACCGTAAAAGATTCATGTTATGCCAGTTCCTTGAGCCATTCTTGCAAACAATGCCACTCAACTAGCATAGTAAGAGGTCATCTTGTATCATGACGTGTTAGGGACATGTTCTTTAAACAGAAACATGTATGAATTCAACATTTGCAAGCTGTATAATAAAGACACTTGTAAAATATATGCTGTACAAATTTGAAAGTATTTTCATCCAATTGGGAATAAACAGTCCTAAAATATACATTAGGATGAGATTACCCACCTCTAATAAGCATGGATTTGAAGCACCTACCTGCAAGATGTAACAAAGAAGGTGACACTTGACCTCTCTAACCAGCACCCTTTAACTATTTTTGCACAAAAGAAACCTTTGTGCCAAACACTACAAAACAAGTAGAGGCAGCGTCTTAAACTTCAAAGTCTATGATAAGAAGAACACAACCAAAAGTAAGAAGTATATTGTTACCTTGCACCAAGGGGTGTTTCTTTCAAATATGTGATGGTATTGGAAAGCTTCATAATGTGGACATCCTTTTCTTGCAATTGTTGTTGGAGAGTTTCAACCTCCCTCTTCAAAGAGGTAATACTTTCTTGTAATATTTTAAGCTGAAGAGCTTGCCATTTTGTGCATTCACAAATGCAAAGAAGCACCTGCACCCATACACAACCAATTGCAATAGCGTAACAAACCTACTTCTCCCTCCCCAAGATATTGAAGAACCATCA
The DNA here is from genome assembly GCF_014529385.1 of Adiantum capillus-veneris. Lineage (NCBI taxonomy): Eukaryota > Viridiplantae > Streptophyta > Polypodiopsida > Polypodiales > Pteridaceae > Adiantum > Adiantum capillus-veneris. The sequence continues at coordinate 18,582,791 of NC_140953.1, forward strand.
ACATTCGTCTCATCGACAATAGAATGTTCTTGGGATGACCTCTACTCGCCCTCACGTGCGGCCTTCGGTGCAAACACCGTGGACAAGTGAATATGTACTCTTTTGTTGTGCGGTGTACATGGTGGTGGAGGCATATGATTTGTGATGTCAGTGAGCACCATGGCAGCTGTTGCGTGAGGAAGCAAAGGATGAAAAGAGAGAGGGGGAGGGAGAGGGAGGAAGATGGGAGGAGAGAAGGGGACAAGGGGCGAGAGGGAGAGAGAGGGGAGGAGAGAAGGGGGCAAGGAGGGAGAGGAGAGGGAGAGAGGAGGGAGGAGGAGGAGAGAACAAAAGTTTTTTTTTTTTAAAGTGGACTTTTAGTGCTTGTAGGTTAAAAAGGGTCAAAAAATGATTTTTTGATATGTATATATGTTGGGGGGAGTTTTAAGTCAAAAATAAGTAAAAATAACTTTCTTGAAAAAACAAAAAGTCAAATTTTGGCTCTTAGTGACCCACGTTTTTGCTGATGTGGCCACACCCCTTTACTCCCTTCTTTCAAAAAGCTAGAGACAGAAAGTGACCTCGTAGGTGCACATCCTACATGTGTCTAAAAAAAAGGTTAGAAAAGCCTACTCAAAACTAGCTTCTTGAATGCTCTTGTCCCCTTAACCCTACAAAATATTAGTCTTAATCCCTAAAACGTTAGAATTCCTTAGAAGGCCCATGCAAAGTCCATATTTCTCATAATCATAGGAGTTCATATACCCACAAAAGTCTTCAAGTATAGATAAGCATATATTGACCTTCCTCGTCAAATATATTTGTTACCCCCTTCTCAATTTGTTGCATGTGAGAATTATCACACACCGACCATAAAGATTGTGCATGGGCCATAGGACTCTTATGTATATTACACATTCAATGATGCTATTAGTAGGAGATTTGTTTTGTATTCTTGAAGTTCAAACCAAACTTCAGGAACTAGGAACTGTCTTTTTTTGCAAGGTCTTGATTATAGATTGTGATCTTAAGGTTAAGTCCATGAAAAATTCTGTGCAAAATGAAAATGGAAGAATGGGGGTTTAAATCCTTTCGCTTCAAACAATTACCTTGACATATGGATCAAAGATTTTCATCGCATACTCGCATACAAATATAGCAAATGCATATGGTCTCCAAGTTCCATTCTAAATAAGACTCTTTGGAACAATGGATGTTTGAATAACTTTGCTTCAAATGATGATCTTGACATAAGGATCAAAGCTTCCAATCATATCCTCACATACAAATACGTCATTTTCTCTACCAAGTTGTAGTTGCAACTTTCCTAGTGATAAATGTCTCCAAGGAAGAGATTCAATGAGTAATCTGTTGGATCGGGCCCAAGTGCTAGCATGGGAGAATCTTTTGCTTTCAGCTTTATTTTGATCCATGTACATTACTTGCTCTTCAATCTCTTTCTGCATAGCAACATTTTCTTCAACATTTTTCTCAGGCTTAGTGGGCTTGGATTGATCACATTTATAGAATAGTTTTACACCAAGCTCTCCCTTGATGGAAGATCCTTTCTCTCAAGCTATATGTCAAAATTGAAGTTTCTCTTTACCTTTCTTAAAAAAGGAGGAACCACAGATGCAAAGCCTACCATGCATTTTCCTTTTCTTGAGGTGCTTGTCATTGTATTATGTATACATCAAGATTTTCCTCTCCAATGCCTTGTTGATTTTTCACTCTCAATCAACCTCTTGTTCATTAAGGTCTAATCCACTTACTCGAAAATAATTTTTTTGACCATAATAACACAAAATAATCGCTTGTTATTGCATTGATTAACTCAGTCTCTTAGCACTCTCTTTATGTCTTTCCAATATTTTCCTGAGATATATCATGTTAGGTACATTTCATGCGCCCCCCTAAGCCAAGGTTTTACTCATACCAAGTTGATTTGTCCTTTTGCCAAATGTCATAAAATCTAATATCTAACCAACCCAAATGATTTTCTCATATTAAACTGATCATTTAATGTGGAAGAATAAACGGGAACAAGGGTTAGGATATAGACATGTGCTTATAGATCTATCTCAACATGGGTCCAATGGTAAAGGGGCCCAAATGAGAGATGGTCTATCAAAGAGCAAGGTTAACCTAATGGAGCATAAAGAACTTAGGGTTAGCTTCATTGAAGACCTCCAATAGTTAGTGTTAAAAGTCCTTTGACCTTAGGTAAGCTAGGACTATGGTTGAGGTGGGAACCCGGCCCAAGCTTGAGGTGCTTGTCGTGCCTGATGACTGAGGTGCTTGAAGTGCCTGATGATTGAGTAAGGACCAAGCTTGTGGTGAGAAGTAGGCCCAAGGTTGAGGGACTTGAGGTGGCACAAGGAGGGGGCGAGCCATGCAAGAAGGGGGGGTGGTTTCTTGACCACTCTCTTTCCCAAAGGGCACCCCTTGCCCAAGAGTCAAGTAGGACACATGTCAAGGCCCTAGCTAGGCTACCCTCATGGTGTGCCTAAAGCCTATTGGTTGGCCACCCAAGGGGTCCAATGATAATTTAGTGGATTCAATTAATTGATTTAGCATTTATCAAGCCCCCTCTCTCAAAGGGGAAAGGGGGACACTTGTCCCAAGGTTACCCTTGTTGCTTGGTATGACTCTTGCTTGTGATTGGCAAGGCCTGGAGGGGTCTAATGATCTACAAGGGGGGGGTCGACCAAAGCAAGTAGGGGGCCTTCTTGAGGGGTGTACGCTCCCACACACATTATCATTGTGTGAAGTGCAAAGTGCAAGAGCTCCCTCTCCTTCTCCAAGCAAGTAGAGAGATTGAGAGCCTACACCAACACTCTTGGCTACACCAAGGCTACCCTTGTTGCTTGGTATGACTCTTGCTTGTGATTGGCAAGACCTGGAGGGGTCCAATGAGCTTCAAGCATGATCTACAAGGGGGGGTCGACCAAAGCAAGTAGGGGGCCTGCTTGAGGGGTGTATGCTCCCACACACATTATCATTGTGTGAAGTGCAAAGTGCAAGAGCTCCCTCTCCTTCTCCAAGCAAGTAGAGAGGTTGAGAGCCTACACCAACACTCTTGCCTATTGAATGCAAATCCAACCAATAGCCATGCTTCAATGCTTAAGCTTGCCCATCTTCTCCTCTTCATTACTATGCTATTATGTATGCTAGCAAGAAGAGTGATGATAAGTGAGGAGCTAATTCTTTCTCCTATGAAATGTTTCTTATTCCTCTCCCTACCCCAATTCTCTACTAGAGCTCTCCACCTTAGAAGGTGTTTGAGGTCTTGGGAGTGAGGCTTGGGATAGCTAATGCTTTCCATGAAGTTTATGTTATGCTTGTGATGCATGAAGCTTTCCATCTTCATTACATCACCTAGGTCACAAGGAACACAAAGATTGTATTGTAACAAGTCTCTCTTGATGGGAGAAAATATAATACAAATGCCTACTATTGTCATGTTCTCCAATACTCTCTCTCTTGCAAAAGTATTGTTCATGTCAAGTTAATTAAGTACTATGTTTATGTTGCTACCATCAATTAAGTTCACCCTCTTTGTTCTCAAAATAATCTCACAAAAATGTTCACTCGAATTCTCTTAATTTCGCTATTCTCAAAGCTCATAGGCCATTTCCATTACATTGGTATCGAAGCATTTGGTTTTTCTTTTCTTGCTTAAGAAGAGAGGTCCTTAAGTAGCCTATTAATGGTTGATTTTGTTAATTATATTAGGGTAAGTGGGATTGGGATCTATTATCGGTTTTGTTGAGCCCATTATGTGGGATATGCTGCACACTTCTTTTTAGACTTGCCTATGGCTTTACCATTATTGAGCCATAAGAAGTCTAAAAGGGGCTATCCCTCTCGACAATTTTGCTATGTTAGACCCATACCACTACTCTCTATAATTAACCAATTTGAGCCATGGGTGTAGATACTTATGTGCTTATTTTCAAAGGTTAACAGGAGTAGCAACTAAGGTTTTGAATCACCAAAGAGTACACTAAGTAAACACATAAGTATAATTAGCATGGTTGACAATAACCAAGAGACTGGAATGAACATTAATAACTTTGATTTTGCACATGAAGGTGCTAATGATGATGCCCCCATGTTTATCAATTATTTTGTTACTAGGTTGCATTAAGCTATGGGCAACCCTACTTTGCAAGCCAAAGTTACTCAACAACTTCGTGCTTATGGGATTTCCTTTCCTCTTCAAGAGGAGAGAGAGTTTAGGAGGCCTCTTGATGAGACAAAGAAGACTCTTTCCCATAAGAGAGGAGGAATCCAAAGGAAGAGAAAGAAGTGAATCCCTAAATTCCTCTAAAGATCTGGCTCCATGAAGACGACAGTCTAGACTATCGCCAACTCCTCCCAAGAGGAAACGATCAACCCATATTCCTTCTCCTCATCACTCCAAAAGGGAAGAGAGGAAACAAAGGAAGAAAAAGGCAAGAAAGAGGTCACCCTCTTCTCCTTCTTCTTCACCTTCCTCCTCTTTCGACGAAAGCAATAGTTATTCTCCTAGAGAATACAAGAGGGGAGGACATCGCAAATCATACCCTGCATGGCAAAGATCACAAAAGCTCAAGAAGTTCAAAGAGGGAGAAAAGAGTATCTCTTTTCTCACCTATGATGGCACCTCTGGTGCCACAGACAAAGTATTGGCCTTCATCCAACAATTTGATGTTTCCTTTGGAGACGAGGGCTTCACGGAGTCCTCCAAGCTACACCATGTAGCTATGCACTTCCAAAAATTGGCTCGTCAATGGTAGGCTAGCCTTCGTGGCAGCGGTGAAGCCCCAAAGACATGGAAAAATCTACGAGTTTCCATCGTGAAGCAATTCCTTGCAAGCAATGCAAAGGACAAAGTGCTTACCGAATGGCGTAGCTTAAAGCTTCTCTCACATGAGTCTATTCACAAATATATGGACAAGTTTTGGGATTTACATCTCAAGGCTACTGTCTTCCAAAAGATAGACTTTGTTGATCAAAAGCAACAATTTTGTCCGGGATTACCTAAAGAAATGGACAAGTATGTCAACTCTCAATGGCCTGGTTCTATCACCCAAGTAATCCATCGCACCATGGTTGCTTCCCGCATCAATTTTCAACAAGGGGCTAGACGGAATGTCAAACCCATGGAGAACAAAGACAAAAATGATGCAAAGGGAAAAACCAATGCCCAAAATTCTTCCCAAGCCACTTACTACAAAAACAACAATAGGTCCAAGGAGAAGGGAGTTTACAAAGGTAAAAACAAACTCTCTCATGAAGTGCTTGAAGCTTTTTGCAAGGACCATAAGTGTTTTAAGTGTGGGGAGCAAGGACATGGCTATCGTTTGTGCCCCAAGAAAAATGCTTGCAATGAGACTCCTAGGGCTTCCACCATCGAAGCTCCAAAAGAGGATGCTCATTGCAAAGGATCATCTCTCTCTTATGCTTGGGGAAAGGTAAGGTAGCATAATGCCTTCATCGTGTTTGACCCTGGCTCTACTCACAACTTCATATCAATGGATTTGGCCACCAAGTTGGGCATTCAAGCTTTTGATATGGGAGATATTGTAACGGCTGACACAACTTTCAAGGGGTAGCAAGCCTCCGTTACTGCCTTGATTGGGAAGTTAAAGCTTCATGTCCAAAGCTATGTCGACAAAGAAGACCTTTTCATGTTTCCTCTCTAACATAAGGATGCTATCTTAGGGGCACCATGGTTTGATTGCATGGCTGCCAACATGAAGTTCCCTGAAAGGAGAATCTATTTCACCTATAGGGGAAAGAACATGCACTATGAAAATCTATAAGTGTTTATCGCACTGTTTTACCGCGTTTTGTAGAGAGAAGGTACAAATTCAAGTAGAGAAACAAGAGAGAGGAGGGCAGGGGTCTTTTTTGTGTTTAAAATATTACCGTGACAGTTTTTGCTTTTATTATCGTATTTAGTACCACTATTATTACCGTGTTTATTTCCGCTGTTATATCCGACAACCAAATTTAGCGCCTAAACTTTCAAATTTTGGCTTAAAATAAACAACCCCCCCCCCCCCCCCCCCCCCCCCCCTCCCCCCCCCTTTCAAAATTTGGTGTTTCCCTCCTCTCAATGAGAATTAAAGAATATTGATTAAAATCTCAAATTTTAAAAAGAAGAGAGAGAGAGAGAGAGAGAGAGAGAGAGAGGAGGAGGAGGAGGGGGGTGATATAAGATTACACTTGGTTGCAACTAAAATAATCATTGTCAATTGATTAACATAATTGAGCATATTCCCAAATCTAAAGAGAGGAAGAGGGGGGAGAGAGAGATGAATGGATTACACGACCAAGAAACTTTATATAATTACAAAATGGTAATGAATCATCTTCGAAAAGATCTCTACATGAGGCATCATCCAATTTCTAACCCCATGGCTCCTAAATTAATAAAGAGAGAAATGGAATTATCGTTTGTGAATGCATCGCCTTCATCATCTTCGAGTTCGTCATCTTCCATCTCATCATCTTCATCATCATGAAAATCATCCTTCCTAAGACTTGCTACCGCCGAACTTGATTCATCAACCTCCCTCTCCTCTGTTTCCGCCTCATCCAAAGTCGGAGGTGGAAGAGGGTCGAAGATAGTCTCCACTTTATTAGTGGAAAAAATGGTTCTTCCCCGAGGTGTTACGGGAATTACGAACCAAAGTTTTGGTTGGTGGATTGCTGGGATATAGATGACCTATAAAATAGAAGCTCAAAGTGAGTAACATTGGTATAACTAATGCTACAAGCAAATAAAAATAAAAAAGGTACATGTCACTCACCTGCTCACAATTGCACGGTAAAACTAAATTGTCATACCTCCCTGTGTGATGCACACTAGAGTCCACCATGCAGAGGCCATTCTCATGTCCTCTAGACACGTTTGCAAACCACTTGCACTCGAAGATGAAGGTATGAAAGGTTCTAAAATTAACCTTTAGTATCATTTCAATAGTTCCGTGGTACCTAGCTTATCACCGTCTGTGTCAAAGTTGCCCATGATGGCAGTTCCATGGTGGTTCTACGCTTGTCAATGTGGCGCGTACAAAAGTGATGACCCTTTGACACATAGAGATAAAGGAAAGGCACTACAAAATAGAAAAATATATTAATTTATCAAATACATATTAAAGATAATTTCAAGAAAGAAATTTACAATATGGTTTAGGTATGTGAGTACTCTACCTTTGGTACGCAGCCTCGTGCATACTCCCATTCTTTGCTGGTGATGTCTTCTCTGCGCGCTTTTGCCTCGGTCATTTCTCTCATGAATCCACTCTACACTAATGAGATCTTCGAAATATGTAAGGTGTCTAGGCACTAGGGGTGCCCTCCTTCCTCCATGTGATTGTTTCCATGCTTCCCTCTCTTGCAAACACCTTGCCTTTGCCACTGTCCACAAGTCCACCCACTTGTTCATAATCTTTGCATTAAGAATACAAACGTTATTGACCACCACTCGGGAACGATTCATGTCCTTGTTAAGCAGTTTCCCCTTTCCACTTGGCAAGTGTGAAGTCATCCTTGCATCTTCCTCGTCTGACCACATGTGAGGCATTGAAGGATCAACTTGTGCCAAATACTCTGATATGTAAGCAAATGCCTTTTGAACTATCCACCCTTCGGCCATACATGCCTCTGGTTGAGACCGTAGCCCCACAAAATCTTTGAGAGTCTTTAAAAACCTCTCTAAGAAGAACATCCATCGTGCGTGCACTACTCCACATATAGCGATCTCGTCCACCACGTGAACCAAGAGATGAATTTGACTAAGAAGGACCAATCGAGGAAATGCATCTTCAATGGCACACACAGTTTTTGTTGCAAGTGTTTGAGCAGCAGGGATAGCATCTATTTTGATTTCCTTGGAGCTCACAAATCTTCAAGAAAACACACAAGGATACACTAAGTTCTACTTCAAATTATTGTGTACATAAAAAAGGTGTAGTTGAGTGGAGTCTTGTGGTGTACCTTGCTAGCTCTCCTAGTTTGAAAATAGCATCTCTGACTTTCTTGTCCCGACATATACATTTAATCACTAGCATAATGAACTACAATGTAAATCAGGGGAAGGGAAAGTGAGTGACAGTCATACACACAAACTATAAATAGAATAGGGAGTATGAAGATTACTTGAATCATCTTGTGCCAATCATGGGACTTCAACCCATAGAATTGAACGCTTCCACCCTTCTTCGCTTTTGTAAAAGCTCCCTTTAGCGACCTCATGTATCCTGTTGGTGTGCAAATAGAGGCAATGGTACCCTTCACCTTGTCTAATTCTTCTTTGGCTAGCATCCATGGTGCTTTAGGAAGCACAATCTTTCCATTTGGGGCACGACGTGGAGTAGCAGAGGTGGGGAGACATTTTAAAAACCTCAAATCCTTCCTTGCACCCAAAGAGTCCTTCTTGCCAATAATGTGGTCCCATAGTGTTTGGGCTACATTCTTGAATATGTGCATAGGATCCAAGCGGTGTTGTATTTTTAAGTCCTTCCAATATGGAAGCGTTAAAAATATGGAATACCTTGACATACCTTTTGGTGGAGGACACGGAGCCAAATTGTTGTGGTGGTGTTCTTCCCAAATGGCTGTCCAATCTGCCATCGTGAGCTTTAGAGGGGTCTTCCCATTTGTTGGAGCCTTGTGCTTGTTATGCCTTTGGGGTAAGAAATGATGGTTGTTTGGATAGATTACCTTGTGCAAGGAATCGGGCCTCTCTGTCACCAACGATGGCCTGCAAGTAGGACATGCATTGTGCCCTGATGTGGACACCCTGCATACATATCATATGGTTAGAGAGATGAGTGAACTAAAGGGAGAGAGGGAAAGAGGGAGAGACAGATAGAGGAAAGGGGGTTACTAGAAATATCTCCAAGCCCAGGATAGTCATGCATAGTCCACGTAAGGATTCCCCACACAATGACCTCTCTCCCCCCCTTTGCAAGTGATACATTGACAACATGAATGCCTCTCCATAACTCCTCCAACTCCTCGATGAGGGGCTTGAGGTAGATGTCAATATTTGACACTTTGTACTTCCCTGGAACAAGCAAGGAAAGAAGTATATTGGCCTTCTTGGTTGTCTCCCATGGTGGAATATTGTAGTTGACGATCACCACAGGCCAAGTGCTCCATGAAGTAGACTTAGTGCCGAAGGGGTTAAAAGTTGTATTTCGAACTATTATGTTCTTTTATGTATTTGTATTAATTTAAAATAGCAACACACACGTCCTAGACACAAGGTTCTCCCAGTTTTTTGGGTGAACCGGTACGCTCGTTTAGACATTGTCAAACTATAGGGCTAGGTCGGACCCAGTGTCTAAAACTTCTGGTTAGGTTGGCTGGTGTTAGGTGGTCCTTTCGTAAACTATAGTTCAAGATTCCTGCTCACGGCTATCGTAGTCTTTGGACTTTGCCGGTTATTGGGTTGCAGGTCTATCCACCAACTCTAACCTTGATTTTGCATTACCTTTCAAGTACACACTCCGTATAAAATGATTGCTTGCATGAGAGTCATCCAGGACCCAAAAAAACATGCAAGGATTTTAGAACAAATTAGACTCTACATAAAAGACCGTCTCTCTAAAATAGACCCATGCACCTAGATCTAGACCCTTTCTTGCTCGCAAGGCCAAAAGCATTGTAATCTCTTACCCTAAATAATGGGCTTCTTCTAACTCTTCAAAACGTTTGTTACAGGCCATATCTCTCTCCCAAGGTCTGGGGTTATCTTTGGAACCTCTTTTTGTGGCGACCTCCCTTTTCTATGATGTATAAGCAGCTTGGAAGCCTCACAACTTATCCACGAATCGACCCTTACTTCTGACAAAAAGTCTTCTATTTTACACATGGTCTCTTTTAATGATTGGGTCAAAATTCTAGCTACTTTAAATAAATATGGTAATGAAGATGTAGATACGATCTCCCAATACATTGCATAACTACCTATACTTGCCATACAATACAACCCAGAGTTGGCTCAATTTTCCTCCTCTGGAGTAGAACTGTCCAATTTTCTTAAGAAGTTATGCAGCCTCAATCCCACTTTTATTAGTACCCCAATTATCCCACAATTTAGTGGCATATTCTGTAGGGATAGTGCTACTCTAGAAGCTATCAAGGAATTTCAAAACAACCTTTGCTCTCTAAGTGACTCCAACCTATTGGAAATGGTTCCCAAAGTTTCTAAATTCTTTCCTTTTCTTCTAGTCAGACAAATTGAGGTAGAATGTTTTGGAGTTGACCATCAACTTTGGGTCCTTCCTAACAAAGCTTTCTTGGCACATATTCTTAGTGAAACATGGGTTTATCTGGCCAACCTCCCCGCTTCCATTATGGAGGACTACAGACTCAAAGTTCTTAAAGGTGGACAATTCCTGGAAAAAAGGGGAGCTAGTTAAGGATCCTTTTAACCTAAATTTTATTGACCACTCCAAGCGTTCGTCTAACGCTGGTCTATATATTCACACGGAAGGAAATATGGAGTTTGCGAAGAGCACCCCAAACATCTACACTGAGTCTATTTGGAATTTCTTTTGACCTTACATAAAATGTGTAAGCAAGTTTTTGGACCCTAAAGCCTCGTGTGAGTCCAGTATCATGTGGTTTCACCATGGCATTTGGTTTATTCTTAATTAGTTAGAACAACTCTTCCTTGAGAAACCTGTTGACTTTCATATATCCCTCATTTGCTCTTGGTTGGGTGGACAAGCCAAACCACAGGTCATTGCCCAAATTGCTTTTAATACCTTCCATGGCTTGATGCTTCTTAAGGAACTCAAATCAAAAGAACCTGACACTTATCTCACTACTTATGTCAAAATTATTACTGGACTGCTCAAGCCTTGCATTGAAGATGAGGATTCTCCCTCACTTAAAACTCCTAGCTCTTTAACCACCCCCAATAGATCTTTCACTTCCTTTCTAACACATGGCACTTCTTCTAGCTTCAATAGAGGAAAATCTCATAGCTTTACTAGAGGGAGAGGAAGAAACACACCCATCAGACACCTCCTTGACATGTGACCTTTGTACCATGCAGGTGATTTTTGGCCCTTATGGAAGGAAGCATCTCTCAAAAAAGATTCTACGACAAAGCTTATCTATATACACTGTTTGTTCCAGAATGATCTCCTGGATTGGTTTTCACCCAAGTCTATCTTTTGTGAGTGTTTTGATTTACTTTTTGGTAACCATGAAATGTTAGATAAGGTCTTAATTGGATGGACATATCATCAGCCTATTAAAATTCTAGTCTACAACAATGACTTTTTACGCCAGAATACTGTCCTAGACTGGTCTTGTGAAAGGTTTAATGCTTTGGTGAAGAATTTGATGATTTAGGCAAGCATGTCTGTACTTGTGATCTTATGTTGATTGGTGACCCTATAGTCCAAAAAATCATTGCTAATAACGGATTAAATCACATTCCAACCTTTCCAAAAAAACCCATACCTTGCCCTCCCAGCTTTACTTAGTTGTATGACTGAACTAGTCAATACTCTCCAACTGGAGAAGACAGTCCTGCTAGACTTAACCAAATTGGTGCAACAATTTTTGAGAAAAAGTAACCCTTTTGCCACAGCCACATAAATGGTTATCTACTGATAGTACTTGGGTCACACCCGACCTCAGCCTAAAGTTCCAAAAACCCGCACAGAGTTGGCCTTGATAAAGCCCCTAATTGCCCTACTTTTATTTGTAAAAACCTTGTATGGAAATCTGCTCACTTATGAATGAATTTACTTCACTTGACTTATCTCCTATTGAAGTTACCAGTGCTATCACAAAACACTCTAGTAATCTTGGGTATTCCCTTGAGTCAGCCAAATTACCTGTATTATTTTTGACCTACAAACATCACAAACACAAGTTTCGATGGATATTTGATGCCTCAAATGGTATCTTTACTGATATTAATAAAGATATTACTTTATGCCTTGACCTTGTATTAACCAAATTTGAATTTGGATGTGTATCAAAACAAAAGCTATTTTTATACTTTCTCAAAATCCATTGCAATCCCTTTTGGCTGGTCAAAAACTTCACAAAGGTTATTCTTAACCTCCCTAGTGAAATCTTTCATCTTTTCTCTGCTAACATTACACAATGTTAGAAAAACATTCCTCTTAGTGGACGGGATACAGGATTGAAAAATGTTTTGAAAAAAATGACTAAGATTGCATTTAGCCACTCTCAGTTAAGAGGAATTTCTCACATTTCTCTCGCCAATAAACCTAGATGGATGAAGAAATTTAACTCACATGCCTCCCACTTTGACGAGAATAAACTTAATAACATCATTTCATGGCTTCTTGATAATTGTTTAGTACACTTTGGTAGCCATTGCTATTATAAACAAATGCTCAGGATACCAATCGGCTTTTTTTTGCTCACACCTTATGTGCAACTTATACCTAGCCTTTTTTGAATATAAATGGTTCCATGAAACCATGAAGAAGAAATATACCAATCATAAACTTTCTCTATTTAATCATACCTATAGATACATGGATGATATCCTTAGCCTCAACAACTGAACCTTCTTTGACGAGATCAACTTGATATACTCAGACTGCCTTAAGATCGAGCCAACTTATTGTAATGGTTTTACTACGTCTTCAGGTTTTTTTTCACATCTATACAATTCCTTTACTTCTCAATTCTGCTACACAGTCCCTGTACTGGTAACTTTGATTTCCATTTCATATGAGAAAGGGAGAATCTTGAAATCTCTTCTTTAGAATTTTTCAAAAAGATTGTAATCGACCTCATAAAGCAGCACTAAACACATGTATTAGTCTACTTTACATGATCTTATAATCTTCTTCTAACTGCTTCTCGGCATGGGAAGACATCAACCATCTCATTCACAAATTTTACCTCAATGGCTTCAAGAGAAACGATCTAATTAATACTATCACTAAGGCTATTTCATTGAACAACTGGCCTAAGACTTGATTGCACCAATCTCATTTCTTTAATTAGGCAGTAGGCCCATACACAATGGGCCGACTGCCGACCCATTGTGTATGGAGCTTGGGATAGGGTGGGCACGTGCGCACACACACACACAGGTACTGCTATTAAGCCACAGTTGATTGAACCTAGGCCCCTCACACTCTCTCCCTCAAATACACTAGCAGCTTGGGGGTTTCCCTTCACCAAGTTCTTGTTATAGCTACTAATATTTAAAGCATGTTTTTAGTAACTAAGGAAATCTTGGACCTTGAGCATTTTTTAATCCTAAACCCTTGTGACCATTTAATATATTTAAAAAAAGGGGGGTTCCCCCGTGGGAACTAATGTTCCTCTCTCTTGCGGGGTGTTCCACACTTGGTGGCTTCTTGACCCTCGTGGGATTAAACCCTTAATGGGAGCGTGATAATTCTCAACCATTTGGACATGGCACTTAAAGTTGTCTCAACCTCACCATCTTCTTATGAGATGTGTTCATGACCTTACTATCTCCTCTCCCTCTCTCTCTTCCCCTGTTGCATAAACTTTACCTAGTGCATACAGGCACCCCGCTCTGCTGTGCATTCACCTACCCTTCCCCTCTCTCTCATCTCCTATTGTGTTACCCATGGCAACCGCATGGGGTGTGTTGTTGCCTAGAAACCAGCACCTCAGATTGTGGGGATTCGCTGCCATGTAAACTCATGGGGCTCAACCATATGACTTTGCTATAAAAAGAGGTGAGGGTTTCTTTGGCCCCTCAGTTATCCTTGTTTGCATTTGTGTGTGTATGTGAAAGAGAGGAGAGTGTGCATTGCTGCTTGCTAAGAATTATGCATTTTGTGGAACAACTATCTCAAGTTGGTGATTATCAAGTTCTGGTTCGTAGCTTTTACTTGGGCTTCTTTACTGCACCTTGCACATACTTTACGTTTTTTTAATAACATGTCGTCATACTGGCATTAATGTGTCAGTAGATGATTCTCATTGCCTTTTGGTGTTTCTCTTGGCTTGCTATATGACGTAAACTGAGTATTTGACACTAGTTTTTTTGGGTAAAAAAAAGGGGGGGATGGCACCTCGCCCACATTCTCAATATTGTTGTGATTACTTAAGTTGAATAGGCCTTACTGTGTGTACTACCCATCTGGGGGGTCACAACTTGTTATCTTTGCATATTGAAAACTGCCGCATGATTGGCTTGATACATGGCATAATGGTTGTGCTACACCTGACTGCATAATCTGTACATTCATTGTTTAAAGGGTTTTTACCTTGCTCAACACAAAATTTGCTTTTTTTTTTTAATGGCCTAGGTTCAACCAATTATGGCTAGCAGTAGTAGCAATGTTTGTATGTGTGGCTGCTTGAAATAGTTTTCCATAATATACACATACTCTATTGAAATGTTTCTTTTGGCTTTGTAAACTAGCAGTTTTGTTCACAAACTAGGCATTTGGCATTTGGTATGGTCGCCTGTCCTAAGAGCATACTAAAGGTATTCGTATATGGTTTTTTAAAGAAAAACTCATGGATGTCGAGTTTTTAACTTGAACTATGAAAAATTGGGGATGTCATCTCGTCTATTTCTGCACTCTCAATTATTTGGCTTAGAGGGCTTGAGATTGATTGAGCAATATGTGGCTCCATCTCCGGCTCGGGTTTTTCAGAGATTCTTAAAATTGAAGCATTTAAAATATGGTAATGGCTTAGACAATGTCTCTTAATGATGTATTTTCTTTGGCATCAAGACTAGAGTGTAGGTAGAATGTACCTGACTCTTGTCACATTATAGAATGATGTGTACTGACTACCCCTTGAACAAAAACACTTGAATGGGACCTCATGCTTATATCTATGTACAAAGAATATTTCTACAAATGCAGCAAACTGGCAAAATTAAGATGTCCAAAACATGCATGCCAAGGTTTTGCATCTAAAATAGCCTTTGTATCCACAACTGCATCTGGAAAATTCTACCCACACTTGTCATACAAAGCGAGCTTATACAACCCACGACAAAAAATACTAGATGCAATGATTTCATCATTAAAACTGAGATCATGAATTGTACATATGTTATCCACAAACTTCACAACAAGACCAAGTCTAGCGAGTGAAAATACATAAAAAGGTTCTTTTTTCCCTCAGGTACATAAAGCGCATCAACAAGTGTGAAAGAACTACTATTTGTAGTAGTTTGCACAATGTTTCCAACTCCCTGGACTTGGATAAGAGGCATTGGTGGCGCAAGTGAATGTAGTCCCATGAAACTCGAGAGAGGTAAACAAGTGACGATGTGAAGTAATGTGCTTTGTAGCACCACTATCAAAGTACCACACATGTGAATCTATAGCAATTGACATACATGCATCATGAACAGAAGGATAAAAGTGCACTATGCATTAAATGTCCACTCTGCATCTACATCAGCATCACAATCTCCTTCCATAGAAGATTCTAAAATAGCTCCACTTGTAGTGGAACTAGCCTCTTTCTTCTTGGCCTCTTTTGGCTTCAATTTAGGACACTGCTTAATCAAGTGATCATCCGCTTTGCAATAATGGAAACACATCCTCTGTTTGCCCTTTTCACTGTATTCCTAGACGCGGTATTGCCAGTAGCAAAAGCATTAGGAACTAGTGATTTTCCACTAGATGACGAACCAAACGTAATTTTCAAGTTGTCCGCACAACTGCCATGCACTACAAGAGGTACTTCACATTAGCGACGCTCAAAAGTGAAAATCCATGGCGTCGCTATAGATATCCCTATTTTTTTTGTTGCATAGTGACGCTCATAGCAACACCGACATGGGTAAAAAATAAACCAAGAGCGTGAGAAACTCAGATCTGAGTTTTCGACGCTCAAGCAAAAGAGGTAAGCCGCACTCTCCCTCTCTCTCTCTCTTTCTCCACCCCCCTCCCCTCCCCCCCCGCCCACACACACACACACACACACACACACACACACACACACACACACACACACACAGGAGGAGAGGAAGGAGAGCCAAGTATGCTTCTTCCCTCTCCTCTCTCTCATGTTCCCTTCCCCTCTTTCTCTCTCTCTCTCTCTCTCTCTCTCTCTCTCTCTCTCTCTCACACACACACACACACACACACACACACACATTGTGTCTTTGAGTGTGTGTGTGTGTGTGTGTGTGTGTGTGAGAGAGAGAGAGAGAGAGAGAGCACATGCATAAACAAAAAGCGTGCGCGCACACACACACACACGCATAAACAAAGAATGCATACGCACACACACATTGAGAGAGAGAGAGAGAGAGAGAGAGAGAGATAATTTAAAAAAGTAGAGAAAATATGAAATGAAATGTTATATTAAGATTTAGGGTTAGGTTAGATTAAAAATACATTTAATTAAAATTAGTTAGATAATTAAGATCTAAGATTAAGTTAGATTACATTTAACTTATATTCAAAATTTATGCTAAATTTAAAATTACGTTATACTTAAGATTAGGTTAAGATTTAAATTAGATTTAAGATTAGGTTAGGTTACATTTAAATTTATGTTTATGTTGAGTTTAATATTAAGTTAGATTTAGATTTACGTTAGATTAAGATGAGGTTAGATTCAAAATTAGAGCAAGATTTAAGATTAGCTAGCTACGTTAAATTTAAGTTAGATTACATTTAGGTTTAGGATTTAAGATTGGAGTAGATTTAGGTTTATGTTGAGTTTAAGATTATATTAGATTTAGATTTAAAATTAAGACAATATTTAAGATGAACTAAATTAGATTTAGAGTTAAGTTAGATTACATTGAGGTTTATGTTAGATTTAAGATTAGATTAGATTTAGGTTTAATTCGAGTTTAAGATAAGATTAGATCTAGATTTATGTTCGATTTAAGATTAGATTAGATTTAGGTTAGATTTTAGTGCATGTCAATGAAAGCTTTGCCCAAAGAGCAAACACTAGTTACACAACAATATGTATATTCCCATCAAAATCTGATACCTATTAACTCACACACGAACCATATTCAATTAGCTGCGAATTACCATATGTTCAATTATGTTAGATTTAAATTTATATTTTGGATTTGGTTTTTCTATTAAAGTTTACATTCGGGATTACTGTAAAAAAATTAGAGTTAGGCGAACGGTGATCCCTCTCTTCCTCTTTACGGATGCGACCTTAAGTTGGAAAGCTTTCAACGACATGATAATCAGATTGGAGGCCAACATGTAATGTGCTAAGTAATCCCTCGAACAAAGATCTGTTGTGAAGAGATGTTAAGATGCTGTGAATTGCTACAGCTAGAGAAGAGGCAAAGGGGTTTTGTCTAATACATGCACTATCATGTAGACGTGGGTGTGTAGATTTCTCGTACCCACAAATATAGCATTGACCAATAAAGACGAGATTATAACCCGGTGGTTCTGATCTCCGTGCACCTCTAGACCGAGGTGTGCGGGGATTGGACAAGACTAGAGAATGTGAGGTGGTTTACAGTCTGAACAAAGAGAGAGAGAGAGAGAGAGAGAGAGAGAGAGAGAGAGAGAGAGAGAGAGAGAGAGAGAGAGAGAGAGAGAGAGACGAAGGATGCCAATAGAAGATTAAATTTATGTCCAGATTATAAGGTTTTTACCTTCATTATGAGTAGTGACGAGGATGTGGGGCCGTCCAACCAAAACACCTATCTCTCAACAAGGATCTTATGTCCTTGTAATCAATGCAAGCATGCTATGCGACGGACAAAAACGCGTTTCTTTGCAGATTGTGCAGCCTGGAAACATATAGATGAAACATGGCCGGATTTTGGCAGGGAAGCTTAAAATTTGCACTTAGGTCTGCTGGCTATGGATGACGTAAATCCGCTTGGTCAGAGATCAACATCTTACAGTGTATGGCCCGTTGTCATCGTCAACTACAAGATTTCCCCGTGGTTGACTACCAAGAAGGGACACCTCATGTGGCTAAGCTTGATTGTGCCGGGGTGGTATAAAGTGAAGAATATGGATGTGTATCTTCGTCCACTATTGCAAGAGATACAACATTTGTGGATTGGCATAGAAGTGGTGGATATGAGCCGACACACAGGTGACGGAATGCTTTGATTAGATGCATTCTAATGTGGACCATGCATGACTATCCCGGACTAACAAAATGCTCTGGTGATCTACACTCAAACTCAAACACTGTAAATCTTGGTTTTTCTCAAGCTCATCTATTGTCATGTGTATACATGCAGGGCTTCAAACAAGCGGACACAGAGCATGTGTCACATGTGGACCTAAACCTAATGCACGTCGGGCGCCCTCATTGAAGAAACAAATCTATGAAGGTCATCAAGCATATTTGTTACCCGAAGGCTTTTTGGGAAGATCAGAGCCACCGAGGATGTCTGCACAATCATGGTTAGAGCAAAAGGAGATGTGTGATGACGGTTTGCCCCCAGGGATGAAGAGACTCTCTCTATGGTACGAGTTACCATATTGGCCCAGACTCATGATCAATCACTTGCTCAATCCAATGCACATATTCAAGAATGTGCGTAATATGTTGTAAGACCATCTGACTGGCAAGAAACATACTTTGGTAGCTAGGGTTGACCTTAGAAATGTGGACCGTATGGAGCAATATTGGCAGCAGACAGCATTCGATGGATCGATAAAACTCCCTAAAGCGCCATGGATTTTGACAGGAGCCTAAGAACGCAAAGTAAAAGAGACCATTCAATCTGTGCGGACCCCTATTGACGTAATGCACTCGCTCCGAACGTGTTTCACTAAAGAAGGAAAGCTTACCAATTTGAAGTCACACAACTGACAGAAAATGTATCAGGTATGTTTGAAGTGGTATATGTTTATATTTACAGAAAGTCTTATTGTTTTTTTTGGAGAATCCGACAGATACGCCGCTTGGATGCAATGAGACGTCGGATTAGATGACGTCAGTCTAGCCGTAGCTAGATACCATTAATTTCCTTTTTTCATAGCATGTATAATGAGATGACGTATATACGTCTTTTTATAACTATTGAAAAATCATGTATATTTTCTCAATAATGACAATGGTGTTGTAACTATTACATTTACAAAGCTTAATCAAGTGATTTTGCCTATGATGTGTACAATTGTCATTGATTTACTTTCATCAATTTACTTTTGTCAGTTTTGTATCTTTATTTTGGAAACAATACTATGGATGATGGAGTTAATGGTTATATTGTCTTGTGGGTGACAACTTTGGGTTTATACCTTGCACTTTCTCTCAAAGGTGAATCTGGGCTTATCTTGGATTCATTTAGGTTTACTCTATCATTGAAACATTCAATATGGTTGATGGGTGGCAGGGTATTCAATGTCCTGTCACCCAAAATTTTTACTCTCGAACGTCGCTATAAGCGTCGCTATATAAAGCTCTGCAACGTTGTTATGAGCGTCGCTATAGGTAGCATGTTATCGTCGCTATATAGCGACGCATATAGCGACGCTATTAGCGATGGTCTTAGCGACATCAGGGAATATAAAATCCCAATGTGTTTTCGTCGCTAAAAACGTCACAAGTGCACACAACCTCTTGTAGTGACGTCATCAGTTTCTACGTTGTCTTCTGTGTGTGTGTGAGGATCCAGCTTTATTTTAATTCCTTTATGTCACTTGGGCCCCATCGGACGGGGTCCCATAAGTTGGTAGGATTTCTCCTTCTGCTGTTGCTTGTTCTTCTTAGGGTTTAGGCCCCTTGTACAGTCGTATTTATGACCTTATATTGTGAGGTGACATGCATTCCCCAGGTTGTTGAGGTTTAGGGCCCGTCCAAGTTTAGTTTTTGATTTGACTTTTGCGGCTACGATCTCCCGGACTTTCATGCTTGATCTTCCCTGCCCTTGATCCCCTTGCGCCCCCCCCCCCCCCCCATCGGACGAGGTCCCATAAGTTGGTAGGATTTCTTCTTCTGCTGTTGCTTGTTCTTCTTAGGGTTTAGGCCCCTTCTACAGTCGTATTTATGACCTTATATTGTGAGGTGACATGCATTCCCCAGGTTGTTGAGGTTTAGGGCCCGTCCAGGTTTAGTTTTTGATTTGACTTTTGCGGCTACGATCTCCTGGACTTTCATGCTTGATCTTCCCTGCCCTTGATCCCTTGCGCCCCCCCCCCCCCCCCCCCCCCCCCCCCCCCCCGATATAGGTGTTACTTAGCGTTGAGGCGTCCTCCTCTGCATTAACCCAAGAAGATTTAGAAATTTTCTCGCATGCAGCAAAACAAAGTCTTTTACAGTGTTTTTCATACAATGAATAACATCATGAGCTTCTGTTCGAGAGGCACCGCATACCTAGCTAGGTACGATTGAGAGCAGGGGACCCCCGCCCCCCCCCACTGGGCCGGCGGTTCCGTGCTCCCAATCGTACCTGGTGCCTCCCTCTCACTGAAGCTCATGATGTTGAGGTAAGTCACAATGTGGCAATTATTGTGAGAATTTGTCCAAAACTTCTTGTGATTGGATCTTAAAAATGCTTTCGGTGAGCATTGGATCGCTAGACTGCTCCAATCTTAGCCATGGATCCGCTCTCAACAACCACACCATGCCAATCAGAGACGTGGTGTTGCAGCGGGGTCACGTCAACCAGTACCTAGAGTCGGACCTTTGTCAATATGCAGCATGGTGGTTGGGTACAAAAGTATGATGCTACCTTTAGTTTCTAAAATGATGAAGAAGAAGTTTCTAAGCATCTTCCTTGCGAATTATATCGCAATATTATTCTAAGCATGCATATGCCCCTCTGAGAGTATCCAATTCCAGCACCCTTCATTCAGCACCATAGCAGACGTCTCTGACATTAAATTGTGTACCAAGACTCTTGGTATCAAGGCCAGAATGCAATTCCTGACAAGTCCGGCACTTGGCTCACCCCAAATCCCATCAACGTTAGCTCCAACAAATTCACCTTTCAAATCATCACAACTGGTCCATATAATACAGGTGGTAGTGGCATGGTTTGCTTCATCTCTCGTTTTGACAAAGCCCCCAACAATAGTAATGGTAGATTCTTCGGTCTCTTGTACCCACTTGCGGTGGCAGAAGAACATAAATTCTTTGCTCTTGAATTCGACACCTGATTTGAATGATCCGAGCGCCAGCCACATCGGGATCGAAGTTAATTCTTTGGTCTCCCTCAATTACACTGACACAAGTCTACCCACAGCTGTATCTCTACAGCAATGACACATTTACAGCAACGATTTTTTATGACTCTCTCACAAACCTCATCCAAGTGTGGATGAAAAATTCCTCGTCTTCTGATGAACGTGAGTCTCAAGCTTTACTACTAGAGCTTTCTTACAATCTGTCTGGTGTTTTTGAAGACTTCATGTATGTGGGGTTCTCAGCAACAAACATGTGGGTGAGCATGGCATGGAAGGGCATGTTGTTAAGTCCTGGTCTTTTTCTAGTGAGGATCTCAAGGAACCTGGTAAAGATGTAAAGGTGATTGTAGCCATTTCTATAACACTTCCCATCCTCTTTGCATTGGGCTTAATATTTGGTATAGCTGTGTTCCTCGTCAAGAGGAGGAGGGAAAAGAGAATGAATCGTCTGCCATCAACCGTACGACTGGTGGGCAGAGAGAGTGGCCGCACTATAGTGCTTGGATCCGGTCATTGCACCTTGCTGCGCTATAGCTACAAAGAGCTCAAATGATCTGCTCATGATTTCAGTGAACAGAGCAAGATTGGCAAAGGTGGATTTAGCATTTTATATAGAGGTACCTTGGCAGATGGATCGGTAGTGGCAATCAAGAGACTGAAGGAGGGTGTGAGAAAGGAGGCGGAGTTTTTTGCAGAGATGAACATCATCAGTAGCATTCGCCACCGTAATCTCTTGCAATTGCAGGGGTGGTGCTACGAGAAAGGCGAGGCAATGCTGGTGTACAATTACTTGAGCAACGGAAGCTTGGAGAGATATCTGTACAGCGAGAGAAAAGGAGAATTGCAAAGTGACACCAGATTGAAGATCCTTGTAGGAGTGGCTTCTGCATTGGAGTATTTGCATGGTAATCTAGGGGAATGTGTGTTGCATAGGGATGTAAAGGCCCGGGGGATTCACTAGTAGTACTAGGAAGATGTCACCTGCGTGCACCAAAACTGCTATTTCACCCCCTATATACGGTACCCTCCTTTGTAAAATCTACATTTTTGGCCTCATAAACCTCCCCTATTGTACACTCACGTGACACCATACGGTGACCCTTAGTGAAGACCGCGGGTGTAAAGGCTGCCAATGTGTTGTTGACAAAGGGGTTTGAGCCAATGTTAGGCGATTTTGGCCTTGCACGTCTCGTCGCCCATGATGAGGGTGCCGTTAAAATGACTGTTGTGGGCGTTGCACCCGAGGTTGTTTATACAGGTAGGTTTACCGACAGGGCAGATGTGTACAGCTTTGGAGTACTTGCTCTTGAGATGGTATGGATGTCCTGCCATAATACAATCTAGTTTGCAACAGGAGGAAGCCCGAATCGTAGACTATGCGTGGATGCTTCACCAAAGAGACCAGCTCATGGAGGCCCTTGACCCTTGCATGAGCATGGAGGACAGTGCACAAAAGGAGCAGCAATGGAGATCTGTATTGCATGTGGCACTCATGTGCTGCAACCCTTCACCAGAAGCTCGCCCCACAATGAAGCAAGTATACCAAGCTCTCAAAGGAGATACTGGGCTCCTACTTAGCCAGCCTCTTCCAGCAACAAGGCCTTTGTATCCCACATTCCCAAATTGGCCATCTCTATCATCTGCGTCCTCGACCACATCAACATCTGGATTGGGTGTCACAAATTCTTGGTCCAAAGGCCGGTGGTCCTTCAAGGACAGCAATATTCAAATGAATGGGTGTGTGCCATGAAGAGCCCCACTTGTAGCCTGGATGTACGATATTGATTAGGTGTCGATTCAAAAGAGACATAGCTCTTGGGACTCTTAGGCTCTGATTTCTTCATGTACACCTATCACAAGAAGTTTTGGACACCTACCTAGCTGGGTACGATTGGGGGCAGGCACGGCCGGTCCGGTGGTCCTCTGCCCCCAATTGTACCTAGCTAGGTATGTGGTGCCTCTCGAGCAGAAGCTCATGATGTTATGCATCGTATGAAAAACACTGAAAAAGACTGTTTTCCTACATGAGAAAATTTATAAATCTTCTTGTGTATAATATACATCTATGTATATGTAGATGGTTGCAGATGCTGTATACATAGATACATACATACATATATATGTGGATGGCTGCACACGCTGGCTTACTTGCTGGGACATGGGCTGCTTGTGCTGGACATCCATTGTTGCGCCCCGTTATGCAGGCTGGGATTTCGCCATGGCCTTGTCAAGTCTTGCAGGCTTCTGCAGGTTCTTGGTTCTCATGGTCTGTTATTTGAGGGGCCAGTTGAGGTCAACCAGCTACCGTCGAGACATCAGTCCATGCTTTTGATTTGCATCGACTCTAGTGTTGGGTAAGCTGATCAGCTCGCGGGGTGGCGTACTGGCACATGCAAAAACTTGTGATGCTTGAGGCGGGTTCGAACTCCCCACCTTCGCAATCTTACCAAACCGGCCTTTAGCAGTTAAGACGAGGGTCTGAGCTTGCCTTGAAGAAATCTGGTAGAATTTTACAAATTTTGACCTATGAACCAGAAGAGTTTTACATGTTCCCGTTTTCTCTAGTTGGAAAAAAAATTGTGAGCCCTAACCATTACATCAATATTGCTCGCAATTTCATAATCCATTGCCTACCACAAAATACATAGTAAACTTCCGATTTCCCCGTCGCCATAGTTCACACATGGTTTACACAATGTTCACTAATGGATCTCATGTTGTTCACACATCTTGTGTGGCTCACGTTTAGATTACGATCTGATCACAACAAGATCACATCCCATACTATGCACACCATGATCACAACAATGCATATTCGTGATCCAACAGCGTAGATGATGCCGCTTGCACCTTTTGACATGGCCCATTGATCCCCATGTGAATTGGTAATGGGGAATAACTAGGGGAGGGTAGTCACTTCCCATTAGAAGCGACAACAATACCGTGGAAACGCATTGCAAAAAACACCAACTAATTAGAGGTGGACCCTACAAGAATCTCCAGCAGTTGGTGATGCTTTTTGGTGCATGTGTGCACCGCAACACAGAGAGAACTGCAAATGAAACAGTTGATAAAATCATAAGGCATGCTCATTTGCTCATTGGATTTGTTAACACTATAGCGAAAATAAAGTAAGGGTGTGCTAATGGTAGCTATGCATGAATTGAAAGGGTCTATGAAATAGATGCTACTGAAAGTTTGATCACGCTAGGGCTTCCCACTTTACACAATATCCTCTTTGCAAGCCATCTACATAAAGTGCTTAGGGCCATCCTTTGAGATGTGCTGCAAGCACAAAGTAGAGAGAGGTATCCCAATCGTGAGATACAATGATAGGACATCGTCCAATTCAAATCAAGAGAATCAAGCCCCAATCCTGTTAAATATGGTGATTTTGGAGGAAATTTCCCATAACATATGATGGAGGAAATTTTAGATCCTCACATAAAATTCCCAGTCCCGTTAAATATGGTGATTTTTTGGAGGACTTTCAAGGAAATTTCCCATAATATACGATGAAGGAAATTTCAGATCCTCACATAAATTGTGATTGTTCTCATTATATTGAAATTGAAGAAGTGCCAAAGGAGAAAGTTACCGCACTAGAATTAACAGTGAGTAAATCTCGACTAAATCCATCAAAAAACCAATGAAACCCTTGTTTGAGAAGTTGGCAATGAAGGAGGATCCCATTCAGTGGGATGTTCACAAAGAAATTAGGATTGGGCTTGTAAAGGAAATAAACAATATCTAGGAATGGGATTTTATATAAGTCTCTATCATGTACTTTTCTTTAATAATGGAAGTTTTTGGTGCTAGCTATGAGCTGCTGAATATAATTTCTTGTAGGTGATTACCAAGTGTCGGTACTTGGCATTT
Source organism: Adiantum capillus-veneris (assembly GCF_014529385.1). Classification (NCBI taxonomy): domain Eukaryota; kingdom Viridiplantae; phylum Streptophyta; class Polypodiopsida; order Polypodiales; family Pteridaceae; genus Adiantum; species Adiantum capillus-veneris. The sequence continues at coordinate 18,607,750 of NC_140953.1, forward strand.
TTCTCAATGGATGGTAATTACTAGTAGTCTTTACCTTTCTCTAATCTCCATGGGTATATTTGTCTCATGCTATGTTTATTGGAGCTAATGGTTATACTATCTTGTGGGTGATTTTTGACCCTCCTCTCTCTCTCTCTCTCTCTCTCTCTCTCTCTCTCTCTCTCTCTCTCTCTCTCTCTCTCTCTCTCTCTCTCTCTCTCTCACACACACACACACACACACACACACACACACACACACACACACACACACACACACTTGGTCAAAACATCTGATCAGGATAGCATCTGGAGGGGTTCTGATTGTGCTCGGAATCACTGTATCTAGCTAAAAACTGTGACATCCAACTATTTGCACTCAATTTAAATTTGAGTTGTTTACCTTATTCTTTACTATACACCTTCCACAATGATTACTCCTAACTTTTGCTATGATGGCTAAATGGAGCTATCCACTATGTTGTCTTGGTTAGCATTTAAGGAGTGCCTCTAATAAACTAATTGGGAGCAGTCCCTTGTGGATTTAACCCATAGAAAGTAAAACAGTAATAACAAGCCCTTAAGTTTCTAAACCCTAAAGGGTAAATATTACCCCCATCCCTATATCGTGCCTCCTGGCTCAATTCACTACAAGGAAATCTATGCACTATCTGTAGCCACAGATCCCCTTCACTTTTTGATGATGTTGGCGGCCTAGAAAGGCATGTAGCTCAACCTTTTTATAATATCTCCTCCTCTTTGGGGCCCACTCACAATCCCGATGTGGAGTGCGCGCATTGGATGGCTTGCAGGATGTGGCCATACTTGGCATGCTGTTTGGGTGATGATTACTGACACGCTTCTTTGCAGACACATACCCATCCACTACCCCTATATTAAGGTGAGGGGTTCTTTCCTTCACTTAGACTTGGGGTTGTCTTTTGCCTTTTAGCATATAGGAAAAGCTGCTATGATTTAGGTTTTGGGTATTGGGATTTTGATATATCTTGCCCCATGCAACTTTATATGGGCAACTTGGTTGTGCTGGTTAAAGAAAGAGGGATTGAGAGAGCAAGATGACATTGGAATTGTATTTGGCTTGCCCCTGGCACTTTGGAGATTATTTTAGGATTACTTCTACTCACAACTTTTACATTTCACTCAAAAATCTCAGTTTTTGCTCTATTGGATGATTATGACAGATTTTTCTTACTTCAAATATTGAATGATATATTTTTTTAACTGAAAGAGAGTATTGAATGTGACTGGTTTTGATGGTCTCCAATCCTGCTCACTTAAGAATTCATCAAAATTAATCTATGCATTCTCTGTAACAGTTTTGGTTGCTTATCATAAAAAACTTATGCATGAAAATTGATTTTTTACATGCTACTTGAGAGGGGTTTAATATTGTTACATGGGGAAGGTTGGTGGCCTTGGCTTGCTAACTAGAATTTGATATATGTGCTTCAATAAGAGATGGCCTGCAAGTCAAATAATGACCACAAAAAAACCAGTAATAGTACCATAGTAATGCTCCCAAAGGAAACCACCTTTACCAGGTAATGACTAGTCATCACAGCCGACCACTGTAGTGGTCCTTACCAGACTGAAGAAAGAGGAACTCAACCAACCAAATAGAGGTCCAACCACTTATATGATGCCATGCTAAGTATAGTCACCCAAACTATCTAAGTACACCATTTGTTTAGTACAGACATTTTTATGAAACAACGCTTTACCATTTAATTAAAAAATGATGGGAACGAAATTATTGATGCTAAGCTTAGTGACCAGCCTAAGTTGGCTGAGTTGTAAGCTCCATGCTTGGTGCAACAGAGGTGAAGAAAACACACAGGCCTCACTCTTGACACACGTAAAACACAGCAAAGCTAAATGAGGGGCAGAATGAACTCTCACCTCTTTAAATAGAGGAAGGATTGGTTTGAGATGGCCTGCTTTATGGCTGGCTGTGGCTTTGGCTCTGGCTAATACTTCTCTAACCTTGGAAAATTACTTCTCTGGGATGATAATTCAGCTAATATTTTAAAACTCAATCTTTTATGGTGTAATACTTGTGAATATGCTTACCTATTGCAAAGTACTGGCCTTTATCTGGTCTCATAATATTCCTAGTTGATTTCAACCTTTTTCCACTATCTTGCTTACCCAACAAAATCTTTTACTTCGAGGCTCGGATTCAATAAATCTTCTGGGCTCATTTCTAGTTGCTGAGCCAATATATATCTTCTGCTTTGATGGTTAAAACTTTGGATTTTGTATAAATTCTTAACATATGATGAATCATCATTTTTTTGATAATCTGGTATAGGACTAACATACCTTGATTACAATAATTTGGGAGCTTGCTTTTGTATTAAAAATAATTTGGGTACAAAGAAATTTCTAACCATTATATTTTACTATGGGTAGTTGGCTTGATCTATATGAATGGCTCAACCTCGGAGCATATTTTAAAGATAAGGATACAAAACTTTGCATTGCATGCAAGGTCTTTCCATACATTCTTAGATAAAGCAATACATAGAATAATATGGATTATTCAACATTTGTTACAGTAAATGGTTAATTAAAAAAAAACCAACGGTGCTACTCTAGCAGGAATATATTTTCAAAAAAATCCTTGAGATTTTTTAATATGTAGGACAATAGCTAGTCTAACAATTTTTAAGTTTGACATGGATAACAACGTAAACCGATAGATTCTTTGAAGCCTACCATACGTAGCCAAGGTTAACATATCTCTTGTCTTGACTATATGGATGCAAGTGAGACTTCGATCTTGGCTTAAAAAGGTTTAGCTTGTTACAGTCCGACTTTGAAAACACTTGATGATTCAATTGGGATAGTTCTGATAACTTTGTATAAGCTCATTTGGAATGATACTTCATTCTTATTATATTATACAGTTATGAATCAAAGATTGACTTGTTTCTTGTTTCTGTAAAAATCTTGCCTAGACATCTTAAGCCAGTCGTCTTTTGAACATCCTGTTCCTTGGTGTGTATTTATTATAATTAAAATAGTTACACACACACACACACACACACACACACACAATCTTATGGCAATATGCCTTAGTGAGTTCATAACAACCCTGGATGGGAAACTGGCCTTGGTTATAGGGACTTACCTTGCTACTTGTTCTAATCTTATGCCATGGAAACTCATCTTATTTAGACTAATATTTTGGGATGGGGGCTCTTTGTGTGGGAACTTGTACTATCACCCACCACTTTAAATGTGAAATACCAAATGTAATTATCTCTTGTACTCCCTCATGATCTGCATCAGAGCCGACCTTTTTTGTGTATTTCCATCCTTCTCCTTCTTCCCTGGGTGAAAGCGTGGTTTGGTGGTACAAAAAAGGACCTGTTTTACTTCTACCAATGAGAAAGTGGGGACTAGTAAATTTTTTGTAGTTTAGGTCAAAACTTTTCGGACCTTGTGTTTTTAGATTCTTCTTTTGAAGATCTATCCACTGATATATAGTACGATAGGATGTTTTTCATGTGACATGTAGAAATTGTAACTCAAAGATTTGTCAAAGGTGTTGTCAAGGACAGTCCTTTTTGTACCACCAAAGCATTCTTTTAGCCCCCTCTATATGTATCGATCTTTGTCTCCTTTAAAGCCGCGTGGTAGCATGACTTTTTATATCGAGCTTGATCCTATTTGACCATACCTCCTAGAACGGGCTCAACATTTGTGTTATCTCCCCTACGCCGATGCTAAGGCAATACTCACAATGCTTCCATATACATTCCATGAGCTCTTGCACACTCGATTGGAATGTGGATTCTCTAGCTGGCTTACTACGATATTGTGCAGATTTCAAAGATCCTCCTGTTGGCTTTGGTTAATTCTTTGCTAGTCTCAAGGAGGCTGAGGGGACTCGACTGACATATGGGTTGCATATTTAACCAAGGTGAGGGTTTTCTACACCCTCACTTAGCCTTCATTTTTTGTTTTTGGTTTTTTAAAATGTTAAGGAAAGAGATGATCACTGTGTGCAATTTTGGTGGTCCAAAACCTGCGTAATGGCATTGATCGAGCAACCTCCTGCTTCTCAAGTTGTTAACTAACTACCTATCATTATTTACTATGTAAAATGGCTGATATTGAGTTTCTGACTTGAACTAGTCGTCGTAAAATAGGGGATGTCATCTCGTCTATTTGTGTACTCTCATTTGTTTGGGTTAGAGGGCCTGAGATTGATTGAGCAATATGTGGCTCCTTCTCTGGCTTGGGTTTTTCAATTATATTGAAAATTGAAGCATTAGAAAAATGGTAATGGCTAAGCCAATCTCTCTTAATGATGTATTTTCTTTGGCATTAAGACTAGGGAGCGGGTATTGGTTTTTTAATACATCGAATAGGGCTTCTCTTTGCTGTGGATAAATCTCTGAATGGCTTGGTAAGTAGCCAGTGGGGCAGGAAGTGGTATTATCTCTGTATGGACCACAAAAAAACAACATTATGCTGCATGGCACCAATGGTTTGATTAATTACAAAAAATTTTAAGGGTAGGGATAGGCATATGACACTTGGATCAGAAGGGGTAGTGGCATTTTGATTAGAATGTTAAGTTATTTAAATAACTATTTAGTGGCTCTAAGAATTGGGGTATATAATAACCTTATTTATTACCTACAATAGACTCACTTGTATCTGAAAGGAGTGACGACCTTAATTTGTAATTGCAAGGAAAAAATGGAATGTAAAAAGAAACAAAAAACATATTTTCAAAAGAAAAAAGATTAAGCTAAAAATACTTGGGACAATAGGTTTTATGTTAAAAAAGTTGTAAGATGGATATGGATAACAACTGATAAAGTCCATTGACACCTGTAAAATGCATTCAAGGCTAACATATATGTTGTCTTGTTTGAATGGATGCAGGTGAGGACTCTATCTTTTCTTGGATTCTTTTTGGCATTGCTGCTGTCTGTTACTAATGTACCTGACTCTTGCACATTATGGAATGATATGTAATGACTACCCCTTCAACAAAAACACTAGAATGGGATCTCATTCTTATATCTATGTACAAAATAATTCAAAGATTGAGTTGTTTTTGTGCTAGTTGTATTTTGAACTATTATTTTCTTTTATGTATTTGTATTAATTTAAAATAGCAACACACACGTCCTAGACACAAGGTTCTCCCAGTTTTTTGGGTGAACCGGTACGCTCGATTTAGACATTGTCGAACTATAGGGCTAGGTCGGACCCAGTGTCTATAACTCCTGGTTAGCTTGGATGGTGTTAGGTGGTCCTTTCGTAAACTATAATTCAAGATTCCTGCTCACAGCTATCGTAGTCTTTGGACTTTGCCGGTTATTGGGTTGCAGGTCTATCCACCAACTCTAACCTTGATTTTACATTATCTTTCAGGTACACACTCCGTATAAAATGATTGCTTGCATGAGAGTCATCCAGGACCCAGAAAAACATGCAAGGATTTTAGAACAAATTAGACTCTACATAAAAGATCGTCTCTCTAAAAAACCCATGCCCCTAGATCTAGACCCTTTCTTGCCCGCAAAGCCAAAAGCATTCTAATCTCTTACCCTAAATAATGGCCTTCTTCTAACTCTTCAAAACGTTTGTTACAGGCCATATCTCTCTCCCAAGGTCTGGGGTTATCTTTGGAACCTCTTTTTGTGGCGACCTCCCTTTTCTATGATGTATAAGCAGCTTCGAAGCCTCACAACTTATCCACAAATCGACCCTTACTTTTGACAAAAAGTCTTCTATTTTACACATGGTCTCTTTTAATGATTGCATCAAAATTCTAGCTAATTTAAATAAAGATGGTAATGAAGATGTAGATATGATCTCCCAATACATTGCATAACTAGCTATGCTTGCCATGCAATACAACCCAGAGTTGGCTCAAGTTTCCTCCTCTGGAGCAGAACTGTCCAATTTTCTCAAGAAGTTATGCAGCCTCAATCCCACTTTTATTAGTACCCCAATTATCCCACAATTTGGTGGCATCTTCTGTAGGGATAGTGCTACTCTATAAGCTATCACGGAATTTCAAAACAACCTTTGCTCTCTTAGTGACTCCAATCTTTTGAAAATGGTTCCCAAAGTTTCTAAATTCTTTCCTTTTCTTCTAGTCAGACAAATTGAGGTAGAATGTTTTGGGGTTGACCATCAACTTTGGGTCCTTCCCAACAAAGCTTCTTGGCACATATTCTTAGTGAAACATGGGTTTATCTGGCCAACCTCCCCGCTTCCATTATGGAGGACTACAGACTCAAAGTTCTTAAAGGTGGAAAATTCCTTGAAAAAAGGGGAGCTAATTAAGGCACCTTATAAACTAAATTTTATTGACCACTCCAAGTGTTCGTCTAATGCTGGTCTATATATTCACACGGAACTTGGAAATATGGAGTTTGCCAAGAGCAACCCAGACTTCTACACTGAGTCTATTTGGAATTTCTTTTGACCTTCCATAAAGTGTGTAAGCAAGTTTTTGGACCCTAAAGCCTCGTGTGAGTCCACTATCATGTGGTTTGACCATGCCATTTGGTTTATTCTTAATCAGTTAGAACAACTCTTCCTTGAGAAACCTGTTGACTTTCATATATCCCTCATTTGCTCTTGGTTGGGTGGACAAGCCAAACCACAGGTCATTGCTCAAATTTCTTTTAATACCTTCCATGGCTTGATGCTTGATATTCTTAAGGAACTCAAATCAAAAGAACCTGACACTTATCTCACCACTTATGCCAACTACAAGGGAGTCAAAATTATTACTGGACTGCTCAAGCCTTGCATTGAAGATGAGGATTCTCCCTCACTTAAAAGACCTAACTCTTTAACCACCCCTAATAGATCTTTCACTTCCTTTCTAACACATGGCACTTCTTCTAGCTTCAATAGAGGAAAATCTCGTAGCTTTACTAGAGGGAGAGGAAGAAACACACCCATCAGACACCTCCTTGACATGTGACCTTTGTACCATGCAGGTGATTTTTGGCCCTTATGGAAGGAAGCATCTCTCAAAAAAGACTTCTACGACAAAGCTTATCTATATACACTGTTTGTTCCAGAATGATCTCCTGGATTGGTTTTCACCCAAGTCTATCTTTTGTGAGTGTTTTGATTTACGTTTTGGTAACCATGAAATGTTAGATAACGTCTTAATTGGATGGACATATCATCAGCTTATTAAAATTCTAGTCTACAACAATGACTTTTTACGCCAGAATACTGTCCTAGACTACTCTTGTGAAAGGTTTGATGCTTTTTGTGAAGAATTTGATGATTTAGGCAAGGATGTCTGTACTTGTGATCTTATGTTGATTGGTGACCCTATAGTCCAAAAAATCATTGCTAATAAAGGATTAAATCACATTCCAACCTTCCCAAAAAAACCCATACCTTGCCCTCCCAGCTTTACTTAGTTGTATGACTGAACTAGTCAATACTCTCCGACTGGAGAAGACACTCCTGCTAGACTTAACCAAATTGGTGCAACAGTTTTTGACAAAAAGTAACCCTTTTTCCAAACACTCTAGTAATCTTGGGTATTCCCTTGAGTCAGCCAAATTACCTGTATTATTTTTGACCTACAAACATCACAAACACAAGTTTCGATGGATATTGATGCCTCAAATGGTATCTTTACTGATATTAATAAGGATATTACTTTATGCCTTGACCTTTATTAACCAAATTTTAATTTGTATGTGCATCAAAACAAAAGCTATGTTTATACTTTCTCAAAATCCATTGCAATCCCTTTTGGCTGGTCAAAAACTTCACAGAGGTTATTCTTAACCTCCCTAGTGAAATCTTTCATCTTTTCTTTGCTGACGTTACACAATGTTACAAAAAATTTCCTCTTAGTGGCTGGGATACAGGATTGAAAAATGTTTTGAAAAAAATGACTAAGATTGCATTTAGCCACTCTCAGTTAAGAGGAATTTCCCACATTCCTCTCGCCAATAAACCTACATGGATGAAGAAATCTAACTCACTGCATGCCTCCCACTTTGACGAGAATAAACTTAATAACATCATTTCATGGCTTCTTGATAATTGTTTAGTACACTTTGGTAGCCATTGCTATTATAAACAAAGCCTCGGGATACCAATCAGATTTTTTTGCTCACACCTTATGTGTAACTTATACCTAGCCTTTTTTGAATATAAATGGTTCCATGAAACCATGAAAAAGAAAGATACCAGTCATAAACTTTCTCTATTTAATCAGACCTATAGATACATGGATGATATACTTAGCCTCAACAACTGAACCTTCTTTGACGAGATCAACTTGATAACTCAGACTACTTTAAGATCGAGCTAAACACATGTATTAGTCTACTTACATGATCTTATAATCTTCTTCTAACTGCTTCTCGGCATGGGAAGACATCAACCATCTCATTCACAAATTTTGCCTCAATGGCTTCAAGAGAAACGATCTAATTAATACTATCACTAAGGCTATTTCATTGAACAACTGGCCTAAGACTTGATTGCACCAATCTCATTTCTTTAATTAGGTAGTAGGCCCATACACAATGGGCCCACTTCCGACCCATTGTGTATGGAGCTTGGGATAAGGTGGGTGCACGCGCGCGCGCACACACACACACACACACACACACACAGGTATTGCTATTACGCCACAGTTGATTGAACCTAGGCCCTCACACTCTCTCCCTCAAATACACTAGAAGCTTGGGGGTTTCCCTTCACCAAGTTCTTGTTATAGCTACTAATATTTAAAGCATGTTTTTAGTAACTAAGGAAACCTGGGACCTTGAGCATTTTTTTATCCTAAACCCTCATGACACATTAAATATATTTTAAAAAAGGGGGGTTTCCCCGCGGGAACTAATGTTCCTCTCTCTTGCGGGGTGTTCCAGACTTGGTGGCTTCTTGACCCTCGTGGGATTACACCCTTAATGGGAGCGTGATAATTCTCAACTGTTTGGACATGGCAGTTAAAGTTGTCTTAACCTCACCTTATTCTTATGAGATGTGTTCATGACCTTACTATCTCCTCTCCCTCCTTCCCTTGTTGCATAAACTTTGTCGAGTGCATACAGGCACCCCGCCCTGCTGTGCATTCACCTACCCTTCCCCTCTCTCTCATCTCCAATTGTGTTACCCATGGCAACCGCATGGGGTGTGCTGCTGCCTAGAAACTAGCACCTCAGATTGTGGGGATTCGCTGCCTTGTAAACTCATGGTGCTCAACCATATGACTTTGCTATAAAAGAGGTGAGGGTTGCTTTGGCCCCTCAGTTATCCTTGTTTGCATTTGTGTGTGTATGTGAAAGAGAGGAGAGTGTGCATTGCTGTTTGCTAAGAATTATGGATTTGGTGGAACAATTATCTCAAGTTGGTGATTTTCAAGTTCTGGTTCGTACCTTTTGCTTGGGCTTCTTTACTGCACCTTGCGCATACTTTATGTTTTTCTAATAAAATGTCGTCATACTGGCATTAATGTGTCAGTAGATGATTCTCATTGCCTTTTGGTGTTTTTCTTGGCTTGCATATGACGTAAACTGATAATTTGACGCTAGTTTTTTTGGGTAAAAAAAAGGGGGGGGATGGCACCTCGCCCACATTCTCAATCATGTTGTGATTACTTAAGTTGAATAGGCCTTACTGCGTGTACTACCCATCTGGGGGGTCACAACTTGTTATCTTTGCATACTGAAAACTGCCGCATGATTGGCTTGATACATGGCATAATGGTTGTGCTACACCTGACTGCGTAATCTGTACATTCATTGTTTAAAGGGTTTTTACCTTGCTCAACACAAAATTTGCTTTTTTTTTTAATGGCCTAGGCTCAACCAATTATGGCTAGCAGCAGTACCAATGTTTGCATGTCTGTCTGCTTGATATAGTTTTCCATAATATACACATACTCTCTTGAAAGGTTTCTTTTGGCTTTTTATACTAGCAGTTTTGTTCACAAACTAGGCACTTGGCATTTGGTACAGTCGCCTGTCCTAATTGCATACTAAAGGTATTCATATATGGTTTTTTAAAGAAAAAATCATGGATGTCGAGTTTTCTACTTGAACTAGGAAAAATAGGGGATGTCATCTCGTCTATTTGTGCACTCTCAATTATTTGGCTTAGAGGGCTTGAGATTGATTGAGCAATATGTGGCTCCATCTCCGGCTTGGGTTTTTCATAGATTCTTAAAATTGAAGCATTTAAAATATGGTACTGGCTTAGACAATGTCTCTCAATGATGTATTTTCTTTGGCATTAAGACTAGAGAGTAGGTAGAATGTACCTGACTCTTGTCACATTATAGAATGATCTGTACTGACTACCCCTTGAACAAAAACACTTGAATGGGACCTCATGCTTATATCCATGTACAAAAAATATTTCTACAAACGCAACAAACTGGCAAAATTAAGATGCCCAAAACATGCATGCCAAAGTTTTGCATCTAAAATAGCCTTTGAATCCACAACTGCATTTGCAAAATTCTACCCACACTTGTCATACAAAGCAAGCTTATACAACCCAGGACACAAAATACTAGATGCAACGATTTCAGCATTAAAACTGAGATCATGAACTGTACATCTGTCATCCACAAACTTCACAACAAGACCAAGTCTAGCGAGTGCAGATACATACAAAAGGTTCTTTTTTTCCCCAGGTACATAAAGCGCATCAACAAGTGTGAAAGAACTACTATTTGTAGTAGTTTGCACAATCTTTCCAACTCCCTAGACTTGGATAAGAGGCATTGGTGGCGCAAGTGAATGTAGTCCCATGAGGGACAAACTTGAGAGAGGTAAACAAGTGACGATGTGAAGTAATGTGCTTTGTAGCACCACTATCAAAGTACCACACATGTGAATCTATAGCAATTGACATACATGCATCATGAACAGAAGGATCATAAGTGCACTATGCATTAAATGTCCACTCTGCATCTACATCAGCATCACAATATCCTTCCATAGAAGATTCTAAAATAGCTCCACTTGTAGTGGAACTAGCCTCTTTCTTCTTGGCCTCTTTTGGCTTCAATTTAGGACACTGCTTAATCAAGTGATCATTCGCTTTGCAATAATGGCAACACATCTTCTGTTTGCCCTTTTCACCATATTCCTAGACGCGGTATTGCCAGTAGCAAAAGCATTAGGAACCGGTGATTTGCCACTAGATGACAAACCAAACATAATTTTCAAGTTGTTCGTACAACTGCCATGCACTACAAGAGGTACTTCACATTAGCGACGCTCGTAGTGCGACGCTCAAAAGTGAAAATCCATGGCGTCGCTATGAGCATCGCTGTAGGCATCCTTATTTTCTTTGTTGCATAGTGACGCTCATAGCGACGCCGACATGGGTAAAAAATAAACCGAGAGTGTGAGAAACTCAGATCTCAGATTTGAGTTTTCGACGCTCAAGCAAAATAGGTAACCCGCACTCTCCCTCTCTCTCTCTCTCTCTTTCTCCACCCCCCCCCCCCCCCCCCCCACACACACACACACACGAGGAGAGGAAGGAGAGCCAGGTATGCTTCTTCCCTCTTGTCTCTCTCATGTTCCCTTCCCCTCTTTCTCTCTCTCTCCCTCTCTCTCTCTCTCTCTCACACACACACACACACACACACATTGTGTCTTTGAGAGAGAGAGAGAGAGAGAGAGAGAGAGAGAGAGAGAGAGAGAGAGCACATGCATAAACAAAAAGCACATACACACACACACACACACACACATGCATAAACAAAGAATGCATACACACACATTGAGAGAGAGAGAGAGAGAGAGATAATTAAAAAAAGTAGAGAAAATATGAAATGAAATGTTATATTAAGATTTAGGGTTAGGTTAGATTTAAAATTACATTTAATTAAAATTAGGTTAGATAATTAAGATCTAAGATTAAGTTAGATTACATTTAACTTATATTCAAAATTTATGCTAAATTTAAAATTAGGTTAGACTAAGATTAGGTTAAGATTTAAATTAGATTTAAGATTAGGTTAGATTACATTTAGATTTATGTTTATGTTGAGTTTAAGGTTAAGTTAGATTTAGATTTACGTTAGATTAAGATTATGTTAGATTCAAAATTAGGGCAAGATTTAAGATTAGCTAGCTACGTTAGATTTAAGTTAGACTACATTTAGGTTTAATATTTAAGATTGGATTAGATTTAGGTTTATGTTGAGTTTAAGATTAAATTAGATTTAGATTTAAGATTAAGACAATATTTAAGATTAACTAAATTGGATTTAGATTTAAGTTAGATTACATTGAGGTTTATGTTAGATTTAAGATTAGATTAGATTTAGGTTTAATTTGAGATTAAGATAAGATTAGATCTAGATTTATGTTTGATTTAAGATTATATTAGATTTAGGTTAGATTTTAGTGCATGTCAATGAAGGCTTTGCCCAAAGAGCAAACACTAGTTACACAACAATATGTATATTCCCATCAAAATCTGACACCTATTAATTAACTCACACTAACCATATTCAATTAGCGGCGAATCACCATATGTTCAATTAGGTTAGATTTAAGATTATATTTTGGATTTAGTTTTTATATTAAAGTCTACCTTTGGAATTATTGTAAAAAAATTAGAGTTAGGTGAACGGTGATCCCTCTCTTCCTCTTTACGGATGCGACCTTAAGTTGGAAAGCTTTCAACGGCATGATACTAAGATTGGAGGCCAACATGTAATGTGCTAAGTAATCCCTCGAACAAAGATCTGCTGTGAAGAGATGTTAAGATGCTGTGAATTGCTACAGCTAGAGAAGAGGCAAAGGGGTTTCGTCCAATACATGCACTATCATGTAGACGTGGGTGTGTAGAATTCTCGTACCCACAAATATAGGCATTGACCAATAAAGACGAGATTATAACCTGGTGGTTCTGATCTCCGTGCACCTCTAGACCGAGGTGTGCGGGGATTGGACATGACTAGAGAATGTGAGGTGGTTTACAATCTGAACACAGAGAGAGAGAGAGAGAGAGAGAGAGAGAGAGAGAGAGAGAGAGAGAGAGAGAGAGAGAGAGAGAGAGATAAGACGGAGGATGCCAATAGAAGATTAAATTTATGTCCAGATTATAAGGTTTTTACCTTCATTCTGTGTAGTGACTAGGATGTGGGGCCGTCCAACCGAAACACCTATCTCTCAACAAGGACTAGCATGCTGTGCGACGAACAAAAGCGTTTCTTTGCAGCACGTTGTCGTGCTGTGACACGTACATAGTGGGAACGCATGCTACTGGATTTATCCTGTAATTTTTTAGATACATAATTATCTTTCCTATAATGTACATATGCATATTTAAGTATAATAATAAGCCTTCTATCTCATCCTATTATTTATCTCAAGGGTAATGTATTCTTACTTTACCATCAAAAAATACTATGGGAAAAGTGTCAATAGCTCCACCTCTTTAACTTGGGGCAAAAAGCATTGATTCTTTATTTCTACTATCTCATTATCATCTCACACCCTAGCTAGATCCTATATCTAGGGTAAACTCCAATATATATATATTCTATGTATTTTTCATATTTTTCTTATATTTCTTTTTAAATAGCTACTAGGAGAGAATCATATCCGAGTGGGACACTAGGTGGCATGATTTCAAAGATACACTTATTTTAATGCATTATTGCAAGCATGATTACAAAACTTTGTCAAGGAGCAATGTCATGCTTTCATATGGCATGAGGTGTCCTTTGGAATCAAATGAAAGTCTAAGCTAAGGGGACCACATGAAGACTTTTGCTGCCATAAATGGACCCTATTTTGATGAATTTTTTACACAAGGTTCCAATCTGAATTGGAAAATGATTTAAAAATGAAAAACGTAGTTAATGAGCTGAAGTTTCTGCCCATATTTTTACTTTTTTATTTGGAGCCACGGTTGAGGAGATATGATCAAAATAATGAACCCCAGTCTGCCCACATCATGCAGGGACAGCTCATTTCCAACTTTTCCAATTCCTGTTCACACTGGCTCCTCTCTTCTTGTGTAAACCCTTGTGGGTTCCCTTCACCTATAAAAGGGGACCTCTTCTTCCTTGGAAACAACTCAAGCATTCAAGCCATGGATGAGAGGAATTCTTGAGGGAGTGAGTAGTAATGCCTAATTGTACTTATCCCCATTAACATAAGCCCAAGCCTACACTTTCTCCTAGAGGAAAACTAGCCATTCTTGTACGCCATCCTTGGAGGATCAACTCTAATCAAAGAAGGTGTTGTACTTGGCGTATCAATCAACGTTGAATTCTCCCCTCTTCTTCTCTCTCCCATCAATAATGGTGCCGAAGGGTTTCAAGTAAGATGTGTTCTACATTGATGTTTTCTTGATTTCTTGTTGTTTTCATTTTCATCTCTAATCCAACATATATATATGTATCTAATCTCGTCTCCTTAACCAAACCTATCTCTCTCATTCTTAGTAATTCATCCTCTCTAGGTTCTCTTTGCTACAGGTACATCTCTCCCCGCAGTATCCTTATTGCTTACGGGCAAGAATAGGGCTTGGGAGGGAAACTTCTCATCTCTTCACTTCTCTCATATCTACATTTCTCACATACTATCCTAGATGAATAACCCACATGATGATAATTTCTATCGCTTTCACTCTGTACGATCTATTAAAATTAACGTATGGATTAGCCGTAAAATACACTTTCAACAACGTATAGTGTTTCTCTTTGGCCCAGAAAGGCTCAATGAAATACTTCTATCACCCTCGTAGACTATAACTTTTCTTTTGACGTAAGCGTAGTTATCTTGCTATGAACCAAGAGGATTTGTACACACAATTAATCCCAATCACTAGACAAAATATATATATTATGGTAAGCACAAAATTACAATTCCAAAGAACAATTCGTAGCCTATTTGGGCAGCCAAGATTGAATACCATTAACTCATCTGTTAACCCTTTCATATTACCCATGATACGATATGACCATAGCCTTGATGTTTTCATCTTTGTGTTATTTTGACATTTTCTTTTGTGTTCTTTCTTTGTGCGTGTGAGTGCAAGAGAGAATGGGTGGGCTTCTTTGATTGTACTTCTTTCCAAACCCTAGTCTTCATGGCATCTATGGTTTAACTCCTTCATATAGTTTTTGTCGAGTTCTCTCACAAACTCTCACAGCCATAAGCTCGGTGCTTTCCTGGCAAGACCGCAAATTTCTCGACAACGTTTGCAAATTTGGCAAGTTTCATCCATCTATTATAGATCGAGTTATTGCCAATTATAACTCGTCGGACTCTGACACTGGCCAACATGCAACAATCTTGCAACCCAATAGACGTGTTTGCAGGCTTTTTGGCCAAGCAGCATACGTGAGGCCACAAGATGTAGCCTCTGAAAGCTTGAAGGATGATCATGCATACCACATTTCCAACGAGGCAATGTTTGACTCTGAAATCGACAAAATGATCGACATGCTCATGGATTCAGAAAGGCTTATCTATGATGATATGAAAAGTGAAGCCGGTACGCCATTGTATGATGGAGCACGTGTGTCTAGATTGAAGACGCTCCTGGTTCTTCTCAACATGAAGGCAAAGTTTTGATGGAGTGACACTAGCGTCACAGTGCTTTTTAGGTGATCTATTACAATGTGTTTACTTTAATAAAAAACTCTAGATGTATAATGATATGATAGATTACTTACACAAGTGTACCACATTTTTTTCGCTGTGTAGATTGCTCAAAGAGCACATACTGCCAGCTGATAATGTGATGCCAGATTCCAGAGAGGAAGCAAGAAAGATCTTGCAAAACTTGGGGATGGATTACAATTCAATTCACGCTTGTCCTAACAATTGCATTCTTTTCAGAGGGAAATACATAGACATGGAGAAGTGTCTGAAATGTGATTCCGAGAGATATCGAGTAGATCTCCACGGAACAAAATTCCACAAAAGGTTTTGCGACATTTTCCTCTACTTCCTCGCATCAAGCATTTCTTTGAATGTAAGACCATAGCCACCCTAGCATCATGGCATGAGGAGAATAAATCTTTGGATGGTGTGCTAGATTCTTGCAGATTGTGAAGCCTGGAAACATATAGATGAAACATGGCCGGATTTTTCCAGGGAAGCTTAAAATTTGCACTTAGGCTTGGCTATGGATGGCGTGAATCCGTTTGGTCAGAGATCAACATCTTACAGTGTATGGCCCGTTGCCATCATCAACTACAAGATTTCCCCGTGGTTGACTACCAAGAAGGGACACCTATGGCTAAGCTTGATTGTGCTGGGGTTGTATAAAGTGAAGAATATGGATGTCTATCTTCGTCCACTATTGCAAGAGCTACAACATTTGTGGATTGGCATAGAAGTGGTGGATATGAGCCGACACACAGGTGACAGAATGCTTTGATCAGATGCATTCTAATGTGAACCATGCATGACTATCTCGGACTAACAAAATGCTCAGGTGATCTACACTCAAACTCAAACATTGTAAATCTTGGTTTTTCTCAAGCTCATCTATTGTCATGTGTATACATGCAGGGCTTCAAACAAGCGGATACAGAGCATGTGTCACATGTGGACCTAGACCTAATGCACGTCGGGTGCCCTCATTGAATAAACAAATCTATGAAGGTCATCAAGCATATTTGTTACCCGAAGGCTTTTTGGGAAGATCAGAGCCACCAAGGATGTCTGCACAAGCATGGTTAGAGCAAAATGAGATGTGTGATGATGGTTTGCCCCCAGGGATGAAGAGACTCTCTCTATGGTACGAGTTACCATATTGGCCCAGACTCATGATCAATCACTTGATCAATCCAATGCACATATTCAAGAATGTGTGTAATCTGCTGTAAGACCATTTGACCGGCAAGAAACATACTTTGGGGGCTAGGGTTGACCTTAGAAATGTGGACCGTATGGAGCAATATTGGCCGCAGACAGCATCCGATGGATCGATAAAACTCCCTAAAGTGTCATGGATTTTGACAGGGGCCCAAGAACGCAAAGTAAAAGAGAAATTCAATCTGTGCGGACCCCTACTGGCGTAATGCACCCACTCCGAACGTGTTTCACTAAAGAAGGAAAGCTTACCAATTTGAAGTCACACAACTGACATAAAATGTATCAGGTATGTTTGAAGTGGAATATATCATAGTGGGAATTGTGTAACAAATTCGTGTGTGGACTTTAATATCATTGCTAGACGCGTTTTGCAGTTTATTTTATCGGTGGCCATTGAGGGATGTTTGTCTCCTGACGTTCGTAACACAATCTACAAACTTGCGAAGTTGGTGCAATGGATCTCACAAAAGGAGATTAATGTAGACTCCATACCATTTGCCAAACTAAACGTTGTGGAGGTTGTGTGCAATGGATCTCACAAAAGGAGATTAATGTAGACTCCATACCATTTGCCAAACTAAACGTTGTGGAGGTTGTGTGCATGTTTGAGAAACACTTTACTACTACCATGCTAACCATTCAAGTGCATCTTCTTGTTCACATAGTTGATGAGGTGGAAATAGATGGCATAGTACATTCCAGATGGATGTTCTTTTTAGAATGTTTCATGAAAATACTCAAGGGATATGTGCGTCAGAAGGCACGTCCAGAGGGTAGCATGGCAGAAGGTTGGCTGGTATCAGAGTCTCTAGTTTACATTGGAGAGTGGCTAGACGGATTTGATAAAGCCTGGGACACGCTATGGCGAACCATAGATGATGAGCGCATATCTGGGATTGTCATGTACAATCTCGGTATTGAGAAGTAGATAACGGAAGATCCAAAGGCTAAAATCAATCGATTTTGCATGCTTCACAATCCAATGATGCAAAAGTGGATTTCACAATACGAGGATGCAAAGCAAGAGCGACAAAGGGCACGGATCGAGTGGAGAAGGGGAAGACAATTGCCATAGGATCGATTATAGAGGATTTTTTGTCGACTTGTTCGACATGCAATGGTTCAAGGTAAACATGGAGGGTCGCAACACTACTGTGCGTAGAGGAGAGTCTGGTTTCCTTGGGGTGGTATTCAACTAAAAAGCGGACCGGCCTAAGAGATAATTTCGTACTACCCGAGCATTGTGAACAAGTAAGTATGTAAATAGTTAACATCCAATTTTAGAAGTTATGTGCTTAGAAGCTCTCATTAGGCAAAATTTGGACTCACAAAGGGGCCCTTTAAGGAGTTTGACTTTACCTCTCTCTACCAAAACGGACGCATGGATAAATTTTTGCAAACAAACTCCAAAGTTGAGGGAGGTTTGACAGTTAGAATGTCCTCTTCAAGCTCTATCTACTGATATATAACACGCCATGAGATTCCTTATATTTTAGAAGATTCTTTTTTTGATATTAATTAGGAGTCGATTCAAAAGATATTAATTAGGTGTCGATTCAAAAGAGACATAGCTCTTGGGACTCTTTGGCTCTGATTTCTTCATGTACACCTATCACAAGAAGTTTTGGACACCGACCTAGCTGGGTACGATTGGGGGCAGGGACCGCCAACCCTGTGGGGGGGCTTGTGGTCCTCTGCCCCCAATCCTACCTAGCTAGGTATGCGGTGCCTCTCGAGCAAAAGCTCATGATGTTATGGATCGTATGAGAAAATTTATAAATCTTCTTTTGTATATACATCTATATGTATGTAGATGGTTGCAGATGCTGTATACATACATACATATATATGTGGATGGCTGCACACGTTGGTTTACTTGCTGGGACATGGGCTGCTTGTGTTGGACATGATCTACGTTGCATCCGTTGTTGCGCCCTATTATGCAAGCTGGGATTTCACCATGGCCTTGTCAAGCCTTGCAGGATTCTGCAGGTTCTTGGTTCTCATGGTCTGTTATTTGAGGGGCCAGTTGCGGTCAACCAGCTACCGTCAAGACATCAGTCCATGCTTTTGATCTGCATCGACTAGGTAGAGGACTAGTGTTGGGTAAGCTGATCAACTCGCGAGGTGGCGTACTAGCACATGCAAAAACTTTGGCAGTCTGAGCTTGCTTTGAAGAAATTTTACAAGTTTTGGCGTGAAAACCGGCAAATCCTTCAAATTTTGACCTATGAACGAGAAGAGTTTTACATGTTCCCTTTTTCTCTAGTTGGAAAAGAAAATTGTGAGCCCTAACCATTACACCATTATTTCTCGCAATTTCATAATCCATTGCCTACCACACATAGTAAACTTCCTATTTCCCCGTCGCCATAGTTCACACATGGTTTACATCATGTTCACTAATGGATCTCATGTTGTTCACACATCTTGTGTGGCTCACATTTAGATTATGATCTGATCACAACAAGATCACATTGTGATCACATCCCATACTATGCACACCGTGATCACAACAATGCATAATCCTGATCCAACGGCGTAGATGATGCCGCTTGCACCTTTTGGCTTGTAAAGGAAATAAACAATATCTAGGAATGGAATTTTATAAATACCTCTTGAGCATACGTGCTATACGTATTTTTGGAAGGTAAACCCCTTGGGGGCAGGCATGAATTTTATTTTCAACCTTCTATAAATGCACAAGCTGGAGGAAGTAGAAAGCCATTAGTACCAATGATCTTTATAAGACAACGGTAGCCAAAGTGAAGTAGGAGTGGGGATCGTATCAAATTGTGTTGAAGAAAGGGAGAAAGAAAGTAACCCTCAATGCAAAGTCCAAAGCAATTGCTCCAAGGAACTTTAGACCAACGAAGGTTATATAGATCGTAAACATGATCCACAAAATGCAATAAGACCAGGAAGAAGAATTTTTTAGGAGGAACCCAATAGTGGTACCTATCTTTGAAGTTGATGCTCATGTTAAAATAGTTAATCAGTATAAATATGGTAAGTAGAAGAAAGATTCAAGGAAAGCAATTAAAATAGATGCAAAGTTGGGTAAGGCAATGTAGGAATAATTGACAGAGGAAATGAGGAAGGCATATAAGCAATTACTAAATTTGAGAAGGCTAATGAAGAATACATGTCAAATGCATCCAAAAAGAAAGAAGGTTATTTGCTTGGCATGAACCAGTGAATACAATAGAGAAACCCAAAAATTTTACAATGAGTATTAACCTTGGAGGAAATTTGAAGGATGATGTAAGGAACCTATTGTAGATATTTTTACATGGCACTTCACAGATATGAGGAGAGTTGATCCTAGATTTTGCTAACGTTAGACCAATTTGAAGAAGGATACAACGCCAAAGGTATAACAGAGGTATAGGATACCCAAACTCTGCAAAATAGGTGAAGGAGGAACTAGGAAAGCTACTAAAAGTAGCCTTTATTTATCCTATACATCAAGCTACTTGGCTCACCAATTTTGGTGGTCCTAAAGAAAAAAATGGGAAGATTAGACTATGTGTGTATTACATAAAGTTGAATGTTGCAACTATATCAGATCCTTTTTCCTTGCTAATCTGTGATAGATCATGCAGTGTATAGGCATGAAGATTTACACCTTTTTGCTTGGTTTTAGTGGTTTAAAGAAAATTCCCATGGCAATAGAGGATAGCTCAAGAATGCTCCTTCAACCTTTTAGAAATTCATAGAAGAAATCTTTGAACCCTATCTAACAACTTTCATGAGAGCAGTCTTGAATGATTTCAATGTCTTTGGAAAAATGGAGGATTATTGGAAACATCTCAAATTCTATTTTCAAAAGTACAAAGTCTCAGATATATCTCTAAATCCATCTTAGTGTGCCCTTGGAGCCATCAAAGGAGTCCTGCTTGGATTTTTCGTTTTCAAGAATGGCATTGAGGTATCTATATGAAAAGAAGATATCATCCATAGCAAAGGTTTCACTACCAAAGACAATGAGGAAACTTGGTAGGTTTATTGTACAAGCACTAGGAAGAGGATGGTGGAATGAGCTCGACACTTTCACACAGCTATTCCAAGTTGGATGTTAGAGTTAGTTCAGATTCGGGGTTCACACTAGGAAAGAGACTTCAGATCAGACTAGAAAGTAATTGAAAGACAAGATTGTAACTGAAAAGAGATTGACATTGAAACTGAGAACTAGGAGTGGAATTGTAAATTATTCAAATCATATGATTGTAGACAATCGTAGTCAATGAGACAAGGAGGCGGCCTTCAGCTTAATGAGAGTTACATAATATAAATAGTTCTAGGCTGAGAATTGGGGAATTAGGGATTCGGTACTCCGTCCCCGCAACTGAAGTAATGGGCCATATTTATATTTCTTGAAGTGGCTCTCCAATTGACTGTTCCATGTGCCAGTTACGCTAGTGAGTGACTCTGGTAATTACTAATCTAGGCGCCCCAGTCTGGAAATCGTTCCCACCGTTTACATTCCTTCTCCCCTTTCTTAGAGTTTGGTGTATACCAAAATTTTCTGGTGAACAGTCAACCAGTGTCAATCCATCGAACACGCTTCTTCTTATCTGGTGCTTTCATCTTTGGAGGTATGGTACAATACTTTGTATGGTTCTAAAGTGCTTGGACTAGGACCTGTGTTCTCCTTCTGAATCAGGTGGTACAATGCCTCTTGCTCCAACTGGTCTTTTCTCATTATCTTCATTTCAACTCATATAGTGTTAGTGCATTCCATGTCTTTGTGTCAAGGTCATATAAAGTTCTCTTGCTTCTGGTCAAGCGAGCTCTGGTCAACTTATGACAATATGAGGCAGTATGAATCCACCCTTGAGGTAGTGTTTGATTGCATTTAATTGTAGCTTCAAACAAGATTCCAACCAGAGGGTGCTTTGTTGGCCAGTTCAATCTCAGGAATCTTAAAAGCTTCCACTGTTAGCTGTAGGAGTTGGTTTGTGATCTTGACCAATCATCGGAGTTGCACCTTCCACCAGCCCATCTTGATTTGGAAATTTTGGATTTCTTGAATGAGATTAGAGACCAGATCTTTCTTTAAAATAGCAGTCTTGCTTGCTTCAAGGCAATCCATTCGGTGGTGGTTTCCTCATACCACTCTCTCAACTCATCAACAATCTTGATGTAGCGTTGTTGATCTGAAGGTTCAGAGTATATTGAATATAGCACCGGAAATAACCTTGGGAGCTCAAACTCTTTAGTCAAAAGGGCATATAACAATGTGGGGCAATGTCGGACAAACTCCAAAAAAGTCATTACCACCTGGTTCTCTTGCTGCATTATTTTCCTACCAATTCTTACCATGTGGAATAAGCTTTTAAGGTTTCTTTCTTGTTCTCCCAGACTTAATCTGGTTCTAGCCCCTCTACTAGAAGTGGCGTTGTTTCTAGAACGAGATGAACTTTATGGTCCAAAATCTTTCTGGTACTCTGAAGCTAGATGAGTACCTCTTTAATCTGTGTGTCATAATAATCAATATCTAATTCTCCTAAATGATTTTCTCATATTAAACTGATCATTTAATGTGGGGAAGTGCCAAGGGAGAAAAAGCTAGAATATTGGTTAAGTTAGCAGACCGGCCACAGTAGGGATCCAAAGGAGGGAAAATAGGGATCCAAAGGGGGGGCCATCTGCAAAAGAGCCATGTGAAACAATGGGCCAAAAAGACCCTAAGGTTCAGCCCATTAAGACTTCCAAAATGCTAAGGTTCCAAAATTCAAAGGTTGTGTCCAAAGGTCAACCCTAGGGAAAATTGGATGCTTAGTGTGTGCCCAAAAAGTCTTTCTACATCCCTACATGGGAGGGGGCGAGCCCCAAAGCTAGGGGATGAGAGAGAAAGCCACACACACACACACACACACAGGCTCCCTTTACACAAAGGGAATGAGGGACACATGTCAGCTCCCTAGGCCAGATGCCCACAAGGTGTGCCCAATTCCTATTGGAAGACCCTTGAAGTGGACCAATGAGAATTAAGCTAGAGTAAATCTAGTTTAATTAATTTAAAAACATTTAATAAAAGAAACCAATGAGAATTAAGTCTCCTAGAAGACTATTGGGCAGTCTCCCAAGGGGTCCAATGAGCATTCAGGAGCCCCATGGCTTGCCTGATTCCTATTGGCCAGGAGGCAAAGGGGTCCAATGAGAGTTTAGTTTAATTATTTAATTACCTAAAGCTCTCACAAAAGGGGAAAGGGGGACACATGTCTAAAGGCTATCACTTATGCTGCTTAATTCCTATTGGCTTGACCTGGGGAGGTCCAATGAGGCAAAGGCCAGACTTATTTAGCAGCTAGGGCTCGCCCAAGAGAGAGGGGGGGCTGATTTTTGCTTGGCATTGACACACACACTCTCACACTTGACCATGTGTGAAGGGAAAATACTCTATCTCCTCCCAAGCTTTAATGGAGAGCTCATCACCTACTCCAAGCTTGTGAGATAGAAGCCTACATCAACACTCTCTTGGCATGTGGATGCAAATCCAACCAAGAGCCAAGCTTCAATGCATGCTCATCTTCTCTACCAAGCTAATTACTAAGCTAAGCTATGCTAATATGAGTGATTATGTGAGGAGATGTACTTCTTTCTCGTAAGATACTTCTTTTTCCTCTCAATCTACTCTCATACCCTGCTAGCTCTCACCATCTTCGAAGGTGTGTGAGGTCTTGGGTCTGAGAACGGGGATAATTCAAGTTGTGTCTGATTAAGTGTTTTGCTTGGTGAATGAAGCTTCCATCTTCATTGCACTAGCTAGTCTTGAAGGAACACAAAGAATTGTATTGTACAATGTCTCTCTTGATGGGAGAAACCATAATACAAAGCCTTTTGGAGGGGGGACCGGCTCCATGTAAATCCGGTCCTCAACTGTTGTCAATAGCTTAATTGCTCTCTCT
The DNA here is from genome assembly GCF_014529385.1 of Adiantum capillus-veneris. Taxonomy (NCBI): domain Eukaryota; kingdom Viridiplantae; phylum Streptophyta; class Polypodiopsida; order Polypodiales; family Pteridaceae; genus Adiantum; species Adiantum capillus-veneris. The sequence goes on from NC_140953.1 coordinate 18,631,495, forward strand.
TTTGAAAGTATTGTCGATGCTATCTAACTAGGTGTTATGCTTTTTGTTGCTCTCTCCACCCAAGCACTCTTGTAATTCTCATTAGGAATCAACTCTAATGAAATGCCCACTATGTTCATGCTAAATTCCGCTACACAAAAGATTTTAGGCCATTAAATGTTACATTGGTATCAGAGCTCAAGGTTTCTCTTTTCTTGCTGAAGAAGGGAGGTCCTCAAGCTAGCTACAAATGGTTGGTATTATTAATTGCCTGTGAGTAAGTAGAATAGGGATTTTTCAGCCTTTCAGTGCGCCTGCCTTTGTGCAGTTAACGGGGCATCACCGTCGAGAGCTATGGTCTTAATAGTGGAGTCCTACGGGGCTTGCCTACGGCTTAACCACTATTGAGCTATTAGAAGCTTGACAGGAGCCGGTGCTGTTTTGGTGTCGAAAGACCCTCTCTTCTATTCCTTGCAATTAATGGTATTCGAGCCGCGGGTACAGTAGCTTGAGTGCTTTTTCTAAAGGGGTAAAGAGGAGTAGCAACTAGGGCTTGAAGTGCCAAAGTACACCTAAAAAGTTTACACCTAAAAGTTGTTAGAATGGCTGACAATATTAAAGAGAGTGAAATTAATGTTGATAACTTTGATTTTGCTCATGAGCAAGCTACTAATGATGCTTCAATGCTTGTTAATTATCTTGTTTCTAGGCTTCAACAAGCCATGGGCAATCCATCTCTCCAAAGTGAAGTGCAACGGCAGCTCCGTGCTCACGGGATTCTCCAAGCTCATCACCATGACGAGAGAACACCTAGGAAGCCTCCTTGTGAGACTACCAAAAGAGGTCTCTCTCCGATTCGGGAAGAAGAAGAGAATCCATATGAAGGGCTCAAGAACTTACTTCTTGATGATGCATCTCCTTCCCAAAGGAGAACTCAAGAGCCTCCACCAAAAGAACGAGAAAGAAGCGAGTCTCCCGCCACCTCGGCGGAGATGGCTCCACGAAGACGGCGGGCTAAACGCTCTCCATCACCACCAAAGCGGAGAAGACCATCACACTCTTCTCCACGCCATAATTCAAAGAGGGATGATAAAAAGCAAGAGAAGAAAAAGGCGAGAAAGAGGACACCCTCTTCTCCATCTTCTTCATCCTCTTCCTCTTATGAAAGCTATGGTGAAGACGACAAAGATCAAGACAAGAAAAAGGCGAGAAAGAGGTCACCCTCTTCTCCACCTTCTTCAAATTCTTCATCTTCTGAAGAAAGTGATGGTGCAACTTTTGAACCATCAAAAAGAAGAGGCCATAGAAAATCCTATGCCGCATGGAAGAGGTCGTCCAAGCTGAAGAAATTCAAAGAGGGAGGGAAGAGCATCTCTTTCCTTACCTATGATGGCACCTTCGGTGCTACAGACAAAGTTTTGGCCTTTATCCAACAATTCGATGCGGCGTTTGGAGATGAGGGCTTCACGGAGTCCTCTAAGCTACGCCATGTAGCTATGCACTTTCAAAAGTCCGCCAGACAATGGTGGTCTAGCCTACGAGCCAACGGTGAAGCTCCACGAACATGGAAGGCTTTAAGAGCTTCCATTATGAAGCAATTTTTGGCCACCGATGCCAAAGACAAAGTACTCACCGAATGGCGAAGCTTAAAGCTCTCTCCCAATGAATCCATCCACAAATATGTAGACAAGTTTTGGGACCTACAACTCAAAGCCACTCTCTTCAAAAAGTTGGATTTTGGAGAGCAAAAGCAACAATTTTGTGTGGGCTTAACCGAAGAAATGGCGGAGTATGTCAACTCCCAAAGGCCACGTACCATATCGGCGGTAATACACCATACTATGGTGGCCTCGCGAATCAATTTCCAAACGGAGGGTAAAAGAAATAATAAGCCCCCGGAAAACGAAGGTTCCAATGAGCCTAAGGGGAAGGACAATGTCCAAAAGTCTCCTAAGGGCAATTCCAACAAAGCTAAAGAGAAGGGAGTTTACAAAGGAAAGAATAAACTCTCTCCTGAAGAGCTTGAGCGTTATCGTAAAGATAACCGGTGTTTCAAGTGCGGCGAACAAGGGCATGCGTACCGCGCTTGTCCCCAAAAGAACAACCGCCAAGATCCTCCTAGAGCTTCTTTGGTTGAAATCCAAGAGGAGGAGATTCACCAAACTCACCACAAAGGATCTCCTCTATGCCATGCTTGGGGAAAGGTAAGAGAACATGATGCTTTTATTCTCTTTGACCCTGGTTCTACTCACAATTTTATATCTATGGAGTTAGCCACCAAGCTAGGCATACAATCCTACGAGATGGGAGATATCCTACCCGCAGACAGTGCCTTCAAGGGGCAAGAAGCTTCAGTCACTCCCTTAATCGGGAAATTGAGGCTTCATGTCCAAGGCTATGTGGACAAAGAGGATTTCTTTATCTCTCCTCTCAAGCATGAGGATGTAATCCTAGGGGCACCATGGTTTGACCGTCTGGCTGCCCATGTTAAATTTCCTGAAAGGAGAATCTCCTTTAAGTTCAGGGAAAAGGACATGTATATAGATGCTAGGGAGATGGGTAACACCATCCCCATTGTACATACACCAGCTTTCAACAAGTCAATAAAGAGCTCTATTTCCGTGTACATGATTTTTGTTAAAGATTCTCAAAATGAACCTAATGCTTTAGCAAAAGAAAATAAAAGCAACCAAAAGGAATTAGAGTTATCCAATTTTCTCAAGGGGTTTCAAGATGTCTTTATTGACGACATCCCTTGTGAGCTACCTCCTAAACGAGGTAATGACGACCATGCAATTGAACTTCTTCCAGGAAGTTCACCGCCTAACAAACCTCCTTATAGAGTTTCTCAAGCTCAACAAGAGGAGATTATGCGGCAAGTGCATGAGTTAATTGAGAAGGGCATGGTTAGGCCTAGCTCATCTCCATTTTGGTCACCTGTGCTATTAGTGCAAAAGAAAGACGGCACATATCGTATGTGTGTCGACTATAGAGCACTAAATAGGATCACTATCAAGAATAGGTTTCCCGTTCCACGGGTAGAAGACCTATTTGATAAGCTACAAGGATCGACCTACTTCAGTAGGATTGACCTAAAAAGTGGCTATCATCAAATAAGGATAGTTGATCAAGACATTGTAAAGACCGCATTTCGTACTACATTTGGTCTTTACGAATACATTGTCATGCCTTTTGGCTTGACTAATGCACCAGCCACATTTAACCGCTTGATGGAGAAGCTGTTCAGACCTCATCGAACCTTCACTGGAGTGTTCTTTGATGATATTATCATCTACTCTAATTCATTAGAGGAACACAAGCAACACCTCCAGGTAATATTTCAAGTTTTAAGAGAGAATAAACTTTATGTTAATCGAAAGAAAAGTGAATTTTTCTTGCAAGAGATTCAATATTTAGGTCACATTATCTCTCAAGATGGAATCCAAATGGATCCATCCAAGTTAGAGGTAATAAAAGGATGGCCTAAACCAAGGAATCTTCATGAACTAAGAAGCTTTATAGGTATGTGTGCATACTATAGACGCTTCATAGAAAAGTTCTCACAAATTGCGGGACCATTACATGACCTAACAAAGAAAAATGTTAGGTATACATGACCTAACACCAAGTAGAGCTTGTCACTCTACGATGGAAGACTGATAGGACTAATGTGCAGACATGCTTGCGGCAGCCTCAGGCTCTCAAGCGCCAAATGGACTAGTCATCCATTATGGAATGATGTCGTAGGGTAACATAGGGATCCTCTACCCGCTAAGAAAAGGACTCATGCATATGCTTTATCTTCTCTACACCATAGTCGAGGACGACTATGATTTCAAGAGAGAGGTAATGTCATAATAATCAATATCTAATTCTCCTAAATGATTTTCTAAACTGATCATTTAATGTGGGGAAGTGCCAAGGGAGAAAAAGCTAGAATATTGGTTAAGTTAGCAGACCGGCCACAATAGGGATCCAAAGGAGGGAAAATAGGGATCCAAAGGGGGGGCCATCTGCAAAAGAGCCATGTGAAACAATGGGCCAAAAAGACCCTAAGGTTCAGTCCATTAAGACTTCCAAAATGCTAAGGTTCCAAAATTCAAAGGTTGTGTCCAAAGGTCAACCCTAGGGAAAATTGGATGCTTAGTGTGTGCCCAAAAAGTCTTTTTACATCCCTACATGGGAGGGGGCGAGCCCCAAAGCTAGGGGATGAGAGAGAAAGCCACACACACACACACAGGCTCCCTTTACACAAAGGGAATGAGGGACACATGTCAGCTCCCTAGGCCAGATGCCCACAAGGTGTGCCCAATTCCTATTGGAAGACCCTTGAAGTGGACCAATGAGAATTAAGCTAGAGTAAATCTAGTTTAATTAATTTAAAAACATTTAATAAAAGAAACCAATGAGAATTAAGTCTCCTAGAAGACTATTGGGCAGTCTCCCAAGGGGTCCAATGAGCATTCAGGAGCCCCATGGCTTGCCTGATTCCTATTGGCCAGGAGGCAAAGGGGTCCAATGAGAGTTTAGTTTAATTATTTAATTACCTAAAGCTCTCACAAAAGGGGAAAGGGGGACACATGTCTAAAGGCTATCACTTATGCTGCTTAATTCCTATTGGCTTGACCTGGGGAGGTCCAATGAGGCAAAGGCCAGACTTATTTAGCAGCTAGGGCTCGCCCAAGAGAGAGGGGGGGCTGATTTTTGCTTGGCATTGACACACACACTCTCACACTTGACCATGTGTGAAGGGAAAATACTCTATCTCCTCCCAAGCTTTAATGGAGAGCTCATCACCTACTCCAAGCTTGTGAGATAGAAGCCTACATCAACACTCTCTTGGCATGTGGATGCAAATCCAACCAAGAGCCAAGCTTCAATGCATGCTCATCTTCTCTACCAAGCTAATTACTAAGCTAAGCTATGCTAATATGAGTGATTATGTGAGGAGATGTACTTCTTTCTCGTAAGATACTTCTTTTTCCTCTCAATCTACTCTCATACCCTGCTAGCTCTCACCATCTTCGAAGGTGTGTGAGGTCTTGGGTCTGAGAACGGGGATAATTCAAGTTGTGTTTGATTAAGTGTTTTGCTTGGTGTATGAAGCTTCCATCTTCATTGCACTAGCTAGTCTTGAAGGAACACAAAGAATTGTATTGTACAATGTCTCTCTTGATGGGAGAAACCATAATACAAAGCCTTTTGGAGGGGGGACCGGCTCCATGTAAATCCGGTCCTCAACTGTTGTCAATAGCTTAATTGCTCTCTCTTTTGAAAGTATTGTCGATGCTATCTAACTAGGTGTTATGCTTTTTGTTGCTCTCTCCACCCAAGCACTCTTGTAATTCTCATTAGGAATCAACTCTAATGAAATGCCCACTATGTTCATGCTAAATTCCGCTACACAAAAGATTTTAGGCCATTAAATGTTACATGTGCCTTGTTATCTTTTATACACTTGTAGGTTGGCTTATTCCCCAAGAGAATTTCCAAATCTAAGCCCGGAGATTTAAGATTAACTGTAGAATGATTGTGAAGATGAGGATTGACCGCAAGGTCCTATTTTGTGACACGCCATTCATGGATTCTTTCCAAGACCTAAATGAAACTTGGATGTGGAGGTAGCTGACATAGCTATCGGTTGTGGTGCTGATTGATTTCCAAGAGTTAACCATTTTTCTAGATCCCGAAAACAACATTTGGAATGAAACTTGGATGTGGAGGGGGCTGACAGAGCTGCTGGTTATGGTAGATGATTGTTTTCCAAGAATTAACCATTCTTCTAGTTTCCACAAACAACATCTGAAAGCGTTCCAAATATGAGTATGCCATTTCATCATCAAGGAATTTCTAAATTTGGAGTGCTTTTTGTCGTCTCATAGATTTATTTAAATCTAGTAGCTTAGTCAAATGACCGTCCAGATTTGAAGTTTGAATTGGACTCCACTAGCTTTCCCTTGCCCTTGTCAAGGTTCCTTGTTGTATATTGAACAATTTCTTGCTGTGTTGCCACCTGTAGGAAATCAATGTAGCCCTATGTCTAAAATTGGTCTTGAGTCTAATGCTGGTCAAATTGACTCTGATGTTCAATTTGGTTATGAGGTTGGTCATCCTGGCTGGTTGAACCACTACCATGTGTGGATTGATTTCCTCTAGCATTAGGGAAAATTTGGACTCTCAAAGGGGCCTTGTAAGGAGGTTTGACTTTGCCTCTCTTGTCCACAAAGTGGACCCGACTGAAGTACATAAAGGCTTTGTCAAAACCGTATCAACCAACATATCATTGGAAAGATCTTAGAAAGTAGGTTCCAAAGCCCCAAACTCTAACAAATTTGGAGTTGATTTGTAGAAGTTATGGCCTCCCCACTAAAGCTGAAATGTGGGTAGAGATTCCATTTATGAGATGGAGTTGTCACATCAAAAAATGGAACCTTCTAGAATATAAGGAATCTGATGGCATGCTCTATACCAATGGGTAGATCTTAATGAGTACATTCTAAATCTAAAAGGTTCAACAAGTTTTGATTTCTTTTATGAAAAATTTACCGTGCACTCGTTTTGGACAAGAAGGAGAAAGTCAAAGTCCTTACACGGCCCATTTGAGAGTCCAAAATTTCCCTAATGTTGTGGAATATGGAGGTGATTGGTCCTCATCTTCATCATTGTCATCATCCACATGACCAGTTTTGGTGTCCTCTTGGTCTTGGTTTTGGTCTTCTTGATCTTCTTTATCTGCGTCCGCGTCCTAATTTTTTATGTAAACCAAGACTTGATTGACAAGTGCACCAGTGTATTGTTCATACTTCTCTTCTACGTCTGACTTCATAGACTCAAGAAGACTTTAAAGGTCTTCCATATTCAATGTCAGGTTCCCTTCTGGATCAGCAATGTCCACTAAGGATTGATCTATGTATTTTTCTCTCAAAGCCTATCTAAGAGTATGGTCATTTTCCATCAGGGATTTAAGGGCTGACTTTTTCTCCTCTAACCTTCCTTGCACCTCAGCAGTGGCTTCTTTAGCAAATCTCTTTTCCTCTATCAATCTTTGATTGTCGTTCTAGAGTTTGACAATGTCGTGTTGTAGAGATGCCATGATTCAGGCATCATAATTGTCTTTAATGTCCATTTGTAGCATCTTCTGTCTGAGCTCAATCAACTCATTTTTAGCCTTTCTCGGCTCTGTCTTAGTCTCCTGGAGCTCAATTTGAAGGTCCATAAGTGAAGATCCTAGAGATCTTTACTGGGCTTCAAGTAGTTTCCCCATATCATGGAAAACTCTGTGTTCCAACTAGGGCAACACAGCCATATGTGATGGTATCCAGATCTATCTGTGATGTCTTATAGGCAATGAAAGAGGTTGGATAGGCATGCTTTCCTTATCTAGTTGTTGCACAACCATTTTACCATGCAATGGTTTGTGTTAAAGGAATTGTAGTTTATCTGGTTGTGTGATCTAAACTAGAGGTGATGGAAGTGCCAACTGAGTCTGAGGCTCACCTTGACCGTGTGTATTGATTGGTGGGGTTTGTTGGGTTTCAGTAGTTTTCTCTCGTGCCTTGTCTAGCAATGTCTGAGCTAAGTCAATGGGTTTGTCTACAAAAGCCCCTTGATCTATGGTCTATTATGCTGGCTTGTTTGGTGTGTGATGTTTTAGTTTGAACTTGGTTAGCAAATCTATAGTCTTTTGCTTCTTAGGTGGTTGACTCGTATCACTGGTTTTGGCTTCCGATGTACCCAAGTCATCTTGTATTGTTGTTCTTTTACGAATAGTGTCAATTGCCAGTTCAGTCATTTTGGTAGCCATCTCTTGTTCCTATCACTAGTTAGCTAAATCCTATCTAGCACCCTCACTGGTGCTTGCTCTATTTCCTGTTGCCTTGTTCCAAACAAGTTCAACATTGGGGTTGCATGGAATGCAGGTTGCCCAGTTGTTGAGAAATTGTCAAGCATACCATCCTTTAGATACATTCTTGTTTTGGGTTTTTGCCTTTCTTGTTTTTTAAACAAGGCTACCCTAAAGAAAACTTGTCAGATTGATCTTGGATTTAGGGTCTTTCAGTCTCTTCAGAAACATTTTGAAAATATTTTCATGGACAAAGGTGGGGTTATTCTTCACACTAATGGCTTCAATGATGAACTTGTAAATTGGACCAAATTTCAGAGTTGTGATTGGAACTCCTTGAGCTCCCTTTTTCCGTTTCTTGGGAGCTTTAGCATCTTCATCTTCATTAGAAAATTTGTTGACTTCGTGAGAAGTGCATGGCTTGTTAGGACAACGGCAAGGCCGGACTACTCAAGGGCAAGGCCGGGATAAGCAGTGTGGAAAGGGAGTCCAACTAGGGCAAAGGGCTAGGAGCCATGCTATATAGTGGGTGGTTGGGAGGTGGACTCCTAGGTTCTAGTTCCCCTTGTCTAACACTGGTATCAAGAGCAAGGTTACTATTTTTGGGGAGGCACAACCGCGGTGTTGGAGAGACACACAAATTCTTGCATGCTTTTGCATGTCAGGGTGAAGGAGGCCGTGGAGCTCACCCCTGTGAGGAGGACGACAAAGCGGACGGCGTGGGCAACACCACTTGCGAGGGGAAGAGGCCGACAAGCGACCTGCACAAAATTGCACCCTCTTGGGCTTGACGGCATCGCGCGAGCGCACTGAGTGTTTCACGAGCCTATATAGCAGGCACTCTCGACCGCCATGGAAGGCGGGGTGAGCAAAAGCTCCCCCTCACGCTGTCTGCGGGCCGCCATAGCCCGTGAAGAGTTTTTTTTTTCACACCTGGTGGCGGCCCAACCCATTTGGGGTTAGTGGCTACAAATTTTTTTTCCAACCAAGGACAGTACTTACAGCGGGCGAAGCTAGGAAAACCGACAGAGCCAAGCAAGGGCAAGGCCGGGAAATACAAAGGCAAGGTGCTATTTCTGCTGCATATCCTGCATATTATTGTTTTGTACCTTCATTCAAGTCATCGGCAAGTTATCCAAAATACACAACCAAGTGCAGTACAGGTGCTCAAGGCAAACACACCTACACTATTGAATTGTTTTCTTGAAACCCGGAGCAAGATTACATCCTTAGCGGCTATTAAAGCACAAACAAAATTAGCAAGGCTAATTACCAGTATCAACAACAGGATTCTTTATCAATATTTACCAGTTGTGGTACATCAGGTATTTTTCTTGCTATTCCTTGCACTGCACTGTGTCACCATGGATTCAGATATCAATATGATGTTTGATTTTGAGAAAAATACGCCTGATCGTGCCCATGATGGATCGCGTCTGGACGCTCTCACGGAGAGTGCCCGTGATGCTACGGCAGGTGACGACACCTATGAATTGCTTGACATTCAAGAATTTCATGCACTTCAGACAGGCATATCAGTCATGGAAGGAAATTTTAAATCTTTAAATGAAAACTTCACTAAATTATCTACGCTAGTGATCCAATTAATGCAGCAGCAATCCAAGGGTCCTACTGACACGCACATGCATGAGCACGTTGCTACACAGGGGCAAGGCCCTTCTAATCAGGGACAAGGTCCAATTGTTGATACTTATTGCAAAAGAGGTGGATGAGTTGTTGAAAAACACCAAACCACCGACTTTTAAGGGAGAAGATCGCGATCCCAATAAGGATGCAGTGAATATCTTTCTCAAAAAGTGGGACGGAATTCACACCTTACGGAGTACTCCGGATGCAGTCAAAGCACTGCAAACAAGCTTAACTCTAGAAGGCAAGGCCTACAAATGGTGGATGTCTCTCAAGGAGAATAATATCATACCACAGAGTTGGGCAGCTTTTGAAGCTATGTTTCGCAAAGAATTTTTGCCAACAAATGAGGCAGATCGGAATTGCACGGCTTGGGGCACGTGTTCTATGCACCAATACCCATCATTACTTGAATATATATATCTCACTATCGGGATGTTATCCTCAAATTGGAAGGTTTAGATAACTTTCAGCAAGTACGGGGATTTATACGTGGTCTGACACAAGAGCTTAAGAAGCACGTCAAGACCCAAAACACTTGAGGAAGCCATGGTGAAAGCACATATTCACGATGATCCGGATGAAAAGAAATCACATAATACTCATGTGCCTGCTAATACACATGGTAATACACGCACACAATATGGGCACAATAAAAGGAAGTTTATAGTAGCCAATTCAGAAGCATCTAAAAAACCCAAGGGGTCCAGAGGTCCTCCCTCTCCTAAGGACTTTGATAAATCTAAGAAAGAGAAATTATGTTTTCAATGTTTAGGAAGCGGTAATGGAAAAAAGGATTGTCCCAAGGGGAAATATGCTGCTCATGGCAAGGAGAAAGCAGTGCACACGGCGTAACTGCTATCTCTTGAGTCTTCCTCACGATTCTCTACGGTGGAAGTAACACACACCGAGGTGGTGCATGAATGTTGTCTCACAGCTTCCATGTGGCAATAGACCTTTGGAGCACATGATTTAGTACGTATGCACGGATATTTGCAAGGGCACAAGGTGCGCATCTTGGTAGACGACGGTGCTACTCACAATTTCATCAATTACGGATTGGTGAAAAAACTCAAATTGCCTCAAAGTCTGAGTACCCATCGCTACAAGGTAGCAATGATGAATGGACATGATACCAAAATCTGGGATACTCAAGTTTGAGCTGTTCCGTTGGAAGTACAAGGTTACTCCATATCCTTGGTTTTCAGGTTATGAACATGGAGAGGGCAGACGTGGTCCTTGGTAGGAATGGTTGCATAGCCTAGGACCATCACTGAAGCATAGCTCTATGAGCACAATAGCTTGATGTTCGAATCCCATGGCGCACATGTGTTGTTGTTAGGAGAGAAGGATGTACCTTCTTCACCATTGATCTGTACAAATGAGCTTATGCAGCTCGTTTCTGATAATGAAATAGATCAAGATTTCTTGTGTTACTCATTGTCTCATTTTCTCTCTAACATTGAATCTGTTGAACATTCCTCAACGCCACATGCTTCTCTCTCATCTCTTCCACCAATGGCTACTTCCAAACAAGCAAACATTGCTAGTGAGTTACAAAAATTATTAAAGGAATTTCAAGATGTTTTTCCTAATGATTTGTTTCCAGGATTACTGCCGACACGATCGGTGCAACATAGCATCGATGTGGTTGCAGGCAGTAAACCTGTCAGTAAACCGCCCTACCGTATGAGTTACTCGGAAGCTGCTGAGGTGCAACGTCAGCTTGCTGACTACCTTAGCAGACGGTTTATCCAACCCAGTTCTTTGGCAGTATGCGCATGTGTGTAGACTACCGTGGATTTAAGAACAAGTACCCATTGCAACGAGTGGATGAGTTGTTCGACAAACTCACTCATGCTTGCATTTTTACAAAAATAGACTTGCGGTCAGGTTATCACCAAGTCCGTATTTGACTTGCTGATATACCCAAAACTGCATTTCGAACAAGGTTTGGACACTACGAGTTTTTGGTGATGCCCTTTGGGTTAACCAATGCGCCCGCAACATTCATGACACTTATGGATAGTGTCTTGAAGCCATACTTGGGCGAATTTGTCATCGTTTTTCTCAATGACATTCTAGTCTACAGTGCGTCTGAAGAAGAACACTTACAACATCTGAGGCAGGTGTTCGAATTGCTACGAACAAATAAATTATATGCCAAGGAATCTAAGTGTGATTTTTTGAAAGAAGAAATTCAATATCTTGGGCATGTTATTTCAGCTAATGGGATATATATGGATCAATCCAAAGTGGATACAATCTGGCAGTGGCCTTCTCCTAAAAATTTGGAAGAGTTACAATTTTTTTAGGATTCGCAGGTTTTTACCGAAGGTTCGTTAAAAACTATGCTAATATTGCTGTTTCCATGACGGATCAACTGAAAGGCAAAGGCAAAGCTTTCCAGTGGGGACCCACTCAATAGCACAGTTTCGATACGCTCAAGGATGCATTAGCTATAGCTCCCATACTAGCTATTGTAGATCCTTTGAAACCATTCGTTTTGAAAATGGATGCTAGTGACCGTGCTATTGGAGCAGTCCTATTACAAGACGGACGGCCAATTGCATTTGAAAGCAAGAAGCTTGATGCAGCTCAGCAGAACTACTCTGCTTATGAGCGCGAACTCTATGCAATAGTGTTTGCCTTAAAAACATGGCAGCATTATTTGTATGGTGCTCAGTTTGAGATTTTGTTTGACCATGAAAGCATTAAATGGTTTACACAACAAACTGATTTGAAGGGTCGGAAAGCCAGGTGGGCCGAGATTCTTCATGAATATGATGCCAAGCTTTGGTATCATAAAGGACGATACAATGTGGTGGCTGACGCTCTAAGTCGTATGCCGGAGATCAATTCTCTCTTGTTCACAGAACTTCACGGTGAATTTTTGGATTCTCTCAAAGGCAAATATGAGCATGATGAAGCATATTCCAAAGTGTGGAGCCATGTACAAATGTGGGATCCTTCTCACTCCAATGATGGTAGTGTAACGTTAACCTCCACACATAGTTCTCCTTTATCAAGTGATGAACTACAGCGATGGAAGCATTTCACCATCGACAATGGATACCTACTCCATAAGGGGAGAGTTTGTGTACCGACGGACACAGACATTCAACGCCAAATTCTTTATGAATGTCATGATATTCCAAGTGCAAGGCACCCGGGTATTAGAAAGACTTATGCTCTCGTACGAGGACAGTTTTACTGGCCAGGTTTACATGGCTTTGTTCAAGTTTGTCTTGCATTGCCAAAAATGTCAAGTTAACAAAGCAGAGTGCGTGAAAGCAGGTGGACTCTTACATCCTTTGGAGATTCCCAATGGAAAATGGGAAAGTATCTCTATGGACTTTATTGTGGGTTTACCAACCACTATACAAGGTCATGACTTGGTATGGGTGGTCGTAGACCGGTTGACTAAACTATGTAAGTTTATTCCAACCAGATCAATTGTTAAGACTCCAAAACTAGCCAAGTTATTTGTGGACAATCTATACAAGTTGTATGGTTTGCCAAGTAACATTGTCAATGATCATGATCCCAAGTTTAACAGTCACTTTTGGAGGACTGTGTTCAAACAATTGGGTACACAACTAAACCTCAATACAGTCGATCATCCAAAAACAATTGGTCAGTCTCAACGAGTTAACCAAGTGCTAGAGGATATGCTAAGAGCATACGTTAGCAAAAAACAGTCACACTGGGAAGAATACTTACCTATTCTCGAGTTTGCCTACAATAGTGCGTAAGCGGTTACATGGGGATGACAATGTCATTGATCAACAGATTTTGGTTGATTTCATTAAACCTCCTACCTTACCGCATGAACCTGAACGTATTCTTGACTATCATGATTTGCGTACACGTCATCATGTGCGTCAACAAGCCTTAATCAAGTGGAAAGATCGACTTGAGGAAGGTGCCACTTGGGAAAACATTAGTGTTCTTAAGAAGAAGTTCCCCACTTTTGTTTTCGAGGATGAAAACTCTTCTTTAAGGGGGATGTAATGTCAGGACAATGGCAAGGCCGGACTAGACAAGGGCAAGGCCGGTCTAGGCAGTGTGGAAAGGGAGTCCAACTAGGGCAAAGGGCTAGGAGCCATGCTATATAGTGGGTGGTTGGGAGGTGGACTCCTAAGTCCTAGTTCCCCTTGTCTAACATGGCTTGGAATTTTCATGGTAGGGCATTCTAAGAATGTGTCCTAGAGCCGCTCTTGTGATTTAAATCTCTTGACCATTGATCTCAGCAGAGGTTTGTTCTAGGTCGAATGTGTATATTACCTGCTTGGCCAGATATGCATCCTTTAGTACCACCTCTATGTCCTAGAGCTTGAGAAGTGCTCTCTCTTGCTGATGGAACACATATTTCCCTATCTTAGTGTGAGGTACATACTTTGTTGGTTTTCTGTGTGTCACCTACTCAGTAATAGATTGTGTGACTTCGTCCACATTCTCCTACATTTTCTCTGTTGGTTTCTTTACCTTCGCCATAGATTTGTCCTTTGTGTTATCTTGTGAAGACAAAGAAGCTGATGTGGTGGTAGAGAGAGGGAATATTTCACAAATATTCCCAATGGATGTACTGGAGTCAGTGGTGTCATATCAGCAGCTATTGGCCTTTCCATTCTCTGTCAAAATATCCTAAGTTTTAGAGAAAGCTCTGATATCATCTATCATTGTTTGCCACCAAAGACCTACCTGGAGCATTTTCGCATAAGTTATATCAATCAAAAGGTGTCCCCTTGCATCTCCATTGTGATCTTCAGTAATAGCTTGCATTTGTTCTTTCATTGGCACATATCTGTGAAGTACACCATCAATGGCTAATCTGTAGAGTGCTCTAGCAATGATGGTACACTTCATACTTCTTATGATCAGTGCCTTCTTCTTGTTTTGGGACCACTCGTCTGAAAAAATTCCTATATGAAGGAAATCATAAAGATCTTGCCACTCTGGGTATGGATACTCCTCAGTTGTATTCTAAAATAACTCAGTGTCTTCTGGCTCATCTCTTACTAAACATCCCTTTGTGCTTTTAGAAAGGAATTCTGCCCCACATTGTGTTTTCCGTGGCTTGTGGAACATCTTAAATTCAAACTCCATGAGAAACATCATCCACTTGATTAACCTTCCTTGTATAATAACTTTGTCGATCAAAAACAACATAGCTTAGTGATATAAATAAAATATAATAGTTTGCCAAATATATAGTGTCCGTTTTCCCATTAGGCTGGGCCAATATAGCTCCCATAGCCATGCCAGAAGCATCTACATGTACATGGAAAATCACATCCCAGTATGGTTGGCGAAGGTTGGCCTCTTGTTGATTGCATCCTTTAAGCACTGCAAACTCTACTCACATTCTTCAGTCCAGATAAACTTGATTCCTTTCTTAGTCAGTTCATATAGAGGCAATGCCTTAACTGCAAACATGTCAACAAAAATCCTGTAAAAGTTGATATATCCTAGAAAGGAACTCAACCTTGATATTGTTGTGGGTGCTCTGGCCTTCCGAACACACTTGAGTTTGTCATTAGCCATTTCACTCCCATTTTTGGACATTACGTGTCCCAGAAGTTGTCCCTTCCAGACCATAAACTTTGATTTGAAGGGATCCAAACGGATCCTCTTTTTTTTGCACATCTCAAAGACCATTTCCAAAAATAAAAAATGCATCTCTTCAGTAGAGAAGATGGTAAATTCATCTACGAATATGGCCAAGAACTTGTGTAGAGACTCACTGAAAATTTCCATAATACATTTTTGAAATGTCGTAGGACCACTACACAATTCAAATGGCATTTTCAAATGCATAAATCCTCCCCATTCAGTGATAAATCTAGTCTTGGCCCAGTCTTCAGGTGCAATCTTCAGCTGATTGTAGCCACTATATCCATCCATGAAGATGTACATTTCGTGGCCTCAATTTCATATAGCATCATGTATGTAAAAGGTAATGGAAAAGGATCATTACTATGTATGATCATTCAACTTCCTGTAGTCCACATATACTCCGAGTTTCCCATTCTTTTTGGGGACTACAACTATCAGAAATAGCCGCCACCAACTGTCAGAAATAGCCACCCAGTCACTACTTTCTACTTCAGTAATGAACCCTACTTTGAGAAGATTATCTATCTCCTCCTTGAATTCTTTGCATAATTGGGGTTCATCATGTACCTCAGTAATTTAACTATCCTCGCATCTAGTTTGAGTGGAATTCGATGTTGGCAACTTCCAGATCTACTCCTTTCAGATCCATATATTCCCATGCAAATACATCCCTATATTTATGGAACATTGCCTTCTCCCTTTCTTTGATCTTTGACTTCCAATGCTTGTTGACCTTGATCATTTTGGGGTTTTCCTCTGAGCCGATATTCCACTCCTCAACCTCTTTATCATCTGGAAGCAGCCAATTTGGACCTCCTTCCCTACGTTTGGCCATTGAGTCAGCTTCCTTCTCTATTCAGCACGGTGTAATCATTGAAAGGATTATCTAATTCTAGAAGGCCATCTAATGGATTCCCTTTTCAGAATCTACTAAACTGGTTTTCCCAAATGATCTAAAATAAAATTTGTTTTGTGATGGTTATTTTGGTGATTGATCTTTCTCTAGGATTTAGTTTAGCAAATTATTTTGGATAATTATTTGTTTGCCTCTCAACACGTTCCTTATCCATAAGCACATCACTTAGATCGATCTCTATCAGGGGAAAGATGTTCATGAAGGCAATCATCTTTTCAATTATCTTTGTCCCATAGCTCTTGCATAATTCTTTAGGCCTCAAAGATTTCTTCCAGCTTCTGGTGTTGTCAGTCTTGATCTAAATCCTTCTGCTCACCCCTTGAATAGTCAATGTCTAGTTTGCCTAATCATGTATAGCACCAGTGGTTTTGAGCCAAGGTCAATCTAAAAGCAAAGCAACCCATATGCTCCTTGCACATCCAACAATTAGAATCTGGTCTTTCCTTGCCCACTTTGATTTCAATATTTTTAACTAATCCAATAACCTGAACCACCCTATGGTCAGCCATCCTTACCCTGAATGGTGTTGGTTTTAAGTTCTTGATTCCCAGCTTTTGCTTAAGATGTTCCCCCAAAATATTCACACCAACGCCACCATCTAGTATAACTCTAACAATGGTTCCATTGCTTTCTCAGCTTGTAGTCCACCCAAATAACTGGAACCTAATCATCTTGGATAGCTTCCCGGTCCAGTGCTTTGGCTTCAACTTCAGCTTTTTTCTTCCGCCTAATGAATTTTACAGTTGCTGGTAATTTATGTTTGTTGTCATCAAGTTTGATAGTTAACTTTTGTTTCCTCTCGCAAACCTTAACATACTTCTTGTCTTGTTCAATACCGTTAACGGTTCATCTCAATTGGACATTTAGCAGTTCATCATGATTGGACGTTTGTAGCATAACTATTTGGCACTAACATAATATGTTAATACTCTAGAAAGTGACTCAAATGGGGTACGGAGAGACTTTGAGGTTGTTAGTCCTCAAGAAGTGAACCTAACAAAAAAAATGTATCAGCTCAACAAGAAAATCTCCACTCAATGATTGGAAAATTTGCCTATGTCCTTCTTACTGCTCTCGGTCATCACGCCATTTCAAAGACTAAATGGACTAGGACCATCATAAAACTTTAACAAAAGCTATATTGGAACTAAGGAAAGTCTTGTCACATTCTAGCAAGGTACATGGATCGCAATCCATCATGACCCAAGTCACAAAAATTGTAACAAAACTATCCGAGAAGGTCACCCTATGGTCTATGAACACTCTCCTATGGTCAAAATGTGAAAAATAGTGATTTAAGCCTTAAATCTACAATTAAGGCTCACAAACGCGTAATCACGAACCACAACAAAACTAGAAGTTCTTATACTTAATTGAAAGAGCAAGGAAAGAGGAACACTATGTAAGTTTTGGAATCAAAATATGATTACCCAATCCCAAGATATATTGATTACAAGTTGGAGCATCTTGGATGCTTGAGCATCCGTATATCAGAGCTCTTTTCTCTTCAAAATATAAGCCTCCTTTCACATTAAAGTTATTAACTTTTATACGTAGGGCTTTTTAAATGGCTAGTGGCCGGTTCACATGGGCTTTTACAGATATCATTACAAAATTACAACTCCGGGAATAGATATGCTACACTCAAATTGAAATTTACACACAATGTAGCTACACTAGCTCGAAAGAATAACTTGAGTACAAATGTGGTGTTTGACTAAGTGTTCGACTAGGTGGGCATCCGTGTATTGTATTTGTCTAATATTCCCCTCTTCCTAGCTCGAGTTGTCCCTTGAAACAACCATGTGCAATCTTGTTGTTAGGATTGTCCGCATCTTTTTATTTAAGGTTGATCTTGAGCTTTGAAACTTATTTGCAGTTGATGATGCTCCCCCCTTCCTTGCGTGATTCATATCTACCGTCTTATGGTTGATGCATGTGTTGGACTTTGATTGTCAAGGAAATTTTATAGTTTGTTGGACATTTTCCTTTTCTTGTCACTTATGGCCGTGAAGATGGCTATTGGTGTTGCCTGCCTCTTTGGGAATTGAACCGCTTTGGGTTGTTGACTTTATGATGGATCTTTGTCCTTGAATTCCACTACAATACGAGTTGTCAACAATGGTTTGCCAACTATGTGAGCTACTTATGATTGTTGTTGGTAGCTCTCTTGTTGACTCCTACAGGCATTGCTTTGATTATTTGATAAATGATATGGGTAGCAATTTCCTTATTGCTCATGTAGAAGGAATATGTACAAGAAGATAGTGATGAGTGTTTCTAGATTAGGGTCTAAAACTTGGATGAACAAAGTAAAAAAACCCGGTGGAAAAAAAGTGCCTTTGGTATACGCTCTTATTGGAATTGAGCAATTGGAATTTAAGTACATGTTCATGCAAGGTGAGTGCTTGAGAGAAACAAAGGAACAATGTCTAATGAAAATTCCAAGTATGGGACACTCTATATGCATATAAAAAATTTGTCAAACAAAAGCATGCAATGTGGAGTTGATGGGTGCTTCAAGGAACAAGTGTAGCATATGTGTGTTGAAGCGGTTGACCAACGCACACCAAATCCAAGTGGTCAACGGAGGCGCATTAATTAATTATATCATTTTTGCCTAAAGCCGGCTATTGTAGCTCAATGATTAGGGGAAGACCTTTTAATGTTGTAAATCTCGAGAAAGCCCCTATAATTATGAAAGTGGATGGAGAGTCAGAGTCACTCAGTAATTGTAATAAGTACCTCTTTTAGCTAAAATACCCAACTTACGATTGATGTATATAAGCCAAACCCTTGTAACCTTGAGATAGAGCTTTTTTAAAACAATCTTAGGCTCAACTATGTTACGTACACTGTGCCGTGTGTGAGTGGGCCTTCCTTCTCTCTCTATGCATGCTACAGGAGTGACATTGCTGAGGCGACTCCATCAACGCATTAGCTACAACGAGAGCTACGCGTCGATGTTAAGCACACGTAGTCATGGATTCCTCGCAAAGAGCTTTTCCTCGAGCTTCAAGGTGAGTTTTCTCCCTATCCGTGTGTCTATTTCATTATTGTTATATATCCACACGTTCATGGTGAGACAAGCTACGCCTTAGGCCTAATCACGTTCGAAATGAGTGACCTGGTTTTTATTGTCAGACATCATACGTGATTGTGATTACGTCTGTGTGTAGATAGTATATTGGGATAGAAACTTTAGGGTAGTGTCCTCTAGGTGTATAGAGTCTAGCCCTCAAGTTTTGTAACAATTGGACATCGTTAGGTTATGTTTCGAGAGGTAGATGTGTTGTAGATATGGTAGTCGTCATGTACATAGTGGGTTAGGATAGATTTCTTTGTAATGATTGTCTTAGAAGTTCAAATAGGTGATTGAAAACCATTTTCTTGCTTCCATGCGCTTGCGGATTATTGCTCCATCCTTGGATGGAATTATGTTGGTTTAGTTCTCGTTATGCTAGCGTCTGAGGCGACAGATACCGTCCCAACAATGTGACATCAAAGGATGTGGAATAGTTTCCACATTTTCACAAAGGGTTTTCAATGCAAAAACTTCTCCACCCATACCTCATTGTGCTTCTCCTTTTGGACTTCCTCCTTCACTTCACCAGATATTAAATACATAGACTTTGACACTTATGCTCACCTATACCAACATGAGTGACACAACGTAAATATGATCAACTCTTCCAGCTTGAGTGGTACCTAGAATAGCTAGGACTCTTAGACCATAGAGAATATTACTCAAAGCTTTAGGACTAACGCCTCACTCATTTAGTGGCTTAACTGCTTGATTTTGACTTTTTTGCTATGTATTTTTAATGGTGAATTGGGCGTACATGTTCAAGGCAAAAAATCCAATTTCATATGTTCTTGAGATTTAGGCCTCTTTCATTGCTTTGGTTTTTGGATCCCACAATTTTGTCCAGTAGGTTGCTATACTTTGTCTCCTCTTGATTTTTTTGTCGTATGTCAATACTGCTTTGTGAAATAGGTTCTTTGGTTGTAGGAGGGATTGATGGAGCCTTTGCTTTATCTCCCATGAGAAGTGGTTGTGGATGTTTGTGGGTTCTCTGAGATTGAGTTTCCAATCAAAATTTTGGAACCCACCTTGTTGTTGGTCTTTTTGTGATAGTCGTTTGCATTCTCCCCTTTTGCTCTATGACTTGATGGACACTAGGCTTTGGTATCCATACATGATTATTTTCATCGTAGAAGCCTTGCTTTTGTAGTTGAAGATGAGTTATCCATTTGGAGGCTACATCCCCCTCAATTGTGATTGGCTTCTATTGGCTCTTCATTTTGATTTCTTGCCTTTAGGTGGAGATTTGTGTTGCATGGAACTTCATATGATGGGCCTGAAAACAAGAAACGCATCAACTTAGAAGACCTCAGAGAGGAGCCTCAACCGGCCTATATTGCCACGGACCTTACTGAAGAGGAAGAGCAACTTCTAGTCGATACGCTCAAGCAATATAAAGATGTCTTCACATGGTCTTACAAAGATCTAAAGGGGATAGATCCTAAGATATGTCAGCACAGGATTCCCCTTAAGAGCGATGCCAGACCACGCAGACAGCGTCCTTACACGTACAATGAAAGTTTTGCACAAAAAATCAAGGAGGAAATAGACAAATTAAAGGACGCCGAGTTTATCTACGAGTTTGAGCACACAGAGTGGGTGTCCTCGATTGTGGTGGTACCCAAAAAGAATGGCAAACTGCGGGTTTGTGTAAATCTTAAGCAAGTAAACGCAGCCACCATTAGGGATAACTATCCCATAGCAGGGAAAGAGGCCTATAGTTTTTTGGATGGGTTCTCAGGCTACAAACAATTGACGATTAGGACGGAAGATCAGCATAAGACCACTTTTGCGACATAGTGGGGTATATTTGCATATAGGGTAATGCCTTTCGACTTGACCAATGCCCCGGCCACATTTCAAAGACTAATGACCCACGCATTCAAAGAGTATCTCAAACAATTTCTGGAGATCTACATGGATGATCTTTGTGTTCATTCCCACCGACGAAGTGACCACATCACTCATCTGGGTAAAGTCTTTCAAAAATGCAGAACGTATCGTATTTGCTTAAACCCGGAAAAATGTGCCTTCATGGTGAGACGGGGTAGAATTCTGGGCCACGTAGTGTCCAAAAACGGCATTTCAATTGATCGAGAAAAGGTGAAGACAATTGCTGCACTACCGAGATCAACGAAGATAAAAGAAGTGCAAGCATTTATGGGGCATTGCGGATATTACTGGTGATTCATATAATGTATGCAGTAATAGCCAAGCCATTGTACGTCCTCATAACTAAGTTTGAATGGACGGAGGAATGTGAGCGGGCTTTCCAAAAATTGAAGCAACATTTTATTTCATGTCCAATTTTGCAAGCCCCTTACTAGAGCAAAATCTTCCATGTCCATGTGGATGCTTCAGCCTATGCCATTGGGTGCATATTAGCCCAGCCAGGAGAGAAGAAAATGGATTTTCCCATTTTCTACTCCAGTCGACAACTAAACAACACAGAGTGAAATTATACCACTACGGAAAGAGAGGGCCTGGGAATGATCTATGCTATCAAGAAATTTAGACACTACCTTCTAGCAAACAAGTTTGTCTTCTTAGTGGATCACCAAGCACTGCTATATCTAGTGAACAAACCTTGCAACACTGGAAGAATTGTTCACTGGTTTATAATGTTGCTTGAGTTTGACTTCACGGTGGTTGTAAAAAAGGGGACCACACACCAAAGAGCAGATCATCTTTCACGACTATTTCATAGGGAAGCACTTGTGGCGGGTGTCGATGATGAACTTCCTGATTCATATCTGTTCAACATAGAAATGGTGCCGCGATGGAGCGAAGAGGTCATGCCACTACTCACAATCGGCTCTTTGCAGATAGAAAGACAACCCCATCAATGATCCATCAAACGCGGAATCTCATCCTTTTAGCAGGACAGTTGTACAAACACGATAAGGATGGAATACTGAGGCTATGTGTACAACCTGAAGATATTACTTACTACCTCAAACAAACTCATATACAAAACACGGGATTTCACACTGGTGAAATACAGACAGGCCAACGATTACAAAGACTGGGCGTCTACTGGCCAAACATGGAATACAGTGTCCATAAATATGTAAAATCCTGCGATAAATGTATAATACAACCACCAATGGAACATGCCACAATGTTTCGAGTAGTATAAGCACCGAAATGGAGTGCTCACATCATTGAGTACTTGAAAAACAAAACCTTTCCAGAGGAATGGGACAATCAAGAAGGAAAACTATTGAGGAAGAGGCCAAACACTATCTACTCATTGCCAACCAACTGTATAGGCGGGGGAAAGACAAACAATTACGGCTATGTGCTACAGAAAGCGAATATTACCTCATCCTAGATCACGCACACACGGGACAACCCGAAGGACACTTCTTCGTTGATAAAACGGCAAATCTAGTGCTAAACTCAGGTATATGGTGGCCAACCCTATTCATGGATGCAACAACATACGTCAAACGATGTGACGAATGTCAACGCACGAAACCACCCCTACGGAGAGATAACATGCCACTGAGGCCGATGATGGAAGTTCACGCTTTTGCCAAATGGGGCATTGAATTCATTGGTCCCATCAATCCTCCATGATACATAACACACACACAATACATTATTGTAGCAACGGATTATATGACGAAGTGGGCGGAAGCCAAAGCAACCCAAAAAAATGATGCAAGGACTACAGCTCAGTTCCTTTTTGAAAACGTCTTTACGTGGTATGGACTACCAATCAAAATAGTAAGCAATAGAGGACACACTTTGTGAATGACGTCATTGAGACTCTCCTTGATGAATTCATGGTGGTCCACCGAAAGTCAGCACCCTATCATCCGCAAGCCAACGGACAGGCAGAGAGCACTAACAAAATCCTGCGCACCATGCTCACCAAAATAGTCAGTGACTCAAGAAATGATTGGGATCAGAAATTACACACCGCTTTATGGGCTTACCGTGTAGCTTTTAAAACTTCCATTGGCACGACTCCCTTTAACCTGGTCTTCGGAATTAATGCGATACTACCATTGGAATTCCTAGTCACATCCCTCAGGGTGGCAACACAATTAGGATGGCCGGGCCATGAGCTATCAGAGAGACTAGACACCCTAGAACAATTAGATGAAACTAGACTCAAAGTGATCGCTGGGATATATGCTCAGAAAAAGCAAATGAAAGCTTTTCATTATCGACACGTGATTGGTAAGGAGTTCCAGAAAGGGGATAACAACACTCCAAGAAACTCAAAAAGCGAGGAATGGGGCCTTTTGTGATCCATGATATATCGCAAAGTGGTGCCGTGAAACTTGCAACATTGGCAGAAGAGGAGATGCCTAATTGGACGAGTGGTTGCAAGTTAAAGAAATATCTTCTTCCGCTGACACCATACGAACTCGCAACACTCCATGCAGCAGCTCAACGCAGATGTCAAGCACAGGACATTCGGAAACAAGCACAGCAGGAGGCCAAACTTAGAATATTGAAACGCAAGGAACAATCAAACTTCCAGAGGAAAGAACAACAGGCAGTGGCTAATCAAAATTCTCCGATAGCATCCATATAAACGGCGACTACATGGTTAGGAGGAATGGATCTACGTATTTAGTTACAACTTGCCGACGGCACCACTGAAAGAGCGTTAGTGGATACAGGGGCCAGAGCTGATGTGGTTAACTACTCCACTTTCAGAAAAATCACACAGGAACCTCTAATGCCAAACACTATGGGGTTCAAGGTCGCCAACAGAGGTATTATGGACAGTCTAGGCCACATAAATTTGCCAATCAACATTGATGGAACAGTGTATCCACATCAATTTCATGTGGTCGAAGATCATCAGCAGCTAAACGAAGAATTTATTCTAGGCATGCCGTGGATGCGCACTTATCAGGCAACACCAAACTGGCAGGACAACACCTTACGCATCATGAGGGCCAATCTTTAGCCGCGCCATTCGTACAAACGGACTATGAATGGGAACCTCTACCTTCACCACATGCGATAGCTCAACAATCATCCATCACCAAGGTTACGAAAATATGGGTCAAGAAATCAATCATGGAAACCAAGCCCAGGCAATTGTGGATACCTAAATGCCAAATCAATACCTGTAAACCTACATTTCCTACAAAAAATTTAAACCATCACGAATTGCCCACCGTTGTTGTCAAACGGCCTAAACCGATGGACCACTCTCTTCGTCATGCAACCACACTCAAATGGGTATGGCAACCAAAACAACATCGCCTTCACGATGCCTCTTCTAATGGATACACACCTCGGGAATTTCAATGGCAACCCAAAAAATGCCAACAACCGCCACCATCAGCAACATCAAAACTTTTGTAGTTCACAGTCAAACACAGAGCACACGCTCTACAATTACTATTGTTCGGGCCACGCAGCTTCCAAGGAACCTCGCCACCAGTTGCCACTGAACATATTGTTCAGCACCTATCTCTTGCACATCAAATTTTTTTCCCATGCATATCCTCCATCAGCATCATAGAGCCACACTATACAGCTATGCATAGACACGTCCTTTATTCCTATTCACTCTAACACAAGCTCGTCGCGGATGACTCACTTTAGGAAGGGGGGGAAAGCGGTGGGAGTACCACTTGTATATACCATTACTATCATCCTATTTCTTTTCTTTTCTTTTCGTTTCCTTTCTTTCTCGTTCCCTTCAAAACACAAGTTTTCGAAGCCTGACAGACTCTGGATACACTTAGGCAATCCAAAGATAAAATCCATGGATATGCTCTCCCATGGTGAATTAGGGATTGGCAAGGGTTGAAGCAATCCAAGTTACTTCCCTCTATCAAATTTTGTCTTTTGGCATACCACACATTTAGAAACATACTCTTGTATGTTCACTTTCATGGTAGGCCAATAGAAAAATGTTTCAATTCCCTTTAAGGTAGACTGAATCCCTCTATGCTCAGCATAAGGTGGAGCATGAGATTCATACATTACTTTCTCACGTAGTGAGTTAGTAACACATAGTCTATTGCCATAGAGAAGATAACCATTTTGTAAAGTAAATGGATCTTCTTTCTTTTCTAATGCAAGGGCTGAAATCACATCTCTAAAATCGGGATCAATAGCGTACTCATCTATCATTGAAGATAGATCATTGTGAGTTGCTATGGAAACCGCATTCACTCTCGGCTGTCTTGAGAGTGCATTAGCTACTTGATTATGCTTGCCAGCAATGTGAGCAATATGAAAATGAAATTGCGAAAGGAAATTTGCCCACCTCATTTGTTTGTCGGAGAGCTTGGTCTGCGTCATGAAGTACTTAAGACTTTGGTGATCCATTCGCAGAATGAAAGGAGTCCCCAATAAATAGTGCTTCCATGAGTCTAAGGCATGTAGAACTGCAAGGAGTTCCTTTTCATATATGCCTAGACCTTGCTCAACAGGGTCGAGCCTTCGACTCTCATAGCCTATGGCGTGCCCTTCTTGGAGCAAAACAGCTCCAAGGCAATCACCACAAGCATCACATTGGACCTCAAATGGTTTTGAGAGATCCGGTAGTGTAAGCACAGGTTGAGAGATAAGCTTTTAGAAAGCATTGTTCTTCTTAGCAGACCATGTATACCTAACGCTTTTCTTTGTTAGGTCATGTAATGGTGCCGCAATTTGTGAGAAATTTTCTATGAACCGTCTATAGTATGCACACATACCTATAAAGCTTCTTAGTTCATGAAGATTCCTTGGTTTAGGCCATCCTTTTATTACCTCTAACTTTGATGGATCCATTCGGATACCATCTTGAGAGATAATGTGACCTAAATATTGAATCTCTTGCAAGAAAAATTCACTTTTCTTTCGATAGTGATCCTATTTAGTGCTCTATAGTCGACACACATACGATATGTGCCGTCTTTCTTTTGCACTAATAGCACAGGTGAGAAAAATGGAGATGAGCTAGGCCTAACCATGCCCTTCTCAACTAACTCATGCACTTGCCGCATAATCTCCTCTTGTTGATCTTGAGAAACTCTATAAGGAGGTTTGTTAGGCGGTGAACTTCTTGGAAGAAGTTCAATTGCATGGTCATCATTACCTCGTTTAGGAGGTAGCTCACAAGGGATGTCGTCAATAAAAACATCTTGAAACCCCTTGAGAAAATTGGATAACTATTATTCCTTTTTGTTTCTTTTATTTTCTTTTGCTAAAGCATTAGGTTCATTTTGAGAATCTTTAACAAAAATCATGTACACGGAAATAGAGCTCTTTATTGACTTGTTGAAAGCTGGTGTATGTACAATGGGAATAGTGTTACCCATTTACTTAGCATCTATATACATGTCTTTTTCCCTGAACTTAAAGGAGATTCTCCTTTCATAAAATTTAACATTGGCAGCCATGCGGTCAAACCATGGTGCCCCTAGGATTACATCCTCATGCTTGAGAGGAGAGATAAAGAAGTCCTCTTTGTCCACATAGCTTTGGACATGAAGCCTCAATTTCCCGATTAAGGGAGTGACTGAAGCTTCTTGCCCCTTGAAAGCACTGTCTGTGCGGGTAGGACATCTCGCATCTCGTAAGCTTGTATGCCTAGCTTCGTGGCCAACTCTATAGATATAAAATTGTGAGTAGAACCAGGGTCAAAGAGAATAAAAGCATCATGTTCTCTTACCTTTCCCCAAGCATGGCATAGAGGAGATCCTTTGTGGTGAGTTTGGTGAGTCGCCTCCTCTTGGATTTCAACCAAGGTAGCTCTAGGAGGATCTTGGCGGTTGTTCTTTTGGGGACAAGCGCGGTACGCATGCCCTTGTTCGCCGCACTTGAAACACCGGTTATCCTTGCGATAACGCTCAAGCTCTTCAGGAGAGAGTTTGTTTTTACTCCCTTCTCTTTAGCTTTGTTGGAGTTGCCCTTAGGAGACTTTTGGACATTGTCCTTCCCCTTAGGCTCGTTGGAACCCTTGTTTTCTGTGGGCTTATTATTTCTTTTAGTCCCCCGTTTGGAAATTGATTCGAGAGGCCACCATAGTATGGTGTATTACCGCCGATATGGTACGTGGCCTTTGGGAGTTGACATACTCCGCCATTTCTTCGGTTAAGCCAGCACAAAATTGTTGCTTTTGCTCTCCAAAATCCAACTTTTTGAAGACAGTGGCTTTGAGTTGTAAGTCCCAAACTTGTCTACATGTTTATGGATGGATTCATAGGGAGAGAGCTTTAAGCTTCTCCATTCGGTGAGTACTTGGTCTTTGGCATCGGGGGCCAAAAACTGCTTCATAATGGAAGCTCTTAAAGCTTTCCATGTTCGTGGAGCTTCACCGTTGGCTCGTAGGCTAGACCACCATTGCCTGGTGGACTTTTGAAAGTGCATAGCTACATGGCGTAGCTAAGAGGACTCCGTGAAGCCCTCATCTCCAAACGCCGCATCAAATTGTTGGATAAAGGCCAAGACTTTGTCCGTAGCACCAAAGGTACCATCATAGGTAAGGAAAGAGATGCTCTTCCCTCCCTCTTTGAATTTATTCAGCTTTGACGACCTCTTCCATGCGGCATAGGATTTCCTATGGCCTCTTCTTTTTGATGGTTCAAAGGTTGCACCATCACTTTCTTCAATAGGTGAAGAATTTGAAGAAGGTGGAGAAGAGGGTGACCTCTTTCTCGCCTTTTTCTTGTCTTGATCTACGGTGTCTTCACCATCACTTTCATAAGAGGAAGAGGATGAAGAAGATGGAGAAGAGGGTGTCCTCCTTCTCGCCTTTTTCTTCTCTTGATTTTTATCATCCCTCTTTGAATTATGGTGTGGAGAAGAGTGCGATGGTCTTCTCCACTTTGGTGGTGATGGAGAGCGTTTAGCCCGCCGTCTTCGTGGAGCCATCTCCGCCGAGGTGGCGAGAGACTCACTTCTTTCTCGTTCCTTCAGTGGAGGCTCTTGAGTTCTCCTTTGGGAAGGAGATGCATCATCAAGAAGTAAATTCTTGAGCCCTTCATATGGATTCTCTTCTTCTTCCCGAATCGGAGAGAGATCTCTTTTGGAAGTCTCACAAGGAGGCTTCCTAGGTGTTCTCTCGTCATGGTGGTGAGCTTGGAGAATCCCGTGAGCACGGAGCTGCCTTTGCACTTCACTTTGGAGAGATGGATTGCCCATGGCTTGTTGAAGCCTAGAAACAAGATATTTAACAAGCATCGGAGCATTATTAGTAGCTTGCTCATTAGCAAAATCAAAGTTATCAACATTAATTTCACTCTCTTTACTATTGTCAGCCATTCTAACAACTTTTAGGTATAAACTTTTTAGGTGTACTTTGGCACTTCAAGCCCTAGTTGCTACTCCTCTTTACCCCTTTAGAAAAAGCACTCAAGCTACTGTACCTGTGGCTCGAATACCATTAATTGCAAGGAATAGAAGAGAGGGTCGTTCAACACCAAAACAGCACCGCCTCCTGTCAAGCTTCTAATAGCTCAATAGTGGTTAAGCCGTAGGAAAGACCCGTAGGACTCCACTATTAAGACCATAGCTCTCGACGGTGATGCCCCGTTAACTGCACGAAGGCAGGCGCAATGCAAGGCTAAAAAATCCCTATTCTACTTACTCACAGGCAATTAATAATACCAACCATTTATAGCTAGCTTGATGACCTCCCTTCTTGAGCAAGAAAAGAGAAACCTTGTGCTCTGATACCAATGTAACATTTAATGGCCTAAAAACTTGTGTGTAGTGGAAATTAGCATGAACATAGTGGACATTTCATTAGAATAGATTCCTAATGAGAATTACAAGAGTGCTTGGGTGGAAAGAGCAACAAAAAGCATAACACCTAGTTAGATAGGATGAACAATACTTTCAAAAGAGAGAGAAATTAAGCTATTGACAACAGTTCAGGACCGGATTTGCATGGAGCCGGTCCCCCCTCCAAAAGGCTTTGTATTATGGTTTCTCCCATCAATAGAGACATTGTACATACAATTCTTTGTGTTCCTTCAAGACTAGCTAGTGCAATGAAGATGAAAGCTTCATGCACTAAGCAAAACACTTAGCAATCACAACATCACTTATCCCCGGTCTCAGACCCAAGACCTCACACACCTTCGAAGATGGTGAGAGCTAGCAAGGTATGAGAGTAGATTGAGAGGAAGTAGGAGTATTCTTACGAGAAAGATGTACATCTCACTCATATTAGCATAGCTTAGCTTAGTAATTAGCATGGTAGAGGAGATGAGCATGCATTGAAGCTTGGCTCTTGGTTGGATTTGCATCACAAAGCCAAGAGTTGTTGGTGTAGGCCTCCCTTCTCACAAGCTTGGAGTAGGTGGTAAGCTTTCCATTAAAGCTTGAGAAGGAGAGAGAGTCTTCTTTACTTCACACATGAGATTGTGTGAGTGTGTGTGTGATAATGCCTTGCAAAAATCAGCCCCCTCTCTCTCTTGGGCGAGCCCTCTTGCTATTTGCTCTTGCTGTCCTCTCATTGGACCTCCCTAGGGCTAGCCAATGACAATTAAGCAGCATAAGTGATAGCCTTCTGACATGTGTCCCCCTTTCCCCTTTTGTGAGATCTTTAGGTAATTTAATAATTCAACTAAACTCTCATTGGACCCCTTTGCCTCCTTGCCAATAGGAATCAGGCAAGCCTTTGGGCTGGTGAATGCTCATTGGACCCCTTGGGAGACTCTCCAATAGTCTTCTAGAGGACTTAATTCTCATTGTTTCTTTTATTACGTGTTTTTAAATTAATTAAACTAGATTTACTATAGCCTAATTCTTATTGGTCCACCTCCAAGGCCATCCAATAGGAATTGGGTACACCTTGTGGGCATCTGGGCTAGGGAGCTGACATGTGTCCCTCATTCCCTTTGTGTAAAGGGAGCTTGTGTGTGTGTGTGTGTGACTTTCTCTCTCATCCTCTACTCCCAAGGCTCGCCCCCTCCTATGTAGGGATTTGTAAAGACTTTTTGGGTCACACACAAAGCATCCAATTCCCCCCATGGTTGACCTTTGGACACAACCTTTGAATTTTGGAACCTTAGCATTTTGGAAGTCTTAATGGGCTGAACCTCAAGGTCTTTTTAGCCCATTGTTGCACATGGCTCTTTTGCAGATGGCCCCCCCTTTGGATCCCTATTTTCCCTCCTTTGGATCCCAATTGTGGCCGGTCTGCTAGCTTAACCAATATTCTAGCTTTTTCTCCCTTGGCACTTTCCCATATTAAATGATCAGTTTAACATGAGAAAATCATTTAGGAGAATTAGATATTGATTATTATGACAGAACGAGTAGTCTTTGAGTTCACTTTGGTGAGATTGACACTCTCATTAAGTCTTCGTGCCCAACCTCGAGTCGCTTCCTTGCATATTGACATTATGTTAGTGCAAAAGAGCTATGCTGCAGACGTCCGTCGTGACGACCCGCTAACAGATTAGATTAGATTTAAGTTTATTTTGAGTTAGATTTATGTTAGATTAGATTTAGGTTTATTTATGTTAAATTTAGATTTACGTTAGATTAAATTAAATTTAGCTTTATTTTGAGTTTAAGATTATGTTAGATTTAGATTTACGTTAGATTAAATTTAGGTTTATTTATGTTAGATTAGATTAGATTAGATTTAAGTTTATTTTGAGTTTACATACACACACCCACACCCGAGAAGAAGAGAGTTTTAACGTCGTAGGAAACTATCCCAAGAGACCTTTGAGATCTAGCCGACGAGGAGTTGAACTCAAGACCTGTTATTCAAGAGGGAAATGGCATAACCAATCTACCACACTTGGGTGATAGAAAGGTTATACCATTTTCCTCTTTTTATTGGCACATACACACACCCACATACACACACACCCGAGAAGAAGAGAGTTTTAACGTCATAGGAAACCATCCCAAGAGACCTTAAAGATCTAGCTGACGAGGAGTTAAACTCAAGACCTGTTGAACAAAGAGAAAGAGAGAGAGAGAATAAAAAACCAAAGAGAGAGAGAGAGAGAGAGAGAGAGAGAGAGAGAGAGAGAGAGGGGGGGGGGAGAAGACGAAAGAGAGAGGTAAGGGGAGAAAACAAAGAGAGAAAGAGATTAAGTTAAAATTTAAATTAGATTAGGTTAGATTAGTGATGCAAGATGACGATTCCAACGGTCACACACACGCACACACACTACACAGCCCATCAAATCTAGAGTAAGAATTAAGTGCTTTGAGCAGCATCAGCTACATTGCAAGAATGACGTACCTGCATGCTACAGACAAAGATCTACTGTGAAAAGATGTTAAGATGTTGTGAAATGCTACAGCTAGAGAAGAGGGAAAGGGGTTTTGTCCACTACATGCACTATCATGTAGACGTGGGTGTGTAGATTTGTTGTACCCACAAATATAGGCATTGACCAATAAAGGCGAGATTATAACCCGGTGGTTCTGATCTCCGTGCACCTCTAGACCGAGGTGTGCGGGGATTGGACATGACTAGAGAATGTGAGGTAGTTTATCGTGTGAACAAAGAGAGAGAGAGAGAGAGAGAGAGAGAGAGAGAGAGAGAGAGAGAGAGAGAGAGCAAATGACGAATTTGAAATTTAAAATCGTGTTATGAAGTGAGGTCCATTCACATCTACACAGCTGGTAGCCCCATTGGTATGTCTTTTACCCTTCAATGGAGCAAATCACCACATGTTCAATTAGGTTAGATTTAAGATTAGATTGTGGATTGAGTTTTTATATTAGACTCTACCTTCGAGATTACGGTAAAAAAATTAGAGTTAGACGAACAATGATCCCTCTCTTCCTCTCTACGGATGCGACCTTAGGCTAGTAGCCCCATTGGTATGTCTTTTACCCTTCAATGGAGCAAATCACCACATGTTCAATTAGGTTAGATTTAAGATTAGATTGTGGATTGAGTTTTTATATTAGACTCTACCTTCGAGATTACGGTAAAAAAATTAGAGTTAGACGAACAATGATCCCTCTCTTCCTCTCTACGGATGCGACCTTAAGCTGGAAAGCTTTCAACGGCATGATACTCAAATTGGAGGCCAACATGTAATGTGTTAAGTAATCCCTCAAACAAAGATCTACTGTGAAAAGATGTTAAGATGCTATGAAATGCTACAGCTAGAGAAGAGGCAAAGGGGTTTTGTCCACTACATGCACTATCATGTAGACATGGGTGTGTAGATTTCTGTACCCACAAATATAGGCATTGACCAATAAAGACGAGATTATAACCCAATGGTTCTGATCTCCGTGCACCTCTAGACCGAGGTGAGTGGGGATTGGACATGACTAAAGAATGTGAGGTAGTTTACAGTGTGAACAAAGAGAGAGAGAGAGAGAGAGAGAGAGAGAGAGAGAGAGAGCGTACGTGCACGAGAGCAAACGACGAATTTAAAATTTAAAATCTTGTTATGAAGTGAGGCCACCAAGGATGTATGCACAAGCATGGTTAGAGCAGAAGGAGATGTGTGATGACGGTTTGCCCCCAGGGATGAAGAGACTCTCTCTATGGTACGAGTTACTATATTGGCCCCGACTCATTATCAATCACTTGCTCGATCCAATGCACATATTCAAGAATGTGGGTAATCTGCTATGGGACCATCTGACTGGCAAGAAATAGCCAGGGTTGACCTTAAAAATGTGGATCCTATGGAGCAATATTGGCCGCAGACAGCATCCGATAGATCGATAAAACTCCCTAAAGCGCCATGGATTTTCAATGGAGCCCAAGAATGCAAAGTAAAAGAGACCATTCGATCTGTGCGGACCCCCACTGGCGTAATGCACTCGCTTCGAACGTGTTTTACTAAAGAAGGAAAGCTTACCGCTTTGAAGTCACACGACTCGCATAAAATGTGTCAGGTATGTTCATAGTGCAATATATCATAGTGGGAATTGTGTAACAAATTTGTGTGTGGCTTTAATATCATTGTTGCACGTGTTTTACAGTTTATTTTACTGGTGCCATTGAGGGATGTTTGTCTCTTGACGTCCGTAACACAATCTACAAACTTGCGAAGTTGGTGCAATGGATCTCACAAAAGGAGATCAACGTAGACTCCATACCATTCGCCAAACTAAACGCTGCGGAGGTTGTGTGCATGCAGAGAATCTACAAAATGAAACGGAAGACATCTGTTTTAACGGAGAGCTCTATATAGATATCAGAAGTTATGCTGAGCTTTGCGAGGATGAGAGAGAGACCTCTTAAAGCCATAAATATTGTATTTGAACAATTTTGCTCCGTTTTATTCACGTGGCTTTTTGTCCATTTCTGTCTATATGCATCATTGCATCATTGTATTTAATGGTCTTTGCGTCCACTCCAGGTACGTATGCTCTAGGTATGTTCTCACAAGCAGGGATGACGAGCACTGCGCTCCGAGTGCGATGGAGACCGAAGCTGCAATCGCGAAGGTCTGCTCAATATAGATGTTGCTCGTCCCACCGCTAGATCTAGCTGATCGGGTGAAAGAGACACTAAGAAGCACTACTACTGCTTCTCAACGTCTCTTTCACCTGATCAATTAGATTTAGTGGTGGGGCAAGCAACTTCTATGAGCAGACCTTCACAATGCAGCTTTAGTCTCCATCGCACCCGGAGCGCAGTGCTTTTACAAATTCACAGAAATTCAACGAAACCTCTCTACACAGGAATCCCTCCCCCTTTATGAGTCCTCTCTCTCTCTCTCTCTCTCTCTCTCTCTCTCTCTCTCTCTCTCTCTCTCTCTCTTTACTTGTCCATGTTTTCTTCTCTATTCATTCAATATTAAGATTAGATGTTCGTGTGTTTAATGCAGGTATGGATGATGATGAGTTTCTTTCTTCTTTGTCACCCCACCAGAGACAGTGGTACATGGAGCGTCATCGCTCTGGAGCACCATCACGAGTTCCTAATCCTTTAGCGTCTCCCTGTGTTTTGGAGCATTCAGTACGCTTCGAAGCTTCGGTGTCAACGAGACGATCTTCACACTCGTCTAGACACCGACGCTCTAGTGATGGCGGCGGTGGTTGTTGTGGGGATGCCTCGACATCGCCTCGTGTTCGACAAGGCTCCTTACCCTCCCCTTCTTTGCCCGTCCCCACACTAGCCACGGCATCGCCATCTACACCAGGTTTTGCGCGACTGACGGCCGTTCCTAGCAGCTACACACCACTAGCTACTCCTCCAAGAGTCACTCCAGTCAACACTCCTCACTTCGGGGCCCAGACTCCAATGGAGACACCTGACGTTCGTACCCCCATCGACACGCCGCTAGAGACCCCTTCCGGGACACCAAGGTTCACGCGTCACCGGCGAGAGGGCTTGCCTTACTCTGTCGACTTCAGCGGCGGCATCATCTTGGATGATGAAGGCAAGAAGGTGATCTCGCGCATGCGCGGTCTTTTCTCTCAGGTGTTTATACACTGCATACTAAACACCTGGAGTGAAGTACCAAGTGATTTAAAAGACAGAGTCATCAGCATGCTGCATGACGAGTTTCCCGTTTATGCTTGGATGCGATGAGATGTCTGATTATACGACGTTAGTCTAGCCGTAGCTAGATAGCATTAGTTTCCTTTTGTCATAGCATATGTATCATGAGATGACGTTTATACGTCTTTTTGTAACTATTGGAAAACCATGTATATTTTTTCAATAATGACAATGGTGTTGTAACTATTACATTTGCAACAATCAAGTGATTTTGCCTATGATCGATGTGTACAATTGTCATTGATTTACTTTCATCAATTTACTTTTGTTAGTTTTGTATCTTTATTCTGCAAACAATACTATGATGACGGAGTTAATGGTTATATTGTCTTGTGGGTGACTACTTTGGGTCTATATCTAAGCTTGCACTTTCTTTCAAAGGTGAATCAGGGCTTATCTTGGATTCATTTAGGTTTACTCAATTATTGAAACATTGAATATGGTTAATGGGTGGCAGGGTATTCAATGCCCTGCCACCAATTTTTTTTATCTCGGGCGTCGTTATGACTGTCCCTACATAAGGTTCTGCAGCGTCGCTATGAACGTCGCTATAGGTGGCCTGTAAACGTCGCTATGATCGTCGCTATAGGCGTCGTTATATAGCGACGGTTATAGCGATGCTCATAGCGACGTTCCCGTATCGACGCTGTTAGCGACAGTCTTAGCGACACCGGGGAGTATAAAAACCCAATGTATTTCCGTCGCTAACAGCGTCACAAGTGCACACAACCTCTTGTAGTGGGTCTGCTAGCTTAACCAATATTCTAGCTTTTTCTCCCCTGTCACTTCCCCATATTAAATAATCAGTTTAACATGAGAAATCCATTTCATTTAGGAGAATTAGATATTGATTATTATGAAACAAGTTTGTGTGCGCCGACCACCATGCGAAGCATTTGTGGACTATACCAATAGCCTGGTTCTCACATCATCCCAATATGTGGAGAGCATGAAGGCAAAAACTGCAAAGAAAGAGGAGATTGTGAAGGCAAAAGAAGAACGGAAGCTAGAGAAGGAGAAGAAAAGGCTTCAATCCCTTGTTGAGAAGGAGCAGCGAAGAAAAGACTATGCAGCACAAGCAAAGCAAACAAGGCAGCAATGGGAGACAGTCTTCCTTTGGAAGACACTTACGGGCAGTTATTTGGGAGCAAGACTCCATTCAAGGTATGCTTCTGCCGCCACTCCATGTGGATCAAGCACACCATGCCATGGCAAGGAAATTTCACTTACAAAAGTTGCGAAGGTCTCGACTTCAATAGTGAGATACAACACCCAGGTTTTTTTTTAATTTAGAGACTTCCATCCTTGGTAAGTTCCAACCTCTTCTACTCCTTGAAGCGGACTACGACTTGAATGAAGTAGTTTTGACAGCACCATCTTCTACATTTCCAATTACGTTAGTTATCCCCCTAATATGCAAACTTTGTAATTATCTCACATGAGGAGGTCTCATGTACTTTTGATATCCCAATTCTACAATATCTTTGTTGTGATAGACCTTTGGTAGATTTTACCCTAAAAGAATGTGACAAGTACATTTGTCTATTGCGTTTGTTTTATTATCTCAATGCTTCAAATTTAACATCTTTTGTTAAATTTCGTTTGTTTTATTATCTCAATGCTTCAAATCTAACATCTTTTGTGCAACTACTAACCTTGACTAAGTGACTGGACACAGTAACAATGATATGCATGCATAGCATAAGAAAAACAAACAGCAATAAAAAAACCCATTAGGAATCATAATTACTGACTGAGGATTTGCTAGAGCAACCTCACCTCTTACGGTGATGGACAACCTGTAGGAAGAGCACTTTGTGTGGCTTTGCTGAGACTTATTCTGATTGATTCGCCTACAAATCATTAGGGGTCTGCAAAGTACTTACAATTCAGAGATTGCACAAAGTTAGAAGTGATAATTCTTGTGATAGATAGCCATTAAACAAAATCAACAAAGTTATGATCATGATGAAGAGGGCACCAGAGGTTTGGTATTGCACAGTTCAATGTATTAAAAGACTTTCACGATCATGCAATGGGAGAAAATACGAGAGAATATGTAAATATTTTCAAATTAGAGCAATAAAGTTAACCTCGAGAACAATGAACTGGCCGTGCAGGAAGCTCTGGAGTGTTTCAGCTGGTGTAAATGGTGAACTGCTTATTGGCCAACGTATTTGTTGATGATGCTCTAA
Source organism: Adiantum capillus-veneris (assembly GCF_014529385.1). NCBI lineage: Eukaryota > Viridiplantae > Streptophyta > Polypodiopsida > Polypodiales > Pteridaceae > Adiantum > Adiantum capillus-veneris. Next base: position 18,668,200 of record NC_140953.1, read on the forward strand.
TGCCACGAGCAAGAATCTAGCCTTGACCAAGACTAACGAAGAAGGAAGCAGGTTGTTCACAATGATGAAAGTCCCTTGAAATCAAACATTGAGAGTGCGTAGCTGAGAAAACGAAGATAAACTGAGAGTGCGTAGCTGAGAGTGAGTAGCTGAGAAGCGTAGAGTTGGACACCTCACCTTATATGTTGCAGACACAGACTCCCTATCCATGCAAAAAGCAGCAAGCCGAGCGATTGAAGATGAGGATGAGGGCGATCTTGCAGCTCTTCTTGACTTCAACGCAAGCTTAGGAAGCACTGTCTTGAGTGGGTCTGCATCCGCACAAGCTCTTCATGGGCACGCGATGGCTCTTCTCATGTGTTGGCTTCTCTTGCGCTTTGGAGTTGGTCTCGCATTGAACCGTTACTGGAGAAGCAACATTCCACGACGGTGACTGGTAGTAAGTGAAATCCCTGAGCAAGTGCCCTTCATTGGTTCGATTTTAGATAACCTCTACTCATCTCATGACACGTATAAGGGGTGGATGGGGTGTTGTTAATGAACCCCAAAATTGTAACAAAGAAAAACTTAAAAGTAATAATTTCAAGCCTCCAATGCCAGCCCCGGATGTAGACCCTTTTCGAGCATGTGACAAGACACCTAGAGATCGAGGACTGGTCCACCTTTAAGGCAAAAACACAAAAGTTCACATTTTTTTCCAGGCCCTTGCTTAAAGGTTCTTAATATGGCCCTTTACCCTGGTTCCATGGGGGACTTAAATTACTCTAGTATGAAATTTTGATAAGCACACACCACAACAATCCCATGTAACATCCAGCATCTGTTGTCCGCCAAAGTTCAAATTGTTTTTGTGATGAATCAGCCACCGATGACAGTTGGTGGAAGTGATGCACAAAGTTGGGACTCGGGAAAATTTGGCGCCATTTTCTTTGGTGGCGGGGTTTGAAGTTTGACAGAGAAATATTCGACAGAAGGACTACACACCCGCGCGCGCACACACAAACACACACACACACAGAGAGAGAGAGAGAGAGAGAGAGAGAGAGAGAGAGAGAGGCTGCGGCTCCACTTCTAGAAGATGGGCGACAAGCGTTCGTCCAAGCAACAAGGGTACTCTGATCCATCATCCAAATGTGAAGCGCCGGTCTCCTGCTCCCCCTCCGAAGGGGAGACAGAGCTTGTACGCTACCTACAGCAACACACACACATCTCCTTGCTCCTTATCAAACCCACACTTGCCGACATTGCATCCTCTTGCGAAGATGTGTGAGTGCTCTCTCTCTCTCTCTCTCTCTCTCTCTCTCTCTCTCTCTCCTCTTCCTGTACTGTGCGCGCGTGCACATTCACTTGCAGATTTCTCGTCGGAAAATTACAGAGGGTTTTCTTGCTTCTCAACCCATCAGTGCTGTTGTATTGCCCACTTGTCTTCCAGCAGAGAGAAAGAAGCCTTGCTGTAAATACAAGCTCACGAAGTAGTAAAGGATTGGTTTGATGAGTAATTGGTGAAGTGTGAATATAGTGGCTTGAGAGCTCCATTCCTCCTCACTAAGCTTTCAATACGTAGAGAAATTTTGATTGTGCGGAGCCTCTGGTACCTTACTTGACATACATATTGACAACTAAACAAAACCCATGAATGCAATTATCTTGGTTGTGATGATGCTGAAGCCTCAATGGAATATTTTCTACTGTAATTAAAACTTCATTGTTCTTGGACATAGATATGCTCCAGAGGCAGACGTTGCTCAAACTCTCCCAAACTAGCACCTCTACATGGAATTGATGGGACTTCATGTTTAGCAAAGTGCCTATGAAGAGTGAAAACTTTCCCTTCACTTTTAAAGCTATGCCAGCAATAGCATAGTTATGTCGACATGGCGACTCAGCATTGCCTTGCCTGTTGGGTAGAGGCCTATCATCACCTCAGGGCGTCTAGCATGGTGGTGCTCATTTCCAGACCGACTTGTCAGGAGTTCAAGTTCCGTGGGTGAATTATCTCAGTTAATGAAATCCCATTCATGTCTCTGCTTTTCAGCACGCTGCCATCATGATGATGTGTATGCGGCTCTGTCGAGGTTCGTGGCCCTTGCTTGACCATTATTTTGGAAGGTCAAACCCATAGGACGGTTATTTTTAAGACTGAAGATGGTTGCCGAAAGGAAGATTGTGGCACACGTGACACATGGTCCTTAGGGCGAGCTTAATTAATTGTATTACTCGTGCAGTCATTTAGGCAACACCAATGTCAAAAGCTGAATGAATTCGTTGCAACTGTAACTGTGACACGTGCATTTACAAGCAACAGTTGATGAGCACTGTGGGCACTCTAAACAACTCATTGATAATTGTGGAGTGATGGTTACAGGGCGGCTTTGGCATTGAGATCGCTTGGCTATGCTTTACACCATGAAGACATCGTGACTGCATTTACTGGTATGTTTGTCAAACATTGTGGCTGCATTTGCTGGTAAGTTTGTGACTGCATCTATTATTAAGTTTGTCAGAGATTGTGGCTGCATTTACTGGCATTTTTATCTTTCTTTCAAATGGCTGCAGTAAAATCTATCTTTCATAATGCAGATGAATGTGCCCGAGCAGTATTGGACACTTTGCTCAAAGTCGTCACAACAACTGTTCAAAAAGTGCGTGCAGGCTACTCTTTTTGATATTTTGACTGTCCATGCCTTAGACATTACATACTTTCTCACATTGACTGCCCTCATATTCAGGGTCTCTGCCGATTGGGGGTTTGGTGCCTCGGAGTTCAAGAATTTGGGGCACCACTACTTGAAAGTCGGATTCACCTGATAGTGAAAGCTATTTTGCATGCCATTGACAATCCAATGGCCTCGAAAGCTGTTACTTATGAAGCTCTTCAGGCAATTCCTTTAGCCTGCTGTTGCTCTTGATAAAAGAAAATGTGGTGAGAATAAACTGATTAACGTACTCTGCTACTGCAGGTTGTGGTCAAAATGGTAAATAGAGTTCCAAAAATGAGGTTAGAATCACCACTTTGGGCACCTCCGGTCTACAGGAAATTACTATCTCTAGACAAAAGAGATAGAGATATGGCTGAACAGTGTTTCAAAGATGTGGAGTCATCCTTATTACCTCCACTTGCCTCCCTTTCAAAGGTTATACATCTTTTGCTGCCATTGTCAACCTGTTTAGCTATTCATTGCACAATCTTGGCATTTTGTACACTTACATGGACTTTGAAGCTTGAAAGGTCAGAGTCAGTGCGGGCTTTTATAGAAAGCAGTGTGGTGATTATTTGCAAGTACATCAGGAAGTTCCGACACTCTTAGCAGAAGAGCACCCTGTGAAGAATGTAACTTTTGTGAATCTTGTATTGCGAACGGGCTTGTAGAAAGACCTAGAAAAGTTTGCATGCTGATAAATTTGTTCCAAAGTAGACAATGTAGCGTGTGAAAGTACGCAAAATACATAAGCTAGTAGACAGTCGGTTTCATATATGATTATTTCTATTGAGATTTTTAAGGGTGCTCCAAAATAACAGAGTTTTCCCTTTATTTTGGTGATAACAGGTTGTCGCAGTGGACATCAGTCAAAAGCTTCTTTGTGTGATGGAGAAGCTGGTGAGGTCTAAGGCCTTCGTAATACCTACAATCAGAGCTTGGAGATGGCTTGTTCACCTCCTCGGTAGTAAGGTGGCAGGAGAAAACAGGGTACTAGTGAATCAAATGCTAAAAGTAGCTGAAGTTACCTTCACAAGTACTGACTCACAGGTCCAAATCGCTTCTCTGGTGGGTTACTATTGCTTAGGGCATCCTTGCCAGTCCTGTAAGAGCCATGTCAATGAGCTGAGGTATTTTCTTTCCTTGAAATCAGGTTGCGTGGGAGGCCTTGATTGACGCCTTAATTCAGCAAGATGACAATCTTCAACAACAAATGGATGAAGTTTCTCCTTCAACTAGAAGCACCCACAAGCCATATGCAAGCCCCTCTGTCAAGCGCCTGAAGCTTCTCATGACGCCTTTGCTGACAATCATGAGTGGGGCAAGCCTTCAATCTGTTCGAGTTGCATGCTGGTGTACCTGGACTTACCTCGGACACAAGCTTGATCTTGGAATCAACAACTCTTCAGTACAAGCAGTTGTAGTCAATCCAATGTTTGAGGCGGTCTTCAAGGCAGGTCCGGAGAGAGGCTCTTGTGGGGTATGGGATCTTTGCCTTAATGCCTTGGAAGCATGGATTACCTGCAAGATTCAGGACAAGCTTGACTCAAGATCAACTTGGGCATTTTCGACAGGCATTGAGGGTGGAGTTTCTTCCCCTAAAACACCAAGTCAGACCAAATCTACTGAAAGTGAAGTCAAGGTTCTGCCCATCAATTGGGCTTCATGGTCTATGGAATCTTTGAAGCTCATCTTGATGCTTATTAAGGCTCTTTGGATACGTGGAGTGAAAGATATGAAACAGTCTAGTGACAACCTTAGCCTCAATGGAGCAATAAGAATGCTGATTCTAATTGTTAGAGGTATAGATGGTGAAGGCAAGGGGGCAGTTAGACCATCAGCGGAAAATGTGGCATCCGTACATGCTGTGCTTAAGCTTGTGGAAGAACTTTCTGGAGATTGTGTGCTAACAGAAGTGGAGGTTCCACTCTCCACCCTCTGGCCTGCTTTTAAAGTTCTCTTGGAGTTTGGTTATCTTGTGCTATCCTCCTCATTTTATAAGCTTCCTTTCTGCCCCCTTCGCAGCCACCTGAAGAATGGCAACTTCAGTGGTCACTTGAAACCATTGAATACAAGCAGTCTGGCAGAGGTTGTGCCTAGCTTAGAGACTCTTGTCACCCCTATAGCATATATAATTGGGATGTGGATTCAGGTGGGGTGTTCGCTCTCGTGTAAGAACAAAGAAGAGGCAAAGGTACTACAGAAGCTGGAAAAACTGAGTGAGTGCACAAAGACAGGCCTTGGTATTATGAGCAACCTTCAGGGAGTGGGAATTGGCCTGAACTGGCTTTTATCTCAAAACTCGAAACTTCTGGCTGCTGATGTGGAGGCTAAAGTCGGCACTAATTTGACAGGCGTACACTTGTCAAGCAAGGACTTCTATTTCCTTCAGATTTGGAAGATCTTTGCATGTGAATTGGCAAACTATATTGAGAGTGCAAACGACATACCAGCTGTTGAGAGTGGTATTCAGGACTCAGGATACCAAGTTGTCCACACATTTCTTTTACTTCCTGTACAGTTATGCTTTAATGTTGTAAATATTGCTATTGACTCGAATGATGTTTCACAACGTCACACAAGCCACAGACACATAAACTGTCCCAAGCTTTTGCTGAGCTCAAATGAGCTAGATTTTGTGGCTGCTGCATGGGCCAGGCTCTATGATTGCTGTTCGCGCGTATCATCGTTGAGATCCTCGCAACCAAACCTGTTTGGGAGTGCTTACTGTCAAAAAATTTCCAGATTTTTAGAAACACACGAATGCTCTCGGGATCAAGGTGGCATTGATAAACTTGATTGCTGTGAAAATCTTCTACTGCTAGACATTCTGGGCTTTGTCGTCAAACATGTGCTAAGACAGATTGAGATATCAAGCCTTGCAATGCTGGCTATAAATAGAAAGAAACGGCTGGGAAGCTTCGTAGGTGGGTCGTACCATGGTAAACTCCTGTCCAGAAATGATGTTGACGATAGCAGCAATGTTCGAGACTCTCTCTGTTTAGCCTCCAGGTTACTTCTCTAGCCTTAAGCTTGAATCTGTGCATTGTTTTTGTGATCCTAAATTTTCTTGTCTTTCAGGCTTTTGGATTTATCTTGGAGTAGACTCACAACTGGCAAGACATGTTGGCTAGGTGTTGCTTTAAGGTAGTTTTCCTGATCCGCCTTTGTGGCTTGCAACACAATCTGAGATTGACGTATTGGGAATTTAATTGTGTAACTGGTCTTATGTTCAGAGTATTGTCAGCGTTAGCAGGGTTCATAACTCGCATTTACTCGCAACAGGATTGCTTGATATTGTTGCAGGTGATTGTCCATGAAGCCAACTTATGGCTTGTTTCTCTTGCATATCAATTTTCAGGACTTTTGTGTTTGATGCTTTTCAGGACTTTTCTAGGCCCTTAGCAAAGTGGCTCAGCTTTTCAGACTCTGCTTGCCCTTTATCAGAGGCACTCCAGCAGGCTTTGCAGGATCTATGGGAGAAGCTTTTGACTTTGATTCGGAAGTGCCAACCTCCTCTTTGTTATGATTCCAGTTTACTTTCCCTGCAATCCCCCCTTTTAGTACCATCATTTCAGCATTCTAGGACTCAAATATCTAACTCTGCACTTACCTTCTGGGAATCGACATACGGTTGCAAGGCATCCTTCTTAAAGTATCCACCCTGTTTGGTCCCTGTACTGCAACAGCTCAGGGCAAAAGTTAACATCACTCTTCCAGGGTGGGAGAAGACCATGGCTTTAAAAGATTCTGCAGAAATTGTTTCAGAGAAGCCTCCAGGAGCTAGGAAACATTTGCGCCTGCTTCAGGATGAGACTCTAATCAACAAATCAAGCAAACAGGCCAAAATGAGCTGTAGGTCTGAAGTAGAAGGTATGTACATGTCTTCAAAACTTCGTTCATCCAACCTTTGCCAAAATGCAAAAGGGAAGTCAATTGAAAAACCGCTTGATGCTCTGCTAGAAAAGATCAAAAGACCAGCTTGTAAATCACCTGCATTTGAAGTATCAGGTAACTCTGGGAACACAGTTTCTAAAAGCATAGATGCTCTTGTATGCACAAGCACTGAGCAGTCAAATGACATAAGCAACAAAGATGCAGTTGTGCTGCATGAAGTGGAGAGTGCTAATCAGTACACTAAGATCAAACAAAGAGATGAAGGGTCTACACATGAAGCCTCCAAAGCCATCCATTATAACAGGGAACCCCTTGAGAAGCGGGCTTTCAATGCACCTTCCCCTTTAAAATCTTCGAAGGTCACTGTCCTGCCATGTGAGGGTCCACTCAAAAAGGCTAGAGAGTATCCGAGCTCGCCATCACAGAATGGACTGGCCTCAGATTGTGCAACTTCTTTGCAGATGAACAAATGCAATAATTTGCGTACCTCTGATTGGGATTCTGGAGGGGCTGCAAGGAGGAAGAAGCTCAGGTTCTTGGATGATGAGCATGTAGAGTTTGCCACTATTCCTCTCTCTCAAAAGAAAGCAGGCCCTTTGACAGACCATCAAAAAGAGGTGAGACTTGCTCAAAGTGGCGCCCTTGGAAAGGGGTGTACCAGTCATGGAGCAGGTATTAGAACCTACACAAGTATGGACTTCAGTCAAAGTCAGATCGTGTTCGATTCGGAAGATCCGGAAGACATTTGTCTGGAAATTCCAGTTCGGGTGATTGAGGATGGCGAGGAATTTCAATGTCTAGATTCCAGCTTGATTTCAACAAGAGCAGAAACAAAGCATAGCTCTCCATCTATAATCCTTAGAAATGGACAAACTAACATGCTACATGAAGATGATAAGCTGTTGAAGCTGCCGAATGAGCTGATCATTGAAGATGGCAAGAATGCAGAGCACCAACTGATTCACAGGGAAAACTTGCAAAGTGAAGGTGATCACTCACAGCCGCAGTTCTCTGCATGTCAGTCTGGCACTGAATTGATCAAATGCCTGCATGTCGCTAATGGCGATGAATGCAAAGAAGTTAATAACAAAGAATGCCCAGTTAGTAGTTTCTGTGAAGATCAGGTTGCAAGTGCAGTTGCTACACTGCTCGAGAGTCATGAGGTGGGAGACGTGAGAACTGATCCAAGTCTCATGGGTTCTGGTTCGTCACAAGAAAAGCGTAATAAGGAGCTCTCAAGCTCGTTGCAGGAAAAACAACAGGGATTGATTATGTACAAACAGAAACATGGGTTGCCAAATGCAGAATGCAGTGAAGTGCCCCAATATGTGCCTAGTGCAGAGCTAAGGGGGTCTAAGGAAAAATGTGAGGCAGAACTATGGTTTGAGCAGGATCAACAATCAGCTCCAAACAAGTACTTTGCGAATTTTAAGCAGGCAGTGGATGATGGGAACAATCTTGCCCCTCGTGCACAGGAATCAAGCTCATTGCTCTATCTTCCGGAGCAGGAGGCCTTAGATGGACAGACACAACTTGTTACCCAGCCTTGTGATACCCAACTCCTAATGGACTCTGGGGAGACCCAGCTCCTACAGGAGTCTGATGAGGAAGAACTGGGTCGTCTTGCACCTGCCAATGGAGCTGTCTGTGCTCTGCTTAGTGCTGCAAGTTCCTCTTGTCAATGGAACAATATGGATATGCATAGTCTGGAATGTGCCCAAAGGTTGTTGAATTCTATCCAGAGGCATGTTGATGAGGCGAAGATGAGAATAGTAGCTAGAAATCTCCATCTCAGCTGAAAGAGTGAAGTCCAGCAGCTGAATTGTAGAAGGTGTCCCCAACTTGGCTAAGGACTTGAAGGGGCAATGAAACCATGTGCCCATTGCACTGCGAGCTTTTTTTTCGACACACCAGAGGGCCCACAGGGGGAGGTGCTTATCCCTTCCAAATATTAGCCATGTTACATGGTCGGGCAAGGGCCGCGTACCATCGGGCAAGAGCCACGCGTAGGCATCACCATGGCCACCTAATTGATGCACCACATGCTGGGAACGACGGAGAGAACTCGTAGCCCTTTGCTAGACTTGCGTACTCAAAAATTCTGGTTCCAATTGTACGCAGGTGACATGGGTGTCTCGTTGGCAAATGCGGGCGGTAGATTTGGATCTGTGCCCCTTGATTTTTGCCTCCACCATTCATCCCATTTGAACTCGCCCGCATAATCTATCTATATCTATACTATTATAAAAGGGGGAAGGATTCCGATCCCCCCTGACACGTGGCGCTCTCATACGGTTGTCCAATTGAGTGTGTCTGTGTGTGTGTGTGTGTGTGTGAGAGAGAGAGAGAGAGAGAGAGAGAGAGAGAGAGATTTTATCAAGCCGGCCGAGAAGAGAGGGAGGGAGGAGTTATTTATGAGCTTTAAGTTTACAACCGCCATCAAATTAATTTCGCACAACATGTTTTCGGCATCCTCCTAATCATGTTTTTAGCTTTTACCTGTTGCAACCTCAAAGACTTCACAGTGTGCTCTTGCTCCGGTTTGAATTTTAAAGTTGTGGCCCGTTGCAAATGATTTACAACTTCTTCATTCACGGGTCGTCGCCCCTTTCCACCTGAATCCGGATCGCTCTTTCTCTGTCCCCTCTCTCTCTCTCTCTCTCTCACACACACACACACAAACACACACACACACACACACAGTTTCGGCAAGGTGATGGACATGGTTGTAGCAAGACGATAGGCAGGCCCTTAGAGCATTGCGTGCCTTGCTATTGCAGGTTGAGGCGAAGCTCTCTCTCTCTCTCTCTCTCTCTCTCTCTTATGAGCTTGGAAGAAGAACGTCCAACAAATTGGTTGTGAGGTGGAAAACGTTGGAAGCATTGCCAAGGTTCAGAGGCTACAACAAGCGGCAATTAATCCATGTTCAAGGCCAAGGCTACGATCGGCACAACGAACAAATTTGAGGATCGGGAGAGCGGAAATGGAAATTTGGAACCTTTGTCACTACTGGTACTGGTTGTGCATATAGATCAATGCTGTTGCATCTATGCCATGCATACCACCTGAGCCTCGAGAGCAACAACTCCACACATCATTTTTGGGTTTCCCTCAATAGCATCTTGCAGCCTGTATGCCCTTATCTTCCCACTTTCAACCTTGCTCATGCAAAGCTCTCTTTTGACAAACCCCTCACCCAGATGTGTATGGGCTAGCAAGATGATTTACTCTGGGTGTTTTTCACAGTTAAATTTCTTTTTGTATGAGGTCCCTCATTGAGAAGCGAGGGAGGAAAACTAGAGGATGAAACATTGAAGCATCTTTCTTGCATATTTTGCCAACAATCAAACCACAAAGGAGGTTCGCCTCAGGCTAATAAATAGCTTCACGGACAATATATATTGGATGTTGGGAAAACCTTTACGGAATTGTCATCTTGATGAAAAAGTTAACTTTGTGGATGTTTCAATGCAAAGGTTATTTTTATGGGTTATTAACTTCTACATGGCCGGTACATGGGTATGATCAAGCTAAGCTTTGCGGTGAATCAAAAAAAGAATCTTCTAAAATATGAGGAATCTCATGGCGTGCTATATATCAGTAGATAGAGCTTGAAGAGGACATTCTAACTGTCAAACCTCCGTCAACTTTGGAGTTTGTTTGCAAAAATTTATCCATGCGTTCGTTTTGGTAGAGAGAGGTAAAGTCAAACTCTTTAAAGGGCCCCTTTGTGAGTCCAAAGTCCCCTCCTACTCAAAGTACACGGGAATATCTTCGTTGTAGAAGAGTATAGCCAAGACCTACAAGAATCCTTCCAAAAGATTAAGGATACTATCTCTATCTCACAACAAAGGCAAAAGGTTGTTGTTGATAAGCATAGAAGAGCTCAAGCCGTTAAAGAAAATGATTGGGTCTTACTTGAATTTCCCAAGGCTCGATTAGAATCCTACGGGACACCAAAAGTACTATGCTAAGTTAGAAAAAAGGTACTATGGTCCCTTCCAGATTCTCAGGCCAATCAATGAGATGGCCTATCAACTCAAGTTGCCCAGCCATTGGCTCATACACAATGATTTTCATGTGAGCCTACTAAAGCCTTACAAAGGAGAGCCACCTCAGGAACCAACTATTGAAGATCCACCGGAGATCGAGGACCAAGAAGAGGTGCTGCAGCCCGAGTCCATTCTTTGACATGAAGACAAGGTATTAAGAGGCGGTAAGACTATCCGACGATATCTTATTAAGTTTAAGAATTATCCTTTTGATGATGCTAGATGGATGCAAGGCATACAATTAAAGGATAACCTAAACCTTGTCATGCTTACAATGCTTCCCTATAGTAAGCAAATGTACAAATGTTTAAAATGAACAAAGTTTTTGTTTTATAAGACTCTCTTTTTCTTTATTGTGCACAAATGTGAAGTAGTATGCATGCTTGGAATCAAGTTTGTGGAGACGACGTCTCCCAAACACCAAGTAGAGCTTGTGAATCTACTATGGAAGATTGATAGGACTAATGTACAGACATGCTTGCGGTAGCCTTAGGCTCTCAAGCGCCAAATGGATTAGTCATAATAATGTTACCCTACGACATGCTTGCGGTAGCCTTAGGCTCTCAAGCGCCAAATGATGAGAGAGATAGTCTCCCTAGGTTGCATGCGTGTGTGCTTTATGCTTTGTTGGGTGCCATCAATATTGGCTCCTTAACTCAAGCAACCCAACACATCCTTGGGTAGCCCTGGTTGCGATCTTCACATATATAGAAGAGAGGATTAGAGTGCATAGCATGCAAGGATCGGGGTATGACAAGCCCATAGGGAAGTGTCGAGAAATGGTCGTTGATTGCAAAGAGGTAGGGACTATGAACGTAGGTGACAACGCGGGCCATGCATGTTGAGGGGGAGAGAGAGCGTCGTGAAATCATAGTTGAAACTCTTAGGGAGGCATTGGTAGAAGCAGCTTGGATACATAGGGGATGGTCAGGAGTGTTGGGTGCAAAATAGCTTGAGGCGGGAGCGGCAAGACTAGACTCTCTCGTTCTCAATTTGTTGTAATGAGCACAAGGGCTTGTTGGCCAATAGATTCGTGATGTCTAGAGCACTTTTTGGTTGGTTGTTCATCGAGAAAATTCAAGGATTGCCTCTACCAACCATCCAGTGCAGAGTGAGTTGGGCCAATGAGATACACTTTCTCCTAGCCTTATGTCATCTTCTGCACCTCCCGCCAAGAGAGGGTTATGTGTTGCCTCACGTTGTCCGACAGGGCATGTTATATGCTCAATCCCTGATCAAATTTAGTGGATGAGCGGGCTATGCCAAGTGGAGGCCGAAACACCCTTGTGCTAAGGCTCTCTCTCTCTCTCTCATTGTTCTTCATATAGGTCGTGAAGAAATGG